>NW_024352787.1:18482339-18803798 GCF_902729225.1 Pteropus medius | reverse complement strand
CCAATTCTAAAGTGCTTTCTTAGCTATGGAAAGAAGAATTATGCCACTGGCATCAGAGCTGAATTCCAGGCTGTCCTATCCCTGCCACATTATTCCCATCTCTACTTTGGCTTATATAGTTCTACCTTTCCTAATTAATTCAGTTTGCAGTGTCCTTTCCTTTCCTTCCATCTCAAAAGCACTTATCAAGCACATTGACCTACATTTTACCTTGCTAATATTTTTGGAGGTCTTTTTTAAAATTTTTAATTAATTTTTATTATTCAATTACAGTTGACATTCAATATTATTTTATATTAGTTTCAGGTTTATAGCATAGTGGTAAGATATTTACATAATTTACAGAGTGATCACCCGAATAAGTCTGGTACTCACCTGACATCATACAAAGTTATTATAATATTTTTAGAGGTCGTTGTTCTAAGTGGAAGCATGAAGCACTAGGGAGGCATCACATTTGGAATCAAATTGAACTGGGATCTGATTGGGAGACCCTTGAAAAATTATTTAAGCTTGCTTAGCCTAATTTCTTGGCCCATTAGTCACCTGAGAGATCTTACTCCCATTCACCATTCCCCTTCCTACCTATGAAAGTTTGAACAAGTTCTTGAGTCTCTTGAAGTCCCTATTTCCTCATCAAGTGGGCCTAAATTAATAATCATCTTACATAGGGTTGATATAAGAACCAATGACATAAGTACATAGCACATTAACAGGGCTTTGGCTAAATGTTCAATAAATGAATCATCTTTTTTTCTTAATAAATGTTCTTTCATTTTTGATAGGCTGTATCTAGATAATGCTTCTGCCTGGCCCTCAGCACCAAGAGAAATGGGATTTGGTATTTCCGTTTTCAGTCAAAAGTTTTCCCAAAATGTCATGTCTCTTCATTCATTGAACACTGAAGTTCCCTAATTTAGAGGTGAACAACTTGACAAGGCATTCAGCAGCCCAAACAAAATTGCTATAGCGATAACAATTCATTTAAATTTAGAATTTGGTGTTAATCCCAATTCTCTTTCTCTTCTCTCCAAACTCATGCTCCTTAGAGGATGTAGCAAGGAAGTAAATCCCATAAAGAAAAATTTGAGTAAGATCTTACCAAATGAAATTTCCCTGCAAAATCCAGGACAATAAAATTTTGAACAATAATCAGATTTTAGTTTTGCAGTTCATTTTGGTATTTCTTAAAAGAATTAGTTTGTGAGTTTTCTATTGTCTGGTAAAGGAAAATGAACTTTATGTATAACTTTCTATCAGAGTTTGCAGATATAGTTCACAGGAGTTCATGACTTTTTTCTCTTCAGTTTCACCTAGCAAGATAAAACCAAGCTGCACCAGAGTTTTCCTATAGCAGGATGACTGGTCAATACCTTGCTACTTGCTCTGTCAATGACATCAAAATATTGTTTAATAATTTAGGAACTACCATATAATTTTCTTCTCTAGCAAGAGCAAATTAGGCACTTACTAAATAATTGACAAAAATACTTAATCCTAGGATGTCCTGAGGATATGTTATTATTAAAAAAGAAATTTAAAATAAAATTTTCCTTCAACTATTCGACATGCTATTTTTAATGTTATTTTTCTGTCTGGTGATGAAAACCATATTAAGATTTGCCCCCCTGCCAACCTTAATTTCCTCACTTAAAAAATGGTCTACAAGTATCTGTATACAGTATGCATATGCTGTCCCTAGTTGAGATCACTTGGAAAGGTAGCTGGGGCTTAAGTGGGTTGAACAAGCTTCTTTTCTTTGGGCCTCTCCCAACCAAGAATACCAACAAGGGCACCAAGAATTAGGTCTTTAGAGTCCTAATCTCAAATAATGAGATGCTGTCATCAAGGATATTCACACTTGGAACCCTTTTCCCCTGGTCATCTGCTAAGGTAGGTGCTCCCTCATCAACAGGCTGTTAGGCTACAATCTATCTATTCAGTCAGGTTGCAGATATTCCATTTGCAGGCATTTTATTTAACACTTAACTACTTAAATGCCCTGGGCAAACACAATTTATAAGTCAGCATATTAACTCTTGACTTTACAAGTTAAAAGAGTAGGAAAAGAGTAGTAGCAAGTTTTCTGTCTCTATTTCAATAGTCACTTTCTAGAATGTTCTCTTCTCACTAGAGGGTAGGGGGAGGTAGCCAGGGTAAAGGGGATCAAATATGTGGTGACAGAAAGAAATCTCACCGTGGGAGGTGAACACCCAGTGTAAATATATATATGCCTTACTGTTAAAGTGTACAACTGAAACATATTGGATTTCATTAACCAATGTCACCATAAGAAATAATAAATAAATAAATTTAAAATAAATTTTTAAAAAATAGAATGTTCTCTTCTCACTTTTCTCTCCCCAAAGGATAAATCCAAGAATAATACTTTAAATTATTCAAATAAGAGTATACTTCCTCACCCCCACCTGCAGTATTTTCCCTCATTCACTTAATACTGAGGGAATGGAGCACCAGTCTACCTCTCTGATACCACCCTCTCCCTACCTGGCTCATGAACACTGCAGCTTCTCCAGGAGCTGAAATTTCTTCAGTGCTCAACATGTGCTAAGTATTGTTCTGATCCCATCAGCAGCATGAGTGATGGGCTGTTCTAGAATCTTCAAACCCTGCCCCAGTTATTCTAGAGACTGTTTTATAAATAGTATATACAACCAGAATTCCAGCAGAGGATAATGTTCCAACAATGCCTAACTCTTAAGTTGTGAAATCCAGACTGCTTTTTATATAGAGTGATATGATCAAATGCACATATCACAGCAATTGAGACAATTAACTTTTTCTTGAATCTCTCAAGGAACATTAACAATAGCACTTTTTTAAAAGCCTTGGGTTTTTTTCCCCCTCTTATTTTCATACATCTTATAGTCCTTCAGAAATGCTCACTCTATAAAACTCATTCTCTCAACTCTGTGTCCCAAGACTTCTTGGCACCTGCCCCCATTCATGTAGGCTTTTGACTTTTGTTCTCTTCTCCTTTTTCTTTCACCACTAGTCCAATATCTTTCTACTCAATCATAAAAGCCTGTGAATGTGGCTGGCAAAAACAACGTAGAGTAATAAATATGAAGCTTATGTTCTAGTGAAGGAATACAGACAATAAATAAATAGGCAGTAAAGCAAAATTATCAGATAAAGTATATTTTATGATGGACAGGATGTCAAAAGAAAATAGAAGATGGTAAAGTGGAAAGGAGAGCTGATAGAAGAGGAGGACCAGGGTCTTTCAAGGGGGTCAAGAAAGACATTTCTGAGAAAGCAACTTTAAAGCTGACATCTAAATGATAAGAGAAAGCTAGTCTTGCAAACTTCTGAGAGAAAAGTTTTCTAAGAAGAGGGAACAGCTAAAGCAACAGCCCTAAAGTGAAAATAAGCTTAGCATAATTGCACTTATGTAGCAGAGGAAGAGAAAGATGCCTGGAACTGCCTCTTTTTATGCCCTTATGTAAACACACTGAAACCTGAACACAGGTAAGGTAAAGCCTGCAAAAGAGAGACTGCTGTAGACTTTATTACTCTTTACCAATGTTCTCTGTCCCACCCTATGGGAGGACTATACTACTTAGGTGGGGTCATGTGACTTGAACTTAGGTGGGGTCATGTGACTTTTTTGGACCAATGATGTGTGATGTGTATCACTTCCAGGCAAAAGCTTTTATAGCCAAATTGCACTTCATCATATCCTTTCTCTTTCCCCTCTGTCAAGTCACCAGCAGTGTTCCAGAAAACAGCTGCTCTGTTTGACTGGGTCCTGGAATGAAGAAGCAATAATGTATAATAAAGCCTTAGTCAACCCACTGTAGAAGAAATACCTTAGTAGTTTTAACTGCTGTGTTTAGGAGTTATTTGTTATTGCAGCACATAACTTTCCCAGCCTAATTCAAACAGAGTCTCTGAGCAATATTCTAAAATGACTCTAGTTCTCAATAAAAGTAGTTACCCAACTGTCACTCACACCCAGCCACAACTATCTGAAAGTTCCCAGTGAATACCACATATGGTCCACTAAGGTGTCTATCATGAGTTAGCTCTTTCTTTCTTCTTTCTTCTCTCTTCTCTCTCTCTTCCTTCCAGACTCCTTCTACTGTTCTGACAGAATCCCTCTGTCTGAGGGATGCCATCCTCCCTGGCACCACAGCAGTTTCCCACTTCCATCACTATTTCCCACCAGGCCCTGCATATCAGCTATTGTTTAGGATTTGGATACACAGGTGAGAATAATAAATCTCTCTCTTTTTTGTGAGTGTTAAATTGAATGAGAACAGTGCTACCTTCTTTCAGAAGTTGAAAGAGTCAGACTGGCTCTTTTGGTTGTTACTTTTAGCCTTTCATCCTCCTTGCCCCTCCCTGAGACTGAGCCAGGAGACAGAGCCAAGACTAAGTAAGAGGACCTACTTGGAATTATTCCCCTATCATGAGTAACATTTTGTGTCTATATTCAGCTCACTGATCATCTCTTCCTTTAGGGTGAGTTCATCTCTACAAGGCTTTTTAGTCCCTCCTACAAATAGTATTCTAGCAAGCCTGCTACACTAGAATAGATCTCCCATAGGTGAAGAGAACTTAAGCACAAGTTGAGAGGTATCTCACAAATCTTCAACTACAAGGAGCATATGGACCCAAGCACTTCAACTGCTATGTTCTAAAATCCTCGTAACCTTTGCCAAGGTTATGCTTCCCATGGATGCTCCCAGCCAACAGGAACACTAAGGCATTCCTGGAAGATGCAGGATACCTCTCATGAAAACTTTGACTTAAGGACACTCAAACAGCCCTGCTAAACTTTCCTTAAACTGCAAGACAGTCTAGGGCATTTCCACTCAAATTTCCTTCCTTATCTTCTTCATACAGGATCAGACTTGCTTTGTGGTCTCATGGCTCTCCTATCTTTATCCAGATCCTTTCCTGTTTTCTCTCACATGAGGGTTTCCCCCTACTAAGTAATTATATTTTTAATTCTGTCTTGCCCTCTGATTCTCATAGAACATTAAACACCCTCTGCTATACTACTAAATATTTAGTGACAGAAGTGAACCATCTATCAGCTCAGGAAAGCATCACAATGTTGTGAATTTGAAACTTCCCCAATTAATGAAAAAATAAACCAGCAATCATTATGCTAAAGAAATAGATATTGCAAATAAGGCTCACTGCAACTGAAAGAAGACCTTTCAGTACAATAAATGCAGATTAAAAGATATCCTTTTCCCCTCTCAAATTGGCAAAAATGAAAAAAAAAAGGTAGGATTCAGGATTTGCCTGGTTTCAGGGAAATAGTACCCTCATATACAGCAATTAAGAGTGTAAATTGATACAACCATGAACACTTTTAAAGATGTGCAATTCAACATTTGGAAATTTATCTTAAAAAATAATTAAGTGCAAAATTTAATCATAAAATTGTGTGGTATATAATGTGGCCACACATTTTGTATGTCTTTATGAACTTTCATTCGTGTCCTTTGACCACTTTTTTATGTTTCACTTTTCAATTATAACATCCTATAATAATTTATCTCTTCCAATCCCTCCCCCTTATCAAATTGGTTTTCAAGTACTTCCTTTGAGATAGAACCAGTCATTTCACCATAAGGCCCTGACTAGTACCTATAAATGAAGGAAGCAGACTGGGTAGAGATAGTGAGAAAATAGCAGCCCACCTAAAAGCACAACCTGGGCAATTTTGGCCATGCAGGAATGTAGCCTGGTATAGTTAGAATCTAGACATGAAATTTTAGGTGAAATTTCAAGATTTTTACATGTGGAAACTAATTTTTTAATGTTAAACTATACTCCCAAATAAAACACACTTGTAGGCCATCGGTTTGATCCTTAAAGTTCAATACTGTCATTTTACAAATTATCAAATAAAGTGTAGCAGCAATACAAATGACTTCTTGGATCTTCTGTTGCAAAGAACAAAACTGACTAATGGCTCCCAGATGCTGCTCTTCTGGATCTATCCCCAAGTTCACAGTAAGGTCACATTTCCTACAGACTGCTCCAAGTCAATGACTGAGCACAGTATGGGTACTAATGCAGTCCAACTCCTTGTAAACAAAGCTTCTTTAATAGATGATTATGGTTCAAGGACTCTCTATCAGGCTGACCAGACCTTTCTCAGACTGTGCTGCAGTCTGATACTCTTCCTACCCAATTATTCTTCCTCCCCAATCTCCTTCAGAAGTGTCAGAACTGTATTATACTCTGAAGGCTCTCCTCATCTTCTGTTCTGTCCCTTCTGCTATGAATTGAATTGTATCCTCCCATAATTTTTGAGTTGAAGCCCTAACCCCTAATGTAACTGTATTTAGAGATGGGGCCTATAGGAGGTGATTAAGTTTAAATGAGGTCATAAGGATGGAGCCGTGATTTGAAAGGATAAGTGTTCTCATGAGGAGAAACACCAGAAAGCTCACTCTCTTTCTCCACTATGTGAAGACACAGCAAGAAAGTAGTCTTCTGCAAACTAGGAAGCAGGTCCTCACTAGGAACCTAATAAACCAGCACCTTGACCTTGGACTTCTCAGCCTCCATAACTGTGAGAAATAAATTTTTCTTGTTTAAGCCACCCAGTCTATGATATTTTGTCATAGCAGCACAAGCTGACTAACACTCTCTGACAGTTTCCTTCCATCTTGGCATCTGCTTCTCAAAGAACCCAGCTAAACCATTAGGCAAAATGTAACATCGCTTGTCTAAGATCACAAAACTAATTGCTGACTAGGCTAAATCAAAACCTTTAATTGCCAGAATCCCTGTTTTAGTCACAGAATAACTAATATTTTATTCTAACTAAATGGAATAATAATAGTTCTGTTAACGAAATTAAGATCCCAGACAAGAAAAAGCTAAAGGAGTTCATCATCACCAAACCAGTATTACAAAAAATGTTAAAGGGACTTCTTTAAGAAGAGAAAAAAAGTATATCAAAAATATGAATAATAAAATAGGAATAGCTACATATCTATCAATAATTACTTGAAATATAAATGAATTAAATGCTCCGATCAAAAGTCATAGAATGGCTGAATGGATAAGAAAACAAGACCCATACATATGCTGTCTACAAGGGATTCACTTCAGATTGAAAGACATACACAGACTGAAAGTAAAGGTATAGAAAAAGACATTTCATGCAAATGGAAATGGGAAAAAAAGTGGGGTAGCAATACTCATAATAGACAAAATAGACTTTAAAAATAAAAGCTGTAACAAGAGACAAAGAAGGGCCCAGTAATTCTACTTCTGGGTATTTACCTGAAGAAACCCAAAACGCTAATTTAAAAAGACATATGCATCCATATGTTCATTGCAGCATTACTTACAACAGCCATCACTGATCCATCACCTAAGTGTCCATCAATAGATGAATGGATAAAGAAGTGTACATACATGAAATGGAATATTACAGCCATGAAAAAGAATAAAATCTTGCCATCTGCAACAACATGGATGGACCTAGAGGGCATTATGCTGAGTGAAATCAGTCAGACTGAGAAAGACAAATACCATATAATTTTACTTATATATGGAATCTAAAAAACAAAATAAACAAATGAAGAAAACAAAAACAAACTCATAGATACAGAGAACGTTTTGATGATTGCCAGACAGGAGGAAGTTGGAAGGATGGGTGAAAAAGAGGAAGGGATTAAGAGGTACAAATTGATAGTTACAAAATAGTCATGGGGTTGTAAATTATAGTATAGAGAATATAGTCAATAATATTATATTAACTATGTATGGTGTCAGATGGGTACCAGATTTATCAGGGTGATCACTTCATTAGTTATATAAATGACTAATCACTATGTTGTACACCTGAAACCAATATAATATTATATGTCAACTGTAATTGAAAAAAATGTTTTAAAAATAAGAGAATCAGGAGAGGAAGCAATTTAGAATTGGGTAAGAAAGGATTATGAATTCTGGGAGGTGATATAATTATAATGTTACTTTTATATATCACAATGGTCTACACATAAGAAACACTCAATAAACAGTGATAAGTGACTCCAAACCAGGTCTCTGCAACTGAAAACAAGCATTTATACAAAGAACTAAATATCGCTTTTATTTCTTCAAACTAGAAAGGGAAACTATTTTTATATTTCTGATGATTGGCTTGAAGAAAAACAATAAGTAAAGAAAAGGTATTTAGGAAAGCAAAGCAAAAGAAACTGTCAACAGGGCAAAGAGAGAACTATCCAAATGGAAGAATATATTTGCAAAAGATGCCTCTGATAAGGGCCTAATATCCAAATATACAAAGAACTCATACAACTCAATAACAACAACAACAACAACAACAACAAACAATTTAATTAAAAAATGGGCAGAGGACCTGAATAGACACTTCTCCCAAGAAGATATACAAATGGCCAACAGACATATGAAAAAAATGCTCAACTTCACAAGCAATATATATGACATATCGTTGAATTGTACACTTGAAACTTATTGGATTTTGTTGATCAATGCCACCCCAATAATTTTTAATAAAAAAAAAGTTTAACACCCATTCCTGATTTTTTAAAAAATCCAACAAACCAGGAATAGAAAAGAACTTCCTCGTTCTGCTAAAGGACATCTATGAAAATTCTACAGCTAACACCATACTTAATTATGAAAAACTTAATGTTTTCCCCTAATTCAGAAAGACACACTGAAGATAGGAATGTCTATTCTCATCACTTTTATTCAACACTGTACTGGAGGTTCTGGCCAATGGAATAATTCAAAGGGGGAAACATGCATACTCTTTGAAAAAGAATAAGTAAAATTTATTTTATTTACAGATAGTATGATCACGTATGTAAAATATCCTATGGCATCTACCAGGAAAAAACTACTAGAATTAATAAATTAGTTTAGCAAGTTCGCAAGACACCACATCAATACACAAAACTCAATTTTATTTTATACTAACCATGAATAATCAGAAATTGAAAGTCAAAAAATAGTATTTATAATAACATCAGGAGACATGAAATAACTAGGGGAAAATCTGACAAAAGTCATTAAAGACTACAAAACACTACCGAGAGAAATTAAAGAAAACATAAATAAATGGAGAGTGACAATGTGTTAATGGGTCAGAAGACTAAATATTGTTAAGATTTCAATTCTCCCCAACTAGACCCATAATTCTATGCAATTTCAATTATAATCTAGTGACTTTTTTTGTAGAAATAGATAAACTGATTCTGATATCATATGAAAATGTAAAGAACCATCTAGAAAAGCCAAAACTACTTTGAAAGAGGTAAACAATTTAGAAGACTAATCCTAGATGATTTCAAACTAATGTTATGGTAATCAAGACAATGTGGCATTGACATTAAGATCAACAAATAGATCAATGGGACAGAACAGAGATTCAGGAAACAGACCCTCACGTATATGGGCAATTGATTTTTTTTACAAATGTGCAAAGGTAATTGATGGAGAAACAATAGCTTTTCAACAAATGGTTATGGAACAACTGGATATCCATATACCAAAAGAAAAAGAAAACAAGAGACCTAAACTATACCTCACATTATATTTAACAATTTATTCAAAATGTGCAACATTATTTACAATAGCCAAGATATAGAAGCAACCTAGGTGTCCATTGATAGATGAATGAATAGAGATGTGTGTGTGTGTGATGGAATGTTACTCAGCCATAAAAAAGAATAAAATTTTGCCATTGTGACAATATAGATGGACCTTAAGGGTATTATGCTAAGTGAAATAAGCCAGACAGAGAAAGACAAATACAGTATTATTTCACTTACATGTGGAATCTAAAAAACAAAACAAACAAATAAAACAAAACAGAAAGAGACTCATAGATACAGAGAACAAGCTGACAGTTGCCAGAGGGGAGGAGGGTAGAGGGTAGAGGGAAAGGCAAAGAAAAATGAAGAGAATTGAGAGGTATAAAGTTCTAGTTAAAAAATAAGTAAGTCACAGGGATATGATGTACAGCATAAGAAACATAGTTAATAATATCATAATAACTGTATGATGATAGATAGTTACTAGACTTAATGTGATGATTACTTCATAAGGTATATAAATGTAGAATCAGTATGTTGTACACCTGAAACTAATATAATATTGTATGTCAACTATATTTTAATAAGAGAAACAAGATTAAAAAAATTAACTTAAAATGGATCACAGACCTAAATATAAAATTTAAAACAATAAAACTAGAAGAAAACATAGGAGAAAACCTTTATGACCTTGGATTAGGCAAAGCTTTTTTTTTTATTTATAATGCCAAAAGCACAATTCATAAAAAACAAATAGTTAAATCATATTTTATTGAAATTTAAAACTTTTGCTTTTTAGAAGACAATGTTCAGAGAATGAAAAGACAAGCCACAAACTGAAAGAAAATATTTGCAAATCATGTATCTAATAAAGGACTTATATCCAAAATATGCCAACAGATAATATTTTAATACCGAATAGTTAAGACTTTTTAAGGACAGATATTATAATAAATGTTGTACATGCTCTATACCATTTAATTCTCACTACCCTGTGAGTTAGGAAACATTTATCACATTTTACAAAAGAGAGACTAAGTCTTGAATAAGTTCACCTGGTTATCTCATTTAGTCTCACAGTAAGTCAGGGCAGGCTAGGTTTTGCAGTCACAGAAACTCACAAAACTCATTGGCTTCACAAAACAAAAGTATGTTGCCCATTTACACAGAGTCAGCTATGGATCCAGGTGACTCTCCAAGGCCACTCTCCCCTCACATGGAGATTCAAAGATCCAAGCATAGTCTGGAACATAAAGCCTCAAAAGACATAGCCGAAAAAGAAGAGAGCTGGAAGTTTTCACACCAGCAATTAAATGCTTTGGTTGGAAAATTACACAAGTCACTTCTTCTCATGATGTATTGGCCAGAATTAGTCATATGGACCCACCTAACTACAAGGAGGGAAATATCTGTGTGCCGCGAAAGAAGAGAACTGGACCTGGGTGAGCATTCGACATCTCTATTACAGATAGGTAATATTTAGATTATATGTTATGTTATAGTTTAGAGAAATTGCTTCATTCCCCAACTAAAACGTTCTCTTTAATGTATACAATAGTCTTTATAATTTCTTCCTTATGTTCATGTTCAGCATCTTAGACTAGCATTTGATAGCAGAGATACAGGTTTCCAGGATTTTAGAATAGTCTACTCATCTTCTTAATTGATGGAGCCTGAAGAGATTGCTAAAAATTTAAGTCATGGTAAACTTAGAAGGGTAAAGAGAAAACTATGACTGTCACTGTTAATGTATGTTTTAGGTATTTTGGCTCTTGTGAAAATGTAAATTAGCCCTCATTCCTGTGATCCCCAGAATAATCTAGAGACTACCAACCAGAGGAAAAACACAAGATTATAAACCTGAACCAGGAAAGGTTGAATCACCCACTGACCATCTACAGGTCTTCTTGATGTACAAATCAGCTAAGAGCTAAAGGCATTGTCATGGTCAAATAAGTGAAGTAAAGGTCAATTAAATAAAGTAATAGTTTTCCATTCTGCAGAATTTTTAAGAAGTGTTTCGAGACTTACCTGATTTTGAAAATGTCTCGACATCTAGGGAAATCTTAAAGTTTGGCGAAACATTTCAGGAAATCTTGCACTAGAGAGATTAAAATGAGATATTAGTTCCCTACATAGTCTTCTCCCCACGCTCTAATCAGCACCATCAGCACTATCGTGGGCTGTAGTCTTCTTCCTGGATACCAACCATTTCTCTTCTCTTAGTTCGTAACTGATTCATCCAGGAGTGGGTCATGTCCAAATCCACCTAGGAATCACTGAGCTGGCTTTTTCCACCCCACATCATCAAATATTCATTTCAAAGGAGTTCACATATTTTAGATAGTGTGTGTCTCTGGGCCGAATCCCCGCCACATTAACGGCAGTCTCCTCACAGGGAAACTCTTAAAGGTGTTCCTGGATAAATGCTCCAAGATCACTTAACATCAGGCTTAAGGTTAAAAATAGGGTGCACCCATGGATAAATGGATCATTTATAAGATTAATTAACAGATTCAAACACATGAAACTTGAAATCCATGCTCCAAAGCCAACTTGCAAGTCAAATATCCTGTCATCCTTCTTATCCAGCTGATAATACATTTCCAGTGGCAACAAGTCTGACAAGCCTGGCGCAGTGCTGACAAGGAGCCATTGTCAGAGAAGTTACTCCTTCAGGGAAAAATGTCTGCTAGGTGAGTTGTACTTACCAGAACTCAGAACTTCTCAGTAGAGTTTACAATCTCTATTAACCACCGCCTATGAATCTAATACTGTTTGCTTTTAAATAACCATCGCTAAACAAATAAATTTGCTAGAACACAATAAGTATTTTTAAATTTGAATATATTTTCTAGACAATTTCACTGTCAAAGAACATGATTTTTAAAGGCCCATAACTGCTCCTGAATTGAAATTTAATTCAACTTCCCAAGTATGCGATTTCTTAAGCTAGAAATATCAGGCTAAGTCTTTTGTCCTGTATGTTTATTTGGGTTATAATCTTATCTAAAGTGGTTGCATGTCTGCAGACTAGCAGTGTAGACCAGAGTCCTCAACACTAACTCAAGAAGCTGACAACTTTTCTGTCCCTCTATTTCTTAATCTACAAAATAGAACATCACAAGTATTTTACAACCTTCCAGGGTACACACTTAAGAATCATATGCATGTTGGACAAGTTTGTATAGAATTCCCCAGCCCCTAGAAGTGGTCCCAAGCACAATATTTTTATCTGTTTGTAAAGCTTTACTAATGGGGAAGGACTGTGAACGTTAAAATAGAAAGAAGCTCTCTTTCTTCTCTACCTCCTGCCTTACCCAGGATGGGAGAAAAAACATATTCAATTACTAGCCTAAGACATATGGCTTGGAAAAGCTCTGTATAGTCTCATTTCTTAATGAAACAGAATCCAGCACAGGGTGCCATGGCCAAATTAAAGGCCTGGAGACATTTACCTTCTAGCTGGTATCTGAGTTGTAGAAAAGAATCTGCATATCTCAAAAAAGAAAAAAAGTTACAAAATAAAGTTACTATTTCAAAGAGGCTTAACAAAATATCTTAGCTAGGTAACCTGGTTTCGCTCTGAATAAAAGATGCAATATATATCCCAGATGGATAAATAACTTCATGATGCTTTTTCAGGCCCTCTCTCTCATCACGCATGATGACTATTACCCTCCAGTTCCTCACTACCCCCACTTTGCCCATCACACACACTCACATTCACTCATGATCACACTCACACTTATACTTACACTCACACACATATGCTTCACACACACTTATATTCACACTCCTACTTCCTGGTCCAACAGACCTGCACCAAGCAGCCATTATATCAAGCAACATTCAAAACGGGTTCAAAATCAAGTTTAACATTTTTTCCTTGGAGTGCGTTGGCATGGCTATATGAAACATCTTATGATATAGAAATGGCTGGAGAGAGCAGAACCTTCAAATTTGGCTGATAGGTACAGTATTAAATAAAACAATAATCCAGATGGTTCAGCTAATAGAGTCTCAGCAGTAAGCCTATATTACACCGGGGGCGGGGCGGGGAGGGGGGAGGAACAAAGATTACTAGGAAAGAAGTAAAACGCCTCAGGATTAAGCAGGTCTCTAGCTGTTTTCTACCAGGAAAATCTCAATGGAGCTGAATGTTCTTAACTTCAAAAATTACTCAACAAAAACAAGTGAAGACAAGAAGAGGGATAAGGAGGCGCCAATAATTTGGTCACAGAAAGGGTTGGAAAGTACTGAAAGAGAGTTGACATACAGAGCTAGAGACTCAGAATCCATTTTTCTACCAACTAAGGAGGCAATCCCATTACCCATACATATTCAAAAATGCCAGAGAATGTACCAATGTTTTGGAAAATTTTAAAAAGGTGCTCCAGCTCTTTCCATACCTAGCACAGCCATGGCTCATGGTCCCAAGAAACATCTAAAGCATGTAGCAGCTCCAAAGTATTGGATGATGGATAAACTGACCAGTGTGTTTGCTCCTCATCCATCTACTGTTCCCCACAAACTAAGAGAATGTCTCCTCATTATTTTCCTAAGGAATAGACTGAAATACGCCCTAACAGGAGATGAAGTAAAGAAGATCTGCATGCAGAGCTTGATTAAAATTGATGGCAAGGTCTAAACTGATGTAACCTATCCTGCTGGTTTTATGAATGTCAACAGCATTGGAAAGATCAAAGAGAATTTCCATCTAATACATGACATCAAGGGTCACTTTGCTGCTCATCGTATTATATCCAAGTAGGCCAAGTCTTGCAAAGTGAGAAAGATCTGTGCAGGCACAAAAGAAAACCATCATCTAGTGACTCACGATGCTCGCACCTGAATATTATGCATATTATGACCTGAGGTGCTAACCTAGGAGGAACTGGTGTGACCACCAGCAAAGAGAGATATCCTCATTCTTTACATGTAGTTCACGTGCAGGATGCCAATGGCAACAGCTTTGCCACCTTGCTTTCCAACATTTCTCTTATTAACAAAGGCAACAAACCATAGATTTCTCTTCCCTAGTGGAAAGGATATTCACCTCACCATTTCTGAAGAGACAGGAGACTGGCGGCCAAACAGACCAGTGGGTAGAATAATCTCTAGGTGACATGTTTGAAAGAGTCTTTGTACTTAAAGATAATATAGCATGAAATAATAATAATAATAAATAATAAAAAGGGTGTTCCCTCTTTTATATCCTCTATGGTGAACACTGGAAAGCTTATGTGATGTTATAAATCTTCACTTAATTTTTAATTGAGATATAGTTCAAACATGAAATTTATTCATAAGCAGTATAGGTGGGGTTTCATTCTCAAAAAGAGAAACAAGCATTAGTAGTTAAGTCTCTCTTGCCACATAGGCATGAACTAATAGTGGTGTGTGCATTTTGCATACCAACTTCACACTCCACTTTACATTATTTTTTCTACTCTAATTACCTAGGTCCTATTTCTAATTGCTTTTCTAATGTTGTACTTTGTATTTTCTATTGTTGGCCATAGTTAAATTATTTTTAAAGTCTTAAACCATGCTACTTATATTTATTCGTGACTTAAAACATACAGCTAAATTATTTCTGATTAACATTCGTTATATTCCAGAAGCATACAGTGAGTGTCCATGTGTGACATCACTGATAAAATCAACTGCAAGGGGAAGTTGAACTATAACAGTGGTTTACAAAATGATCCTAAACCAGCAGCCTGAGCATTACTTGAGAACTTATTACAAATGCAAATTCTCAGCCAACTAACCCCAGACTATTGTTTTAGTTTTCCATCTCTATATAACAAATTACCACAAATTCAGCAGCTTAAAGCAATATACATGTATTATTTTCACAGTTTCCATGGCTCAGGAGTTAGAGAGAGTTTAGCTTGCTCAGGGTCTTATGGGGCCGAAATCAAGGGTTGCGCAGAGACATCACCTCACCTGAAGCTTGGAGTCCTCTTTCAAGTTCACTGGTTGTTGGGAGAATTCGGTTCCTTGCAGATATAGGACCGAATTTCTTGCTTTCTTGCTAGCTTTCAACCAGGGGCCATTCTAGCTCCTAAAGGATATCATGTGGCCTTCACCACACACAGTTTGCTTCTTCAAGGCTGGCAGGATATCTCTTTTGCTTTGAATCTCTCCGGTCTGCTAAGAAAAGCCATAGATAATGTAATAAATTGTAACATATTGATGATTACCCCATCACCTTTGCCATATGACATAACCTAATCAAGGGAGTGACATCCCACCAGATTCACAGGCCCACACTCCAGGAGGGTATTACACAGGGTGGAAATCTTGGGGCCATCTCAGAATTCTACCTGCCACACCTGTTGAGTCAGAGCAATCTGAGATCCTGAATAATTTCCCAATGCCTCTCGATTCTTCAGCATAAATTGAGAAATTTAAGGAGATGAAATAACTTAATAATTTCATTGAATGAATACTTTCCTAGTCCTTCAAAAGAAACTTTTCCCTGCACAAATATTCAGCTAAAAAAAAAAAAAAGAGAAAAAAAATATTCAGCTACTCTGAGCTTCATAGGTACATCCTACTCTATGGTACACAGAAAATCAGACAATCCACCCTGACAGCTGAAAGACCAGATCAATCAAGGGGTTAATTATACAGATCACTTTTCTGTCTCCCATGGGCATAAAGGTTATAGATGGCTGCATATTTATGCAACCACTGTTAAAAATTCAACCGCAGCATTTATTTCAATGAACTCCTTTGACTACATGTTCAACAGATGCACTAAGGGACTACATAAAACATTATCTCTATTAGTTCAAATTTTCTGACTCCTTAAAAGCTTCTAGGGACTGAAGGAAAAGTGCATCTGTAATATACCCCCTGCCATTACAAATGCATTCATTAAAATACAAACAGCTTGACAATAAGCGAGCATTAAGCATGTGCATGCACACACATACACATACGTGCACACACACATACACACACAGAGTAGCTTGAAAGTGGAGATTTTTTAATAGCACATTATGTTTAAGACCTTACTGTTTTGTTTCTTTTTTAATTTTTAATTAAGTTTATTGGGGTAACATTGGTTAATACAATTATATAATTTTCAGGTGTACATTATCATTTGACATCTATATATTCTATTGTGTACTTACGACCCAAAATCCAATTTTCTTCAGCTACTATATATTTGATCCCATTTACCCACTTCACTCTCCCCCTAAACCCTATATTTGACCCCCTTAACCCTATCTACCTCCCCCCTCCTCCCCTACCCCACTAGTAACCACTAGTCTATAGTCCATGTCCATGAGTCTTTGTTTGTTTGTTCTGCTCATTTGTTGCTTTTAGGTTTATATCCCACATGTAAATGATATCGTGATTTTCAACTTTTTCTGTCTAGTTTATTTCGCTTAGCATGATTATCTCGAAGTCCATCCATGTTGTCACAAATGGGGTATTTTATCTCTTCTTATGGCTGAGTAATATTCCATTGTATATATGTACCACAGCTTCTTTAGCCAATCATCTATCATAGGACACTTAGGTTGCTTCCATGTCCTGGCCACTATGAATAATGCTGCTATGAACATCAGTATGCAAATATCTTTTCAGGTACGGGTTTTGAAGTCTTTGGGGGTAAATACCCAGTAGAGGGAAACCTCCATACTGTTTTCCATAGTGGCTGTACCAATTTGCAGTCCCACCAGCAGTGTATAAGGGTTCCTTTTTCTCCGCATCCTCTCCATCATTTGTTATTACTTGTCCTGTTGATTATAGCTATTCGAACAGATGTGAAATGGTATCTCATTGTGGTTTTGATTTGCATTTCCCTAGCTAGCGATGTTGAGCATTTTTTCATGTTTGTAGGCCATTTGTATGTCCTCTAGGGAGAAGTTTCTGTTGAGGTCCTCTGCCCATTTTGTGATTGGATCATTTGTTTTTTGTTGTTATTGAGTTGTATGAGTTCTTTGTATATTTTGGCTATTAGGCTCTTTTCGGAGGTGTTGCTTGCAAATATATTTTCCCATTCTGGTGGTTGTCTCTTTACCTTGTTGACACTTTCTTTTGCTGAGAAGAAGCTTTTTAGTTTGATGTAGTCCCATTCATTTATTTTAGCTTTTACTTCCCTTGCTTTTGAGGTCAAATTCATAAAATCCTCGTTAAGTCCAAGGTCCTTGAGTTTAGTTCCTATGTTTTTTTTCTATGCGTTTTATTGTTTCAGGTCTTATATTCAGGTCCTTAATCCATTTTGAGTTCATTTTGGTATGTGCTGATAGACAACAGTCTAGTTTCATTCTTTTGCAGGTAGCTTTCCGGTTTTCCCAGCACCTTTTATTGAAGAGGCTTTCCTTTCTTCACTGTATGTTTTTGGCTTCTTTAAGACCTTACTATTTTCAACAAACCCAGATGATGTATACAAAGTGCCACTTTAAATTTTAATTAATGTCTTAAATGTTTTCTGAGTACCCTCTAATCCTAAATACTGTCTGGTACTGTCCACTGAGGACAGCAGGGGCTTCTGCTCTGTTGGACTCTAAGTGGATAGAAAGGACGCTAGCATTCCTGGGGATTCTCCTTATGTCCCTGCCTGATTTCCAGCCTCAACTCTCCTCCCAGACAGAGTGGTTTTGTAGTACAACACTAATTCATACAGTGGGTCCCACATCTTTACCAAAACTACTCAGGGAGGAGTCCCTAAAAGCCCAAAGGCATTTGTCAGAGTTTATGGCCACAATTTGCCTTTGAATTGAGAATAAAGTACATTGTTCTCAACACTGTCTTTGCCCAGACGCCACCCAAATGTGAAATCACATCGTCTTTCTTGGCTAACAGGGTGGTGTTTGCCTACACCCACACCTTTGTTATTTAGCTGCCTGCACTTAGAGAAAATGGCTGATCGTAACTACTCAGGATAACACATAGTGTGCTTTTTCTGCCCTGCTGCCTGGTGGAATGGTGTCTACTTATAATCACCAGATAGTAAGTTGCATCAATAGAAATCACTGCAAAGGCATGAAAGGACTAACTGCTAAAAACGACAACCTCAAGTACCACAGAGAGAGAAGTGGCTTTGCCTATTGTCAGGGCAGTTAGGAAAGGATTCCTCTAGTTCTGTGAATTAGTTTGTCCTTTAAATTTACCATGAGAGGAGACCCATGAGGTCTCTGTAGGGCCTGAAGAGCCCTGGCACTCTTGTTGGAGAAATGAGGAACAGAATAACTTGACAACACCAGACCCAAATTGTGAGTAAAAAGTCCCCCTGTCATAATTGGAAATGCTGGATTTGAGGACAGGGAAATAATATTAACTAGGGTAATGGGGACACCTCCCTTGGATTACACTCATTTTGTTGATGAAAATTTGAACTCAACAGGTTTGCACCACAGTAAACCATTGAATGCCAAGACTCATACCTTGGTTTCCAAATACTGTCTGTATGATTTTCCCATCTTAAATCTATCTTATACTTTAGCCCGTATGGGCACATGTTTCTAGAATCCTTTTGAAGCCTTAAATGAGATATAGAAGTACGGAGTAATATAGGGTCATTGGCTATCTGTGGAAAAAGACGATTATCTTAACCATACTTCTAACCTTAGAATCAACTCTTAGAAAAGCTAATAATATCCCTTCTCTGTTCCTACTGCTTTCAGAGGCTGAATGAGTTTCAATTAGCAACAAAATATCAAAATAATGGTTCCGAAAGAGAATGTTGAAATTAATGGAGGAAACATAGGAAACTTCGGAGAAAAAATTGTAGCCTATTCAGCAAGGAATGACCTGCCCTCCAGGTTATGCTACGTAAAATGATTAGAGCTAAGCTAAAGACAGTTAACCTTCCCCACCATCTTCTCCTTAACCTTGTCTCACTGAGGATCTTGAAACAAGGAGAGAATGGAGTGGAGAGAGAGTACTAAATCATTTCACTCTAAATCAGCAGTTCCTGGTGCCATGGTGTTTGAGGTTCACCCCACTCAGGAATTTGCATGCTCAGCCTCCCTCTGATGGCAGGAGAATAATGTGAGCAGGGAATGACAGTGACAACGCACTCCATGTGGGTGCCAGGTCAGACCAGGTTAGACAAGATGGTGAATTACTGGCACAGGATAAATTAATTACTTCATTCCAAATTTGTATCAAAAATGTTCCTCAGTGATGTGCATTGTTCCTCTAAAGGAGTACCTATAACCACTCCACAAGAGATTCGTGTATATCAGACAATCAGCAAGATGCTTAACTCTTAGCCTGCTCTTTTAGTAGACTTGACTTCAGAAAAGGAAGAACAGATAGTGGAAATTTCAGACACTTTTTAAAACATCCTTCCTTCCCCCATCACACCCCCAGAATCACTCAATGTTGCAGTCTTTCTGCCCGAGGACGTGCCCTCTGTGTACCTGACTCTTTCCAGGAACATTTGTCATTCTTTAACTTGGTAGTCTCCATTTTTCAGGGTCCTGATGTTTATATTTACTTATCATGCAGCTTTTTACTTTACCTCCTCCTCATCTCTTTTCTGTCCTCTTGGAAACCCAGTGGAAGTAGTTTATTTTTGTTTTTAAATCTATGGTCTCCATTTTGAGATTTTATTTTTCTCATAACAGCCCTAGAGAAAAACACTTAGGAGCACATTGGAAGCCTCTAAGAAAAGGGGATTGCATTAAATAATAAAACCCAAGCTGGTGGGAATTCTGGTTCCAGTCATCCAACAGTGTGTGGGCATGGAGTGATGAAAGCTGCTTTTGCAGAGTCTACTCCTGGGGGAAGGAATTCCAGGGGTATTATTTTTTTCTCTTGCTACTTTTGTCCAATCTACATTCCTTGGTACCTACAATGGTGAGAGCAGGACTGAATCCACTCCAAAAAGCAATTTTAGGTGTGATTTGTTTTCATTTTCCTTTAGAAAAACTGTGACTATTTTTTGCCACTTGAGACCTCAGTAAAAATACTCTGTGAACCATACCTTTAGGGAGTGTCAATTCTCTAGGGAAGGGCCCTAGACAATTTGACAGGGGCGATCCTTAGCATTGGCTGATAACAGGGCACAGCAAGAGCAATGCCTGCCTTTTTTTCCTTTAACCCAGGGGTTCCCAAACCTTTAGCCACAGACAGGTACCGGTCTGTGGCCTGTTAGGAACCGGACTGCACAGCAGGAGGTGAGTAGCCAGCAAGCGAGCTTCATCTGTATTTGCAGCCGCTCCCCAGCGCTAACATCACCGCCTCAGCTACACCTCAGATCATCAAGCATTAGATTCTCATAGGAGCACTGGTCCCTGGTGCCAAAAGATTGGTGACCATTGCCTTAACTCATCCATTAAAGAGCATCGTGCTTGTCCCAGTCTGCAAGGTAAGAGCATCAAGTCTTTTTCCAAGCTCAGTCCTTTATCGCCACCTGGTGTTAACTGCTCTAATTACTCTTTTAAACAGTAAAATGAAAAAGATCTTTATAAATTTCTTTTTAAAAGTCTTAACTACCAAAAAGTCTGATTAACACAGTGACAAGTTCACATATGTAGGTAACATTCACATTAAAGAACAAAATTATCATTGCCATTTATTCAATGACTCACAGGCCATGGGACATAGCAAAAGCTAGAGCAACCGTAATTGTTCTTATTGTCATGGTTGTTATTGAAAAAATTCAAAAGAGAGGAATTTAAAAGAATTTTTAATTACAAAGATTTAGTAGTTTTTCAGATTATCAATGAATTGCCTTTTGTGAAGTACAAATAATAGTTACTTGAAAAATGAAGTTCTCCCCCTTATCTGAAAGTAGAGTGTTCCTATGAAACCTTTTGTAGGCTGAAATGGTGTAAAGCAAAGAAGCAATTACTATAAATTTTTTAACATTCCAGGACCCCCAAAATAACTTACTAAATCATATCAAATAACACATAAAACCTAAAATAACACTAACATATAGTAAAAGGAGAAATACACAAAACAAACCGAGATAAAGCATGGATGCTCACAGACACTTCCAAGCTATGGCGGCTTGGTACTGAGATGCTGAGTGTGGTTTTCCGGGAAGGAGCTTGGCAGCCCCACTCTTGCTGCTGTGGGTGCATGCTGCCTCCATAAGCTCGCTGCCACTAAATAGGACATTTTAAATTAATACAAACATATGTGGTAGTTTTTAAATATGTCTATAATTTAATTTGCCTCCTTTCAAAAGATAGAACTTGATGTCCACTATCCCCTTGAGTGTAGGCCAGACTTAAATACTCATTCTAACAAATAGATTGTCAGAAAAGTGATATACAGCCTCCTGGAATACAGTGTGGCCTGCACTACATCTAAGTTCAAAACTTTCTTGCTGCAAACAACACCATCAAGTATGTGAAAAGACAACACAGAATGAGACAAAATATTTGTAAATCACATATCTGATAGGAAGAACTCATACAACTCAATAATATAAAGACAAGCCAATTTTGTAAATGGGCAAAGAATTTGAATAAACATTTCTCAAAAGAAGATATACAAAAAGCCAATAAGCACATTAAAAGTTCAGCATCATTAGTCATTAGAGAAATGCAAATCAAAAACCACAATAAGATACTACTTTACATCCACTAGGATAGCTATATATAGAAAGACATTTAACAAGTATTGTTGAGAATTTGGAAATATTGGAACCCTCATACACTGCTGACAGGAATGGAAAATGGTACAGACTCTTTGGGAAACAATCAGTTTCTCAAAATGTAAAACATGGTCATTATAAGACTCAGCAATTCTGCTCCTAGATATATGCCCAAGGGAAATGAAAACAAATATCCACACAAAAACTTGTATATGAATGTTCATAGAAATAGCTGAAATGTAGTAACAACATAACATCCATCAACTGATGAATGGATAAAGAAAATGTTATGCATACAATGAAATATTATTCAACAATAAAAAGAAAGTACCAATACATACTAAAACATGGATGATTCTTGAAAACTTAATGCTAAACAAAAGATGCCAAACACAAAAAGCACATGCTGTATGATTCCATTTATATGAAATGTCCTGATTAGGTAAATTTATACAGACAGAAAGTAGAATAGTGGTTGCCAAGAGATGGGAGTAGGATGGAATAGGGAGTGACTGCTTTTGCTTGGAGTACTGAAAAAACTGTAGAACTGGATAGTGATGATGGTTGCATAATCCTATGAATGTACTATGAAACATTGAATTGTATACTTTAAGTGGGTAAATTTTATGTTAAGTGAATCATATCTCAAAATCATATCTCATATGGCTTCTGCCTTATTCCTCCTTTCTCCTGGAACACTCACTCTGGAAAAAGCCAGCTACCATGTTAAAAAAAAAAAAAAGTTCACTTGGTGAGAAACTGAGGCCTTCAGTTAACAGCCATGTGAATGAGCCATCTTGAGAGCAGATCTGTCCATCCCAGACGACTACAGCCCTGGCTGTCAGCGTGACTGTAGTCTCATGAGAGACCCTGAACCAGAACCATCAGCTAAGCCATTCCTGGGGGCTCCTGACCCTCAGACCATGTGAGATGGCAATTGTCTGTTGCTCTAAGCTGCTAAATTTGGGAGTAATTTGTTACACAGCAAAAGACATACTCTTAAATGGATAAGCAAGTAGCAAAACATTATGCACACTATGATTTCTTTTTTGTTTAAAATATATCTGTGCATATGTAGAAAATAATCAGATATTGGTATCTCTAGATAGAGAGATTATTTTCCAACTTTACTACAATGACTCGCTTTGCTTCTGTAATAAAAAGCAATTGAAATTATGTCTAGGTTTTTTATGGATTAAATGTAGAACGAGGTAGAGAAAGGCTTTCACAATACTCAAGCATGAGATGAGGGTTTGGGCCAAAGCAAGAACAATTTGAAAAACAAAATACAAGCAATTTAAAAGTCTATCACCTACTACTCTGGCAGCAGTGTCCATTCTCCACTACTGAGATGTTTATATAGCTACCTTCAGGGCCACTAGGGTCTCTTCAGGCACCAGGTACAAACCTCAGAGACAGTTTGCTTATTTCTCAAGAAAGATGAAAGAGTACAATCTTAGGGACACTTGCTTTAACTCATATTACCATAGCCCAGGGCTGAATGTAGGCTGTGGCTTTGAATATATTCCACTGTTGGCATAGTTACTATTTATTAAACATTTTTCAGCACTGAGCTGAATACTTAAGTATGTTGTCTCAGTTATTCTTCACAACTTTTCCTAAATATTCGTTTTGTGTTTTACAGAAGAGAAAACTGGTGTTGAGACAGGTTAAGTTACTTGCCCAGTGTCACTGCTAGTTAACAGCGAAGCTCGACATGAACACACTTCTGTCAAAAGAAACAGAATAACCCTCTAGCAGCTGCCTCTCCTAGGAAAGACCTGCAATGAAGGCAGCACGACTCTGCTCTCTTGCCCAAGAAGGTTTGGGTTGCTGAATCAAGACAGTGAGTTTCCCAGTCGCTGCCAGTGCTGCTGCCTCTGGTCAGGGCTTTCGCTCACTGACGGGAACTATCATGGCATCGATAATTCAAAGACACAGGTGCTTTGTATTTAAAATACTTTTAAAACAATTTTAAAAGTATTATGTGTTCATCCTTAGTACTGGGAACCACTTGGACTCTAATTCCTTTTAATATTTATTAAAATGGACACATCTGTTTATACAAAGTCTATGATTAATAAAAGTAAAAATATTTACCTCAGGTAAATATTTAAGTTTTAAAGCCAGTCTTACTCTGTGGCCACTGAGGTACAAAGGTAGGAAGTTCTGAGTTTAGTGTGGGGTTGCCGTGTGATGGTATTTTTTCCCAGCTTTGCTAACATGAAAGAAGCTGTCAATTGTTTGGTAATAAAATAAAAAGGAAAATGATAGTGCTTCTAAACAATAGGCTCTGAAATTCTGTCTGTAGGAATATTCCACAGAAAAATAGGAGCTTCATTAAACCATGGAAAACATTAAGTAAATAATGGTTTCTGGAAAAAGACCAAGAATCAGACATTTTTCAGAGCTTACAGGGATGTTGAACAGAAATATGAGTAAAAGAGAAATAGAGATGCACTCTAGCAAGCATAAAGAAGAAAAATGAGAGGGAAGGAGAGAAATGAGAAGGATGGTGAAAGGAAAAAGAAACTAAAGAAGGGAATTGCAGGGAGGGATCCAGGATAGGGCAGGGGAGGCTGAAGAAAGCGAATACCAAGATCAAGGAACTGAAATAAAGAAGAAAGGACGAAGGAGAGGCAGAGAAGAGAATGAAAGTCCTTGAGTTCTTGCTGGGACTCCCAAGAGCCCCTTCACACCAGAAAAAAGAGGGCCTTGCTCAAAGAAGATTTTACACGTTTTCTCTCATATTTCCTGCAAGGGATTTCTGAAAGAGGGAAAAAAGCTTCCAATCTTCAATGAACACTAAAAGTCTGAAAAGGTCTCTCTTCATTAGTTTCTTAACCTCCAGAGTGAACAGCAAGTCTTTCACTATAGGCAGATGTCTCCTTCTGATCCTACACAGACACACATGCACGAACATACACACACACACACACACACACACACACACACACACGCATGCACTCACACACACACGCCCCTCCCCAACCCACCCCTTAAGCATCTATGGCTCTGCCCTTTGCTCTAAAGTTGACTACCTAGGGCCTTATTTTCCTTAGGAAATGCACCCAGTGCCTTTAAATACCAACACCACTCCCTCCAGAAAAATATTTTGTCCAGTGTACTTTCCTAAGAAAGTAGTTTGAGATTTGACCAATTCTAAGAGAAAAATCGAATTGATTATGTCACTTTTCAAAAGAAAACTTGAGGAAAGAATGAAGGAGGAAAATAGAAGGGAGAGAGAAATATATAACCCTCACGAAGAGCCTTCAGGGTACAAAAGTTATGCTAAGGGTTTTAATCCATTTGGGTTTTTATAAAAGAATTAAAAGCAGGAATTTATTTCTCACAGTTATGGAGGCTGGGAAGGGGCAAGAGAGCTCTCTCTGAGGCCTCTTTTATGAGGGCACTAATCCCATTCATGAAGGCTCTGCCCTTATGACCTAGTCACCTCCCAAAGGCCCTACTTCCTAATGCTACCACCTTGGGAGTTAGGGTTTCAACATATGAATTGTCCAGAGACACAGCATTCAGTCCACTGCACTAAGTGTTCTACATTTGTCTTCTCATTTATTCCTCAAACAGTATATGGAGGTGGATTTTATGATCCCCTGTAGAGGTTAAGTCAGAACATAGCGCTTCCACATAGTCAGAATTCTGGTAGCTGCCCTATCAGCAGCCAAGGAAGGCAGTACACAAAGAGCTTTCAGCAGGCCTACTCCCAAGTATGTTTTCTGTTGTTCCCATGGACATTATCTGCTCCTGTAAGCAAGCAGAACATCTTGCTCCTATCGGTCTGAAAAGGCAGTGGATCCCCAATGAGATAAGCCCTTCCCCTGCTTGTGGGCATAAAAACCTCTGCTTGCTCTTTGTCAACAGCTTTATTCCTGCAGCTTCAACTAGCAGCTGCTGAAGCTTCCCTGCCTTGTGAGTAATAAATGGCATTTCTCACCCCTCTGGTCCTGGTGGTTCTTCCAGAATACCAAAGCCAGGTGCCAGTTCCAGGCCTGGGGCCTCTGCGTTACATCCTCTTTTAAAGATAAGGAAGCCAAGGCTCAGAAACGTTAACTCACTTGTCCAAGAGCATACGGTCAGCTCAGAACCGATGTGAACCAGATCTACCTGGCTCTGCGTATGGATTTGAGAATTGTGTGTGTTAGGGCATGATGTCCTAAATGTAAGGCTCCTATTGAGCACAGTGCTTCCTGAAGGAAGTTAGAGAAATGAAAAAAGACAGGGGCCAACTTCATCCGGTGTTTGTTTTTTCCTCTCTACAGACTCCGCTTTGTTCCCTACCTTTGTTTCACTTCTTTCTTATGCTCCTATGTGAACCAGTCATATTCTGGGTATTCTTCAAAGCCTCCATAAATCTCTGTTTAAAAAATAAATCCTTAAATAAACAACATATAAACAAAAAATTTTTTAAAGAAATGTGCTGACAACATAGATTCCAAACTACCTAAGGCCAGAGTGTCCAATTGAGATGTGATTGATGGAGGACTGGTTTGGGTCTGAGCTGTGAGAGGGGCCTAAGCCCGGCTTCATTACTCCAAAGCAAACTTGACCTGCCTTTGGTCTCCTGAATGAGTGCAGTCAGTTGTTACTTCGCAAAGTGTGATAACAGCATTTCCTAAGAGGTGTTTTAGAAGGATTTTGAAGTGCTTGAGTTAAAAGAACCATAACACAATTTTTTTTTTTTTTGATTGTCAATACCTCACACCCACTTTTCAGTTACCTTTTAAGAGCAGCTAAAGTGTGTGGTGCTCCAAAGCTGCTGACTTGGAATGAGGAATTGGTCACTGAAAGTACTTCAAAGCTTTTAAAAACAACTAAAGGAACCCATCTAAGAGCTCACTTCTAAGCCCTAGTGAGGCCCGCAAGGCCCCGGCTTGTCTCTTGCAAGATAGATCTTCCTCACCCTAACACAACAAGGAGTCCCTCGGGTCACAAACAGGCCTGAAGCAGTAGGGGAGACTCAGGTCCAGAATCCTGCCTGCACCACTAACTAGCTATGTGATCTTGGACAAATTGTTTCACTATGCTGGCCTTTATTTCCTTGTCTAAGAAATGGAAATAATAGCAGCACCCACCTCAAGCTTTGTCATTAGGATTGAACCAGATAACAAATCAGATGGTGCCCAGTAAATGTAACTTGCTATCTCAACATGATTAGCAGCAGCTGCAGTACCTCAGATAGGTGTTCACCTTCTCTCCTCTACACATCCTTTCTTAGGGCAGACACAACATGTGTTTTTGGTGGTGAAAGGGTTCATTTTGGACCTACCAGAATGTTCTGGGAACTCCATTTTGTTGACAAAAAACCTTTCCAAGTCATCTCTTCCGCTAGACACTGCCAGGCATCTGACATTACCATCCTTAAAATCTCTACCAATTATCTTGCAACACTGTTGAGGCATCCTCCATTTATGTCTGCAGGATTCAACCAGGCCACCGGCCCATGTGAAAATTGAAGGCAAGGCTCCATGCAGCTGAGAAGTCAGAAAGCTATGCCATCTATATAAAGAAGACAGGGGAATTAAATACTCGGGACTTCCCCCTCTGCTTCTATTTTTTCTCTTTATAGAATTTGGATCCTTGCTACAGGATTTAAGAGACAGAAGAATTTGGAGGAAAATTGAGGGAAAAGATTAATATTTGCACAAACACTTAACCAGGACTGCTCCTAGGATATGTGGGGACCCAGCAAATATTTTTTTTGCAGAGCTTCTGTCTATATAAATAATTTGAGTCACCAAAATCTATGTATCAGTGCATCTGTTGGCCCAGTTTCTCATGATCCCATGAAAGACATACCAATTGATCAGTAAAAGCTATCCTCTCTTCAGGTTTCCCTCTGGAACTGGGCCCCTGGTACCAGGACAACAGCACAGGCATGAGTCTTAGATTTCTGGGGCATTTAATCAAACCCACGTGAGTGGTAGAGGATGAGAGAATGCCCAAAAGGAAAGAAATAGCCGCCAAGGCCCATATGAGTTCTGGTGGGCCAATAAGTCCTACCTGGATGTCACTGCTACTCCTGCCAGTCTCTATCATAATAGAAGATATGAGGAAAGTTCAAGAAAGGTAATCCAAAGACTAGAGATCCCTGAGGCGCAGGGCTGGGCAAAGGGCTCAGGTTTCCCAGGTCTCAGGACAGGACTGCATTTGATTCAAAAAGCCTCTGTGACACTTTCCCACTCTTCATCAGGCTCAGAAGGAACATTGCCTCCATATTCTCATTGTGTATGTACATCACAGGATTCTCCTAAATTCTAAGCCAGACAGTCTTCTCTTTTTTTAAGTAACTCCTGTATCTCAAGGGCCATACTATGGACTAGGAGGTCCTGGTGCTTTTACGATGAACTGCTTGCCCTGTTGGTAACATAGCAGATAGAGGTAAAAACAGTTCGGCTGAATCTAGGGCAAGGGCAAGCCAGCTCAACTATATTGAAACTATTTGCAAATTCAATGTTTTTGCTTGAAAAGTAATAAGACTAGACTTTTGCACAAGCCTACCTCTAACATTTGTACACTTAAGGCAACAATACAGATGGAAGTCCCTAGCTCACAGCTTACTCCTCTCTTTCTTTCTTCCCCTGGTTCTGCCCAGATCATAAATGCCCTTTTCAGTATTCATATAGGCAACCCAGCTTACTCTGCTAATCTCTATCTGCCCCCACCCCTGCCAAACAGCCACTTCTTGGCCACCTTTTGGACACACAATTGGCACAACTGCCATCAAAAGAACAAGCTTGGGGAAGAAACTCACGTAAGCCTTAGTGTTTGGGCAAGGAAGCCCAGTGTTCCTGGTACTTAGCAGATGTTCTAGACATAAGTGGCATGGCTCCAAGTGGGCACATCCTATGGCCTCCTAGATTTCCCAACCCATGGCAAAGGCACAGGTGGAGGAGAGCCACAGCCAGGGCCCCCTTGAAAGCGTGAAACCAGAGCAGAGGCCCATTTGTTTGGGTCTAAGAGTAATACATCCCACCATATTGTTTCTAAACTCACACTCTGACCCCTACTTCACTTTCAGTTTCTACTTTCTCATTCTCCTTCAGCTTATTCTTCAGCTGCTCCTTTTAATATATATAAGAATTCCTAGTTCTTATTTTTGAGTCATCATGAATCTGACCTTGAAGTTAATGTTCTACAAAAAAAAAAAGAAAGAAAAAGAAAAGAAAGAAGAGAAAAAGAAAAGAGATACCTTTTTTAAAAAAAAAGTCTACAGAACCTGAATATTTATGATAATGCCACATCAAGATGTCCTGGTAAAGAAATGTAATTCTTGTCACCTATGGCTTGTCAAAATGACTTTCTGGATACACTAGTGGCACTTTTTTATTGTTCATAGGCTGACAGATAATGGAATTACAAATTTCAAGCTGTAATCTCATCTTGCTATAGTTTTGGGGCAGGGGGGATGGGAGGAAGGCAACATAGTTAAGCTCTATAGACAACTGAACAGACAAGAAAAACAAAATAACACTCAATGGCAAGAAGTCCCTGTCCTGGGAAAGATCTAAGGTAACTTACACTCTTTCCAAGAGAATTGACGTTGTTCGATTTTGTGATTGAGGATACCAATGAAAAGGCAGGAGATTGGCTATGTTATTTTTTCCAGAAGTCAAAAACAGGACTTTATTTTCCAGAATCCAAGTTCTTTCACATTACATTGTATCATGGTATTGCAATATGAGGTCTGAAAAAATGGATCTGACCTTTCTTTCTTTTGAAGTCACATAATACTTTCCTTGTCATTTCTTGATGGTGGTTGTGATATAATAAAAATTAAATATTTGGTTTTTGTCCCCAGTTCCAGGAACACTCTCCTATAACCCTTGGAATCTCTGTGATGAGTGTTTTTTGTATGCTAATGAGAGAACTGGTTGCTGGGTTCCCCTATAACTTCAGGATGGGGGCTGGTCTCCAGAAAGACCTTGATTAGAAGTTCAGAACTTTCAGCCCCATCCTCCAACTTCCAGAGGAGGGAGAGGGTCTGGAGACTGAATTTAATCACCAATGGCCAATGATTTAATCAATCATGCATATGTAACAAAACCTCCATGAAAACCTCAAAAAATAGAGTTCAGAGAGCTTGGGAGGTGGTGATTAGGTGCTGCAAGGGTGGTGCACCTCAACTCCATAGGACAGGAGACCCCTCCAGATCTCACTCTTTGTACTTCTTCATCTGATGTTCATTTGTATCCTTTATAATATTCTTTATAATAAACCAGTAAATGTGAGTAAAGTGTGTTCCTGAGTTCTGTGAGCCATTCTAGCAAATTACAAAACCTAAAGAGTTGGTCATGGGTGCTCACAATTTATAGCTGGTGAACCAGAAGTATGGGAGAGCTAGGATTTGTAACGGGCATCTGAAGTGGGTGGGAGCCAGAGCAGTCTTATGGGACTGAGCCCTTAACCTGTGGAGTCTGCGTTAACTCCAAGTAGTGTCAGAATTTAATTGAATCATTAAACACCAGATTGATGTCTGAAGAATCAGAGAACTGGTTGTTGGCATGTAAAACACCTCACAATGGCTATCTGGCACTACCCCACACTATGGTCATTTGTGTTACTTTCTTCTCTTTTTTCAGTTATATTTTCCTTGAGGGCAAAAACTGGGTCATATTCATCCTTGTGTTTCTTATGACACCTAGCACAGTGACTGGCTCACAATAAAATATGATTAAATAATGTTGAACAGGTTCAAATTTGTTTTGTTTACTGCTCCTTGGGTCTTTATGATCATGAATGTTTAGGAAGGCCAGGGTGGGAAAGGTTGGGCTATGGCTTATAGTCATGAGGCATTTAAGAATCATGGCATTCACCAAGGATATGTCTCCAAACTTTCTCACACATAACAATTAAGAAAGAATGGAAAGGGTTTCTGTAACAAGTAGAGGCTGGGCAACAAGTGGGGTCCAGTCACTAGGTAACTGACTTAGCCACAACTCCCTTGCAGTTTTGGTGATTCCAATTTATGCCCCACCAACATTTTGCCTTTACCTTGAAGAACAGAATTCCAGATCACATTCAAGTGGCTTGAACTGTAAATGTTATAACCTTTAATGGCCAGAGTCTATTATGTGAAAAATTGCCACACATCTAAATCAACTGAGAAAGTATGGAATAAACTGAATAAGGGAAACTCATTATAAGAGAAAGTCCTTCTCAGCCTCTTTTTTGAGCTAAGATATAATTGACACATGACATTATATTGATTTCAGGTGTACAACTTAGTGATTCAATATTTTTGTATATTGTAAAATGATCACCACAATAAGTCTAATTAACATCTGTCATACATAGGTTACAAAAATGTTTTTCTTGTGGCGAAGTTTCAAGGTCTACTCTGTTAGCAACTTTCAAATATGAAATACGGTATTATTAACTATAGTACCCATGCTGTACATTACATCCCATGACTTATTTTACAGCTAGAAGTTTGTATCTTTTAGCTCCCTTCACCCATTTTACCCACCACCCCCACACAGCCACCTCACCCCACCTCTGACAACCACCAATCTGTTCTCTGTATCCATAAGCCTGAGTTTGTTTCTTTTTTTTTTTTCATTTAGATTCCACAAGCAAGAGCATTCGGTAATTTGTTTTCTCTATCTGACTTATCTAACTTAGCATAATGTCCTCAAGGTCCACCCATGTTGTCACAATGGCAAGATTGCATTCTTTTTTATGGCTGAATAATGTTCTTCTATTATTATTATTATTATTATTATTTATTATATAATTACATTTTCTTTATTCATTCATTGATCATTGGAAACTTAGGTTGCCTCCATATCTTGGCAATGAACATGGAGATGCATATGTCTTTTCAAAATTAGTGTTTTCATTTTCTTTGGATAACTATCCAGAAGTGGAATTCCTGGATATTTCATGTGGTATTTCTATTTTTAATTTTTTGAGGAAACTCTATAGTTTTCCAGAGCAGATATACCAATTTACATTTCCATCAAAAGTGCACAAGGCTTCCCTTTCCTCCACATCCTCACCAATACTTATTTCTTCTCTTTTTTTATGACAACCATTCGATAACAGATGTAAGGTGACAGTTCATTGTGGTCTTCATTGCATTTCCCTGATGATTAGTGATGTTGAACACCTTTTCATAGATCTGTTGGCCACCTGTATGTCTTCTCTGGAAAAACATCTATTCAGATCTTCTGTCCATTTTTTAATCAGATTATTTGATTTTTTGTTTTTTGTTTTTGTTTTTATTTTTGTTTTGCTATTAAGTTGTATGAGTTCTTTATATGTTTTAGATAATAACCCCTTATATGAATTGCAAAAATTTTCTCTCATTCAGTAGGTTGCCTTTTCATTTTGTTGATGGTTTCTTTTGCTATGCAGAAGCCTTTTAATTTGATGTTAATCTCGCTTGTTCATTTTTGTTTTTGTTGCCTTTGTTTTTGGTGTCAAATCCAAAAAAAAAAAAAATTATCACCAAGATCAATGTTAAGGAGCATTAAGGAGCATAATCCATCTATGGTCATGGCACCCTGAACGTGCCCGATCTCGTCTGATCTTGGAAGCTAAGCAGGGTCGGGCCTGGTTAGTATTTGGATGGGAGACCACCTAGGAATACCAGGTGTTGTAGACGTTAAAAAAAAAAACAGGAGCTTAATCCCAATGTCTTCTTCTAGAAGGTTTCAGGTCTTACATTCAAGTCTTTGGTCATTTTGAATTAATTTTTGTGTTTGGCATAAGATAGTGTTCCAGTTTCATTCTTTTGCATGTAGCTGTCTTGTTTTCTCAATGCCACTTATTGAAGAGACTGTCTTTTCCCTCGCTTTATATTCTTGGCTACTTTGTGGTAAATTAATTGATCATATATGTGTGGATTTGTTTCTGGATTCTCTATTCTGTCCATTAATCTATGTGTTTGTTTTTATGATAATGCCATGCTTTTTGAATTACTATAGTTTCATAATACAGTTTGAAATCAGGGGGTGTAATGTCTCCAGCCTTCTTTTTTTCTCTTTAAGGTGGCTTTTTGGGGTCTTTGCTGGTTCCATAATAATTTTAGGACTGTTTGTTCTATTTCCGTGAAAAATGTCTCTCAGTCTTTTGACTTGCTCGGGTCCCTGTCTTGCCTCAGTCACAGTTTTGAGACCATATCAGCAATGGGCCCCAGGTCAAGCTTCAGAGGCTTTCCTTAAACATATTTTTTTTCCTGGTGATCCATTTGTCTTTATTTGATATTTATGAACTCATAAACATGAAACATAATTCAGTCTAAATTCAATTTTTTTCAGATTTAAGTAATTCTAAATTCTTTTTTAAAGATTGTCATTAAAATATAGCTAACATACAATATTGTATTAGTTTCAGGTGTACAATACAGTTATTTAACATTTATATACCTAAAGAAATGATCACCATAAGTCCAGCAACCATCTAATACCATACAATGCTATCATAATATTACTGACCTATTCCCTATGCTGTACATTAAATCCCCATGGCTCATTTATTTTATAACCGAAAATTTGAACCTCTTATTCCCCATTACCTTTCATTCAACTTTTTAAATTTTTTAAAATTTTTAAATTATAGTTGACATTCAGCGTTATGTTAGTTTCAAGTGTACTGCATAGTGATTAGACATAGTGGTTATAATTTACAAAGTGATCCCCCTGACTAGTCTAGTACCCACCTGGCACTATAAATAGTTATTACCATATTATTGACTATATTCCCCATGCTGTACTTTACATTCCCATGACTTTTCATAACTACCAATCTGTACTTAATGCCTTCACCTTTTTCATCCCACCCTCTACTCCCCTCCCATCTGGCAACCATTAGCTCGTTCTGTGCATCTAGGAGTCTTTATTTGTTTATCTGTTTTGTTCCTTAGATTCCACATATAAATGAGATCATATGGTATTTGTCTTTTTGTGTCTGACTTATTCCACTTAGCATAATACCTTTCAGGTCTATCCATGTTGTTGCAAATGGTAAAATTTTCATTATTTTTTATGGCTGAGTAATATTCCATTGTATATATGTACCATCACTTCTTTATCCAATTGTCTATCAATAGACACTTAGGTTGCTTCCCTATCTTGGCTACTGTAAATAATGCTGCAATGAACAGGGGTGCATACATCTTTTTGAATTAGTGTTTTGGATTTCTTTGGATAAGAAATTAAACTTTCCTCCTCTCTCCTCCCCACTTCCCCCCAGCCCTCCTCTTGCATCAAATCATTAACAATAACTGTAAAACAGATAAGACCCAGAATCCCCAGCAGATCTCTGGGGTAGGAGCAGGGAGAAGATTTTAACGGCAACTCTATAAGATTTGCAGGGCTTGTCCTCTGTGGAATGGCCAGCAAACTTCATTAATTCTCATATCTCATGTTGACTCTGGTGGGCTTAAAACCTTATTCTCCAAATGCCAAACCACAATGCAATGAGCAACAGAAATCAAGTATTCAACAGGAACACCATGATGACTCATTCTCAGAAGAATTCTTTCTAAGCCTTTGCAACACCATATCTGTTCCCTTTATTTATAAAAGAGTAAGAAAGGGGAAGCAAGAGGAGGAAAGGAGAATAAGGAAGAGGAAGTGAGGGGAGAAAGAGGTGAGGAGAAAGAAGAAGGGAGGAGAGGGGAAGTATGGGAAGGAAGAGGATGGGATCATACCATCAACCACTGCAATGTGTAAGACAGATGCTGGACCATGGGCATGCAGGTCCACCAAGTCTCAAATTTTAAGTGTGGTTCTTCAGTTCAGCCTAGAGAAATTCATATGGTTATAGCAAAAAATTCAATTAACAATAACTGACGGGACTCCCAGAATCATGACCACAAAAGACCATTTTGTGGTTTCTGTGGCTATTTTGGTTCACTCCCAGGACCAAAGTACATTTGACTCCCCGCATGATAATCTCTAGTACTTCATCCAATCTATTCTCAAATGCCTCAAGCAGTGGGATTTTCACAGCTTCCCTTGGGAAGTTATTCTGAGAGTCAAATGGCCAGAGTATTTTTTGTGATATTGAATATCCATCTTTCCTCTTCTTAACTCCATCCCTGTTATCCTGTGGAATAAGCTTCTGCCTTCTGCAATGTCTTTTTCTCTTAGAGTTTACTGATGCATTTCATAAGCATACTTACAATAGCACTTCAGTGTCTATGCACTTTGAGCCTCAGAGATCAAGAAATGACTAAGAAATGCAATGATAAATAAAGGCTCTGCCATCTGGCAGGTATAAACATAAATGAGATGTGATCCCAAAATCTCAATAAAAAAGGGATCATCATCAATCCAGCCTCCATGCAGAGTCCCATGACAACAGCAGAATTACTCTGCGGTGAGTGATGCTCTGCCAATGAGACTCTGTTCTCACTATGATTCATTTTTACAACCTAATGAGTTCTCCTTCCCCAAAAATGATTTTATGAAACACCAAATTTATCTTATCATATGTATCTTTAATTTCATTCACCCAACATGTTATACTTTTTATATTTACTGTGCTATCATGCAAAAACAGGTGCCTAGTATATAAATTCTCATTGTACAAACTTTTGAAAGTTAAAAGATTGCTATTCCTTACTTTATAAAGAGGAGTGGAAGTGGCTGTGGTGCCTGGAAGGGGAGTCCCCATTACATCTGGCTGTGAAAATCAGTGAGAATTGCAGGTGAGTGAGAGGAGGACTGCTGGAGACCCAGGCTTCCTCTTAAAAGGCCAGCATACATACTCCCTCACTCACAGACTCATTTGCTCTGAGCTTCAGTGCTGGGGCAGCAGCTTGAAAGCATCAGGGACACACCAAAAGGAGCAGAATTGATTAGCTTCATGGTGAGAGCTGGAGGGGCAGGGGTTAGGGCAACTCTCTCTGGGGACAGAATCATTGGCAGGCACCATTGTTTCTTTGCTGAACTCCCCTCCTACCTAGCCAGCTAGGTGCAGGTGGGTGCCAAATCTGTGCTCTCCTTTAACTTGGCTAACACCACTCACCCACCCTGGTGACTAGCTGAGAACTTACCCCACCCAACTCTTCCAACTGGCCCAAGCCTCTTGCAGCATCTCACCTACACAAGCAGCGGCTAACTTCAGTGTGCCATGTAACACTTGCTAAGTGTCCCAAGCTGCACACAAGTGGTGACCATCACGTGGCTGCAAGTCTGGCATAAGAAACAGTCAGTCTGAGCCTGGAATGTAGCTTCAAATAAGTGGCCACAAGTCCAACACAAGTGATAGCTGGCCTCAATGCACATCACAGTGCCCACCAAAGGGTTCCAAGCCTGACCCAAGTTGCAGATGACCTTGCTTCACAGCATACCTCTCCCAGGCACCTCCAAGCCTAGCACAAGTGGCAACCAACAGATCACTTTGTAATTCCTATCAACAAGCCCCAAGAACAGCACAAGGTGGCTAACCTTGGCCTGCACCAAAGCATCTCCCAAGAGGCTCTAAAACAAACACACCTGGTGGCTGGCTTCAGATCACACCAAAGCATCACCCAACAACCTTCACAAATAACATACCTGAAGGACAGACTCGGCTCGCACCAGAGCCCCACTAAAGCAAGCTATTCAATGAGGTCAGCCCCCACACTACAGCTCACCCACTATCATCACAGATAGCCCTAACAGTCATTCAGCTGGAAGATCAACCCCACCTACTGATGTGCCAATGTCAACTGAGGCTGAACTACGACAATAGGGTACATACAACCTACACAGGGGACACCCCTGGAGCACCGAACTCAAGTGACTGGAGGACTATACTACTGGGTCCCACAGGACGCCTTCCACATAAGGTCACTCTGTTAAGGCCAGGGGACATAGCAGATCTACCTAATAAATAAAAGAAAGAAAAAAAACACAAGGAGGCAGCCAAAATGAAGATACAAATCTACTTGTCCCAAATGAGAGAACAGGAAACTCCAGGAAAAGAACTAAACAAAATGGAGATAATCTACCAGATGAAGAGTTCAAAACACTGTGAGGTGGATCTAGATGGCGTAGAATGTAGAGGCGGTGCACACCTCTGCTAGAAACCACACCAAAATTATAATAAAACTGCAGAGCAACCAGTACACAAAGTCATTAGAGATATGGCTGAACAGAAGCTCTACAACTAGGTAATCTCAAATAACAGGTCACCTCAAAATTATAGGAGGGGCAGAGAAGCAAAACTGCTCAATCTCACAACCTTGTGTGGCAATCAAGAATCAGGAGGGCTATCTTGGCTGCAGATATATGAGGAGCAAAGGGTACTGGATGCACACTGGGCTCCCCAACCCAGAGTTCCAGTACCAGGAAGAGAAGTTGCTAAACTTCTGGCTGTGAAAACCAGCAGAGATTGCAGCTGAGTGAGACGGAGGACTGTGGGAAGCAGAGATCTTCCTCTTAAAGGGCTCATGCCCGGCCTTACTCACTGAAGGACTTGATCCCTCTGAGCTCCAGCACCAGAGCAGCAACTCAAAGGGAACCAGGGACATACGAGGAGGCACTGAGCTGTCAGGCTTCATGGTAAGGGCTGAAGGGGAACTGGCTCCTGAATAGAGGTGCAGGCAGAAGCCACTGTTCCTTTGTTGAGCTCTCCCTCCGTCACAACCTGCAGAACAGGTGCTACCATATCTGGGTCACCATCAACCTAAATTACACAGGTTGCTCCTCCTAGGGGATTCCCTGAGACTCCACTTCTCCCAACTTGTGAGGCAACCCAAGCTACTTCCAGTGATCTATCTCATACAAATGAGCTGTCTTGGCTCCTGCTGCAAACTTTCATAAAATCTTTCAAAGTCTCACAAAACTCAAAGAATTAGCATCTGGCCTCGGCATGCCCTATACCTCATGCTGAGCAGCCTCAAGCCCCACAGCAGTGGCAGCCAGCCTTGGTTTCTGACTTGGGCCCTTGAGGCACCTATAAGCCCAGCATGGGTGGCAGCCATATGCGGATTTCCTGGTGACTCTTACCAGGTAGCCCCGGAGGTACCCAGACTGTGGCTAAACCTGGCCTGCAGCTGGACACCTCTCAGGTCTGTGCCAAGGGCCCCACAGCACATCTGCTACATAAAGCCACTCTGCTAAGACCAGGAGACTTAGAAGGCCTATCTAATACATAGAAACAGGCACAGGGAGGCAGCCAAAATGGGGAGATAAAGAAGCATGTCCCACATGAAAGAACAGAACAAAGCTCCAGAAAAAGAACTCACGATAATGGAGACAAGCTATCTACCAGATGCAGAGTTCAAAACACTGGTTATAAGGGTGCTCAAAGAACTTAAGGGGAAGAGTATGAACTCAGTGAGAACTTTAACAAAGAGATAAAAAAAAAAAACAACTAAAAACAGAGATAGAAAACATAATAGGGAGCCAGTTAGAAATGAGGAATACAGCATCTGAGATGGAGTATATTAGAAGGAATTAACAGAGTGGACGAAGAAGAGGATCAAACCACTAATATAGAGGATGGGGTAGCTAAGGTCACCCAATCAGAACAGCAAGAAAAAAGAAGCCAAGGATATAATAATAACTTAAGGAGATTTGAGGGGAAAATTAAGTGTAAAAACATCCACATAATAGACGTACCTGAAGGAGGACAGGGAGAAAAAGAAGTGGAAAAGATATCTGAAGAAATAATGATGAAAAATTTCCCTAACCTGGTGAAGGAAATAGACATAAAACCCCAGGAAGCTCAGAGAGTCTCAAGAAAGAGGAACCCAAAGAGGCTCACACCAAGACACATCAGCATTAAAATGCCAAGGTTAAATACAAAGAGAGAATTTTAAAAGCAGCAAGAGAAAAGCAGTTAATTACCTACAAGTGAGCACCCATAAGATTGGCAGCTGATTTCTCAAAAGAAGTGATGCAGGACAGGGCCTGACACAAAATATTTGATGTGCTGAAACTCCAGGATCTCCAACCAAGAATATTTTATCCAGCAAAGCTATCATTTAGAGTTGAAGGACAAAGAGCTTCCCAGACAAAAACAAGCTAAAGGAATTCATCACCACCAAACTAGTATTACAGAAAATGTTGGAGGGACTTCTTTAAGAAGAAAAACCATGTATCAAATCACGAATAAAAACTGGAATTAACTACATATCTATCAACAACTACCTAAAATAGAAGAGAATTAAGTGCTCCAACCAAAGGATAGGGTGGCTGAATGGATAAGAAAAAAACCACTGCATATGCTGCCTACAAGAGATTAAAGACTCACACAGACTAAAAGGAAGGGGAATGGAAAAAGATACTGCCTTGAAGGACCTAGAGGGTATTGCACTGAATAAAATTAGCCAGATAGAGAAAGATAAATACCATGTGATTTCAGGTACATGCAGAATCTAAAGAACAAAATAAATAATAATAATAAAAAAAACTGAAACAAATTCATAGATACAGAGAATATTTTGAGAGCTATTAGGCAGGTGTGGGGTTGGGGAGATGGTAAAAAAAAAGGCAAAAGGATTAAGAAATACAAATGGATAGTTACAATATAGTCATGGAAATATAAAGTTACCATAAGGAAAATAGTCAACAATGTTGTAATAAATATGTAAGGGGGAAGTAGGTACTAGATTGAGTGGGGTTATCATTTGAGCTCTAATCACTCTGCTCTACAAATGAAACTAATATATTATTGTATGCCAACAATAATTGAAAAAAACTCAATGAATTGTACAATGTAAATGTGAGCATAATTGTCTATTATATTTCAATAAAGCTTGGGGGAAAATATTAGTAAACAAAATTCAGTAATATATTAAAAAGATCATTCACTATGATCAAGAGAAATTTATTCCTGGAATGCAAGGTTAGTTCGATATAACAAATCAATTAACATGATACACCATTTAAAAAAAAAAAAGAAAAAGAAAAATTATACAATCATATCAATAAACGCAAAAAAAGCATTGGACAGAATCCAACATCTATTCATGATAAAAACTCTCAGGAAAGTGGAGATAGAGGGAATGTACCTCAACATAATAAAGGCCATATATGACAAAACCACAGCTAACATCATACTCAATGGTCAAAAGCTGAAAGCTTTTTCTTTAAGATCAGGGAAAAGACAAGGATGTGCTCTTTCAATTCTACTCAATGTAATATTGGAAGTCTTATCACAGGAATCAGACAAGAAAAAGAAATAAAAGTCATCTGAATTGGAAATTAAAAAGTGAAACTACCATTATTTGCGAACAATGTGATACTATATATTGAGAATCTACCAAAAAACTATTAGAACTGATCAATGAATTCAGTAAAGTAGCAGGATACAAAATTAACAATTAGAAATAGGTTGAAAGACAGCGATATCAGAAGCATGGCAGAGTGAGAGATGTCCCCAGATCTCTCCCCTTGAAATAAAATTAAGATGATCAATTAAAACTAAAAAAACAAAAAAAAAACCAAAAAACAAAACAACTCACAACCCGCACACAAGCACATCTGAGTAAGGGATCTGCAAATAAGAGCTACCACAGGTCAGAAATGCGGAAGTCTGGAGGTAGAATAAAAGAAAAAAAAGAAGCTGCCTCTCACAGTTGGATCTCACTGCAGGAAGATGGGGAGAGGAGAAACTTTGACGGGTTACCTGAACAACCCTACCTGAGAGAGCTGTGAGCTCCAAGTAGCGGCTGTGCCCAGGGATCACAGTAGAAAACAGAGAAGTGGAGATGGCAGAGAAGCAGGATGGCAGAGAAAAACAACAGTTGATTATTACCAGCCACAGTTACAAAATGCAAGGCTGGTCTGCAGGCACCATTCCCCAGCCCAGAGGACCCCTCCCCCCATATCCTCTGAGTCCGAACACAGCAGAGACTCAGGGGACTCTGAGCAAATGCTACCAAAACTGTCACTAACACTGACAGAGACTGAGACTGAGGGTAGCGAGCATGATTGAATACCTATAAGAAAAAAAAAAGGCATTATTAAGTCTTTATATAAAGCAGGGATCCAAGAAAATTAGATGCCACCTACTGGAAACCAAAATAAAAACACCTTCTTTGAAACAGGCTAAAGAGAGATCTTTAAATAATAAATCTTTTTTCTGGAAAAAAAAAAAGCAGAATACACTTCCATTAATGGAGAAGCAGTCCTTTAAACACCATGTTTAATGGAGAAGCAGTCCATTAAACGCCATGAACAACCAAGGTGAAGAGGCAGCTCAGAAAGAAAGAGAAAAACCTCCAGAAAATAAGCTTACAGACATAGAAATATGCAACTTAAATGACAGAGAATTCATGATGGTACTTCTAAAAAAATCAGTGATATCCAAAACAAGTCACATCAACAATTCCAGGAACTGAAAAAACAACTAGATGAGCAGAATGAGTTCTTTAGCAAGGAGATTGAAACTCTTAAATAGAACTAAATATAACTGGAAATGAAGAACATGTTAAAGAAGATGAAGAATGAAATAGCAAGCTTGGGAAATAGAGTTGACCAAATGGAGGCAAGGATCAGTGATATCAAAGACAGAAATATAAAAATAAATCAGAAGGAAGAAGAAATCGAAAAATGAAAAATCATGAAAGAGAAATAAAAGAACTAGCTGACACCATCAGAGGAAGAAACATAAGAATAATGAGCATTCTCAAAGGGGAAGAAAAAGAGCAGGGACTAGAAAGCATTTTCAGACAAATAGTTGATGAGAATTTCCCAAATCTAAGGAATGAGCTGGCGCTTGGAATTCAAGAAGTCAACATAACACCCAATTATCTCAACCTAAAAAGGCCTTCTCCGAGACACATTATATTAAAGTTATAAAAATCAACGACAAAAATAGAATTCTCAGGGCAGCCGGGGAGAAGAAAACGATAACATATAAAGGAAAACCCATTAGATTATCATCGGACTTCTCAGCGCAGACCTTACAAGCCAGAAAGAAATGAAATCAAATATTTAAACTATTAAGTGAAAGGAACTACCAGCCTAGAATAATGTATCCAGCTAAGCTCCCCTTTAGATATGAAGGAGAAATTAAGACCCTTCCAGACATACAAAAATTGAGGGAATTCTCCACTACAAGGCCTGCACTACAGGAAATACTGAAAGGGATCAGCTCACCTAAAACAAAATAACAATGAAAAGGAAATACATAATTAGGAGTAAAGTGACTATCAGGCAAATAGAAGCAGAGGAATGCAATCCTCACTAAGAATAGGGCATTATAAGCTTAAATAATAAGAAGAGAATTGCTATAGCAATATGGTAATGCACGTTCACCATATATAGGGACAAACTGAGATAACAATAAGTGAAAAGGGGAGGATTCAAAGATATAAATTTGCAAAAAGGAGTGGAGATAAGGCATGCGCAGAATAAAATGGACGACTGTATATATACAGGTATCCTTTTCAGATTTGTAATGGTAACCACACACGGAAGATTCAGAACTGAATACATAACACAAAACAAGAAGGACCAGAGGCAAACCCCACAAAGCCAACCAAAATAAAGAAAACAGAAACACAAGGACAAGGAAGCAATGGAAACACTAAGCTTCCAGAAAGCAAGAGATAAAATGGCTATAAGAAGGCCTCGTATTTCAATAATCACCCTAAATGTAAGTGGACTAGACTCAGCAATAAAAAGGCACAGAGTTGCAGAATGGATCAAAAAACAAAACCCAACCATATGCTGTCTCTAGGAGACACATCTCAGTTCCAAAGACAAATATAGACTCAATGTGAAAGGGTGGAAAATGATATTTCAAGCAAATGGCATTCAGAGAAAAGCGGGAGTAGCGGTACCAATATCAGAAAAAATAGACTTTAAAATAAAAAAGGTAAAGAAAGATACTGAGGAACACTACATAATGATAAAGGGAATCATGCACCAAGAAGACATAACACATTAATATCTCCAATCAGGGAGCCCCAAAATATGTAAAGCAATTACTGACAGAACTAAAGGGAGAAACAGACCAAAACACTATCATAGTAGGGGACCAAAATACCCTACTGTCAGATATGGACAGATCATCCAAACAGAAAATCAATAAGGAAATAACATCCTTAAATGACACATTAGACCAAATGGACATAATTGACATTCACAGAGCCTTCCATCTCAAAGCAGCTGCTTATACATTCTTCTCTAGGGCACATGGAACATTCTCAAGAATCGACCACATACTGGGACACAGAACTAGCCTCAACAAATATAAGAGGGTTGAAATCATAGCAACCATATTCTCGGATCATAATGCTTTGAAACTAGAGATCAACTGCAGAAAGTAATTGGGAAGAACCACAAATACATGGAGTTTAAACAACATGCTACTGAAGAATGACTGGGTCATGGAAGAAATAAAGAGAGATCAAGAGATACATAGAACAAATGATAATGATAGTATAACATATCAAAACTTTTGGGAGATGGGAAAAGCAGACATAAGAGTTCATATTATTACAAGCTTACCTCAAAAAACAAGAACGAGCCCAAATAAACAACCTAATGCTTCATCTTAAAAAACTAGAAAAGGAAGAACAAATGAAGCCTAAACTCAGCAGAAGGAAAGAAATAATCAAAATTAGAGCAGAATTTAATGACTTTGAAAGCAAAGGAAGTAAAAGCAAAAATAAATGAATGAGACTACATCAAAAACTAAAAAGCTTTTGTACAGCAAAAGAAATCATCAACAAGGTAAAGAGACAACCATCCGAATTAGAGAAGCTATTCACCAATGATACATCTGGTAATGGGTTAATATCCAAATTTATGAAGAATTCATACAACTCAACACTAAAAAAGCAAACAATCCAATTTAAAAATGGACAGAAGACCTGAACAGACACTTCTCCCAAGAAGACATACAAATGTCTAACAAACATATGAAAAGATACTCAACATCACTAGCTATTAGGGAAATGCAAATCAAAACCACAATAAGATACCATCTCACAGCTGTTAGAATAGCTGTAATCAACAGGGCAAGCAATAACAAATGACGGAGAAGATGCAGAGAAAATGGAGCCCTCATACACTGCTGATAGGACTGCAAATTGGTACAACCACTATGGAAAACAGTATGGAGGTTCCTCAAAAAACTAAGAATTCATCTACCATATGATCCAGCAATCCCTCTACTGGGTATTTACCCCAAAGACTTGAAAACCCATATCCAAAAAGATATTTGCACACTGATGTTCATAGGAGCATTATTCACAGTGGCCAGGATATGGAAACAACTGAAATGTCCTACGATAGATGATTGGCTAAAGCAGCTGTGGTACATATATACAATGGCATATTCCTCAGCCATAAGAAGAGATGAAATATCCCATTTGTGACAACATGGATGGACCTCGAGATAATCATGCTAAGCGAAATAAGCTAGTCTGAAAAAGTAGAAAATCACATGATATCACTTATATGTGAGATATAAACTTAAAAGCAACAAATGAACAGGATAAACAAACAGAGACTCATGTACATGGACAATGGACTAGTGGTTACCAGATGGTAGGGGTATGGGGGAGGTAGACGGGATACAGGGGGTCAAATATGTGGTGACAGAAAGAAATCTAACTTCATGAATAAGGAAAAGAAAAGAATAAACAAAAGTTTTTGCACAGTGAAGAAATCAGAAATGAAAAGACAGCATATTGAATACAAGATGATATTTGCTGATGATACATCAGATAAAGGTTTAATATCCAAAATACATAAATGAAACGCACAACTTAACACCAAAAAAAATCAATTAAAAAATGGTCGAAGGATTTGAATAGACATTTCTCCAAAGAGGACATACAGATGAACAATAGACATATAAAAAGATGTTCAATATCACTAATCATCAGGGAAATGCAAATCAAAACCACAATGTAATCTCACCTCATGCCTGTCAGAATGGCTATCAATAAATCAACAAATGACAAGTGTCAGTGAAGATGGGGAGAAGAGGAAACTCTTGTGCACTGTTGGTGGGATTGTAAATTTGGTGCAACCACTATGGAAAACAGTATGGAGATTCCTAAAACATTTTAATTTGAAGTACCATGAGATTAAAAGACACACACAAATTAAAAGGAAGGGGATTGAAAAAGATATTGCCTTGATGAACCTAGAGGGCATTGAGCTGAATGAAATAAGTCAGATAGAGAAAGACAAGTATCACATGATTTCATGTACAAATGGAATCTAACGAACAAAATCAATAACAACAATAAAAACAGAAATAAACTCATAGATACAGAGAATATTTTGAGGATTACTAGATGGGAGGGAGTTGGGGGGATAGCAAAAAAAGGCAAAGGGCTTAAGAAGTACAAATGATTACAAAATAGACATGGAGATATAAAGTCTAGTATAAAGAAAATAGTTAACAAAGTAATAAATATGTAAGGGGGAAGAGGGGTAATAGATTTAGTGGGGTGATCACTTTGTGAGTTATACAGATCTCTAATCACTATGTTGTACAACTGAAACTAATATATTATTGTATACCACCAATAAATGAAAAAGAAAATTTTATTGAATTGTAGAATGTAAATATGAGAACTAATTGTCTATTATATTTCAATAAAACTGGAAAAAATCAAATTAATTTAAAAAAACATGAATGAAATCAGGTCATTCTTCTGTTTAGAAAATTTCAGGGACTTACTGTGCATTCAAATGAAATTTAGTCTTCTTATTGGGGCACACACAGTTATGCAAGATCTGGCCCTGCCTACCTCTGCAACTTCACCTCCTTTCACTCTCTCCATGACTCACCAGATTACAGTTCCATTAAACTGTTTCCTTCTTCTATATTTTATGAAAGACCCCCAGAGAGCCTGATTGCCCTACTTCCACTCTGTGAGGACACAGCAAGAAGTTGCCAGTCAACAACCTGGAAGAGGGCCTTCACCAGAAATCAACTATGCTAACACACTGATCTTGGGTTTCTAGCCTCTAGAATGGTAAGAGCAAGTCTGCTCTAGGTGCTATCTTCCTCTTCAGCAAGATTGTGAAGTAAATGGTTTTTGCCCCTGTGGTGTAATAAAAAATTTGTGTGCTGGACAACCTCCATTACTTCTCCATTTGAGAGGAAGTAAAAACTTTGCCTCTCTAATATTTGGTGATATATACTTCCCAAAAGAAGTTGAAAATAGAAAATGTAGACACTTTTAAACCACAAAACTCTTGGCAAATTCCACACACATCTATCATCCCTGAAAATTGAATGTGATCCCTGTCCCTCTCCACACTGAGAATTGTCACAGCTCCAGGGAAATGATTTTCCCCTGAACTCAACAGATGATGAGAAGCTCTAGAGAAGAAAAACAGAAAAGAACAAAAAGGAAAACCTAAACACTGATCTATATTAAGCTGACTCAACTAAGTAGAAGGTTAGATTCAACTGCAACACTTCACTATGCAGCGTGATACTTCCATTTTACTGCTAGAGTAAATTCAGACCAGAAAGTGACAGGATATTGGCATTTCAATCAAGGAAGTTCCATGTAGGCACACATGCACACACATGCAAGCATATACTCTCACATACACATTCTCTACCCAGACCACTGAGCTCTGTGTGTTGAAAGCATTATGAAAGAAAGCCTAGAGGATATCCAGAGATTGCTGACAAGATTCAAAGAGATGAAATTTTACAAATCCTTATAAAAGAACTGGGAGCCTTTGCCAGTGGGAATTTGAAATATGTCCCTCTACTCCTCTGGCTATACAGATAAATATTATAAACAACTTGCAGAGAATATACATCCCACAGAACACATTTCCCCCAAGTTAAGTTCTCACTACCCACTCTTATTTAAAAACTAGGAATTAGTGACATTACTGGGGTAACACAGACATGCTTGATTCCTTCAATCATTTGACAAATTATAAAACGGGGCTATGTTACTTCAGCTACTGAAATAAAAAGGCAGACCAACATTATCAAACAAACACATGCAGTGCATGGGATATAAGAAATGGGGTGATATTTCAAATTCTTGAGAAATGACAAATTTTATGTTGAGCCACATCCACTGAAGGGCATTATATATTTCTTCAGGTGCAGACATTGCATGAGAGTAAACTGTTCTGAACATATTTGTAAAGCGTTTATATTTCATCAGCTTTCTTGCCAATAGGAAAATAAAAATGGTTCTTTGCAGATATGCCAGATAAGTTTTATAAGGAAAGCCACAGCTTGTTTCTTTATTTTATTTGTTGTGTTTTATTTATTTATTTATTTATTTATTTATTTATTTATTTATTTCTTATGGTGACATTGGTTAACGAAATCCAATAAGTTTCAGGTGTACACTTTAACAGTAAGGCATATATATATATATATATATATATATATATATATATATATATATGTGTGTGTGTGTGTGTGTGTGTCTGTGTTCTCTCACAGTTAGAGTTCTGTCACCATATATTTGACCCTTTATCCCCTGCTTTCCTTCTTCCCTCTCCCCCCACCCTCTGGAAACCACTAGTCTATTGTCCATGACCATGAGCCTCTGTTTGTTCGTCCTGCTCATTTGTTGCTTTTAGGTTTATATCCCACATATAAGTGATATCATGTGATTTTTTTACTTTTTCAGTCTGGCTTATTTCGCTTAGCATGATTATCTTGAGGTCCACCCATGTTGTCACAAATGGAAGTATTTCATCTCTTCTTATGACTGAGTAATCACAGCTTGTTTCTAAGTAAATTATTAAATCACCAGCTCTCTAATGAAATGGAATTGTCTGCACTGATCTTCTGGATAAAATATGCTCTTTTATAGTAAATGACTGTGCCAGAATAAGAGAATTAATTTGACCACATGCTTCAGAAGATTGTGGAAAATGAAGTAAACAAGCATTTCTTGAGCAAAATGCCAGGCGCTGAGTAACCACTTTCTATGTGATTTCACTAAACCCTAATATCAACTTACAAAAAAAAGAACAATTTCTCTCATATCAGAGCTGAGAACATTTAAAGAGGCTAGACCACTTGCCCAGAAACACAATGCTAAGAAGTGGTAGAAATGAGATTTGAAAATCTAGGTCTAACTAAAACATAACCTCATTCAAATGCTGTATGCAAACTCCCAACAAAGTTGGCCTAGATAATCTTGCCCTGGCTTTTCAAGCCAAAATAAAATATAGTCTTAATAAGTAAGTTACCTGTCAAACAATGTGTGCTATTGCGCACCCATATTGAGTAATTGGTGGCAGGCACTATAATACATTTCATGCATATAGACTATGTACCCTAACATAATCACACATAAAGTCAGAACAAATTTTCAACTAGAGTTGAGTAGAGTGGGAAGCTTAGAATTATCTAATTCATCCTTCAGTTTACTCATTTATTTATTCACCAAATATTTGTTGAGTACCTATAGGCCATGCGCTGTTCTAGATACTGGGTATACAGCAGTAAACAAAACATGGACCATCTCTATTCTCATAGATCTTACATTCTAATGGTGAAATCAGGCAGTAAACAATATCTTTACCATGGAGAAAACTGGCAAACACTACCTTAACCAAGTGATGAAAGTTAACATCACTAGCAATGTCGTGTGGATGTCATATACCCCCTGATACAATGTGATGAAGAGGGCATTCTTTCAAAACAAAACGAAGCATAACTCCAGTCTAATTATGAGAAAAACATTGAGCAAACTCATATTGAGAACATTCTACAGGATATCTAACCAGTATTCCACAAGGCTGTCAAAGTCATGAAAACAAATAAATTTACGAACATGTGGAAACTAAAAAACACACTCATGAACAACCTAAAGGTCAAAGAAGAAATCAAAAGAGAAATCAAAAAATATAACAAAAGTCATGAAAATGAAAACACAGCATACCAAAACCTATGGGATGCTGCAAAAGCAGTTCTTGAAGAAAGTACATAACAATAAATGCATATAGTAAAAAAAAGAAATATCTCAAATTAACAACATAATTTTACACCTCAAGGAACTAGAAAAAGAAACATAAGCTAAGATCAAGATTAAAGAATGAAGTAAACAAAAATTAGAGCATAAATAAATGAAGTAGAGACCAGAAAAACAATAGAAAATATCAACAAAACTAAGACCTGGGTTTTCTTGAAAAGATAAACAAAATTGACAAACTTTGAGCGATAGCAAGAGAAAAATAGAGAATATGTAAATAATAAAATCATAAATGAAAAAGGAGACATTATAACTAATACCACAGAAATATGTAGAGTCATAACAGACTACTATGAACATAGGCCGAAAAATTTGATAACTTAGAAGAAGTGGATAAATTCCTCAAAACACATAACTTGTCAAGATTGAATTATGAAAAGAAAGACAATCCAAACAGACCAATAATGAATAAGGAGATTGAATTAGTAATGAAGAACTTCCCAACACAGAAAAGCTCAGGACCAGATGGTTTCACTGTCGAATTCTACCAAACATTTAAAGGATAATTAATGCTAATCTTTTTCAAAGTTTTCCAAAATATTGAAAAAAAGGTAATACTTATTTTACAAAGCCAGCCCTACCCTGATACCAAAGCCAGATAAGGACACTACAAGAAAAGAAAAATTATAGAAAAATTAATATCTCTAATAAATATAGATGTAAAAAATTCTCAACAAAATATTGAACAAATCAAATACAAATCAAATACAAATCAAATACATTAAAAGGATCATACACCATGATCAGGTGTGATTTATCTCTGGGATGCAAAGATGGCTCAACATATGAAATCAATAAATCTGATATACCACATTAATACAATGAAAGATAAAAATCATATGATCATCTAAATAGATGCAGAAAAAGCACTTGACAAAATAAAATATACTTTCATGATAAAAACCCTCAACAAAACAGGTATAGAGGAACATAATGAAGGTCATATATGACAAACATAGTTAACATTAAACTCAGTGGTGAAAGGTTAAAAGATTTCCTCTAAGATCAGAAACAAAAAAGGGTGCCCACTATTATCATTCTTATTCAATCTAGTACTAGAAGTCCTAGCTAAAGCAATCATGCAAGATAACAAAATAAAAGGTACCCAAATAGGGAAGAAAAAAATAAAATTGCCTTCATTTGAAAATGACATGATCTTATTATATACAGAAAATCCTAAAGACTCAATTAAAAAACTTTGGAATTAATCAATGAATTTAGTAAAGTCACAATATATAAAAGTCATCATATAGAAATCAGTTTCATTTCTACACATAAATAATGAAATACCCTAAAAAAGAAATAAAGAAAACAATTCCATTCACAATTGCATCAAAAACAATAAAACACTTAGAAATAAATTTAACCAAGGAAGTGAAAGGTCTGTACAATAAAAACCACAAAACTTTGGTAAAAGAAATTGAAGAATGCATGAACAAATGAAAAGATATCCCATATTCACAGATCAGAAGAATTATATTAAAATGTCCATACTAGCCAAATCCATTCATAGATTCAAGGCAATTCCTACCAAAATTCCAATGTCATTTTTCAAAAATAGAAAAAACAATCCTAAAATTTCTATGGAACTACAACAGACCTCAAATAGCCAAAGTGATCGTGAGAAAGAAGAACAAAACTAAAGGCATTTCGCTTTCTGACTTCAAAGTATATTATAAACTTACGGTAAGCAAAATAGTATGCTACTGGCATAAAAAATAAGAAAATAGGCTAATGGAATAGCATAGAGAGCCCAGAGATAAAATTCCACTTGTACAGTCAATGAGGAAAGAATAGTCAATATTTGACAAGGGAGCCAAGAACAGTCAATGGGGAAAGGATAGTCTCTTCAAGAAATATTATTTGTAAAACTAGATAATCACAGGGTTCCAGTCAAGATGGCAGAGTAGGTAAATGCAGTGCTTGCCTGCTCTCACAACCACATTAAAATTACAATCAAATTACAGAATAGCCATCATTGGGAGTCACCTGAAGTCTAGCTGAACTAGAGACAAACAGGAGAGGCCAATTCAAGACTGGTAGGAAAGGTGGAGATGTAAAATGAGCTGGCCTCATCCTTATGTGTGGCAATTGAGAATGGTGAGAAATACTTCAGCTGCGGAGGTCCCCCGTGAGGAGTGAGGGGTTTCAGCCCCACATCAGGCTCTCCAGCACAGGGTTCCAGAGCTAGGGAGAAAAGTCCCCACAACTTCTGGCTGTGAAAACCAGCAGAGATTATGGCTGAGTGAGACAAGGGACTAGAGGAGTCTCAGACACAAAGTTACCCAGTGATAGACTCACTTGCTCTGAGCTCCAGCACTGGAGCAAAGGCTCAAAAAAGATATACGGTGAGGAACTGAATTGTCTGGCTTCAGGATGAGGACTGTTAGGGTGGCTTTCTTTCAGACAGTTGGGCTGACAGAGGGCATTTTTCCTTCGTTGAGCTCATCTTTGCCTGGCTTACAGACCCAAGCAGCTACCATATCAGAGTCTCTGGCAACATAGCTAACACTTGTCACCTTGCCCTGGTGATTCCCTAATACCCCACCCCTCCCAATGTGCGGACAAGCCCAAGCTGCTTCTAGTGGATTTTCCATGCAAATAACCTGTCTTGGCTCATGATGTAGACTTTCCTAAAATCTCTCAAAAGTTCACAAAACCTAAACAAGCAGTAAGTGGCCTCGGTGTGCCCCATACCTCTTGCTGAGCAGCCCTAATCCTGGCACTAGTGGCAGCCAGCCTCAACTTACAGGCCAATCTCTCAAGGCACTTCCAAGCCCAGCATGGGTTGTGGCCATCTGTGGATTGCTTGGTGGCTCATGCTAAGTAGCCCTAGGCAGGGCACAGGCTGCAGTTGAACTTGGCCTGTGGCAGGGCCCTTTCCAGGAGGTCTCGGCCTGCATGCCCAGTGGCTGGCTTTGGTTTGAGCCAGAGCATCATCCAGAGTTATTTCTGAGGATGACACACCCAAAGGGCAGACAGGGCAGGCATTAGAGCCCTGCTAAAGCACATCCTACTCTGTAGGGTCAGCCCCTGCACGACAGCTTCTCCACTGGTCATGGCCAATCATCACAACCAATAAGCCCAAGGGTCAATCCCTCTTATTGACAAGCAAACAGAAACCAAGGTCCAACTACAGCAGGAGGGCACACGAAATCCCTACAAGGACACACCTGGAGCACCCAGCTCAGGTGACCAGGGAAGACTGTGCCACTGGGACCCACAGCATATCTACTATATAAGGCCACTCTATTAAGACCAGGAGACATAGTAGCCCCACCAACTACATTGAAATTAACACACGTAGGCAGCCAAACTAAGAACCATGTCCCAAATGAAAGAACAAAACAGAGCTCCAGAAAAAAGAACTAAACAAAATAGACAAAAGCAATCTACCAGATTGCAGAGTTCAAAACACTAGTTATAAGGGTGCTCATTGAATTTAGGGAAAGAGCTGAGGAACTCAATGAGAACTTTAACAAAGAAATAGAAAACATAAAAGTGGAGATAGAAAACATAAAAAAGAACCAGTCAGAAATGAAGAATACTGTAGGAGGAATTAACAGTAGATTAGATGAAGCAAAAAATTGAGTCAGTAATTTAAAAGATAAGGTAGCAGAAAACATCCAAACAGAATGGCAAAAAAAAAAAAAGGATAATCCAAAAAATTAGGATAGTTTAAGGGGCCTCTGAGACAGCATCAAATATATGAACATTCACATCATAAGGATACCAGAAAGAGAAGAGAGACAGCAAGGGATTGAAAACCTATTTCAAAAAACAGTGACTGAAAACTTCCCTAACCTGGCAAAGAAAACAGACATACAACCCCAGGAATCACAGAGAGTCCCAAACAAGATGAACCCAAAGAGACTCACATTAAGACACATCATAATTAAAATGCCAAAGGTTAAAGACAAAGAGAGGATCTTTAAAGCAGCAAGAGAAAAGCAGTCAGTTACCTACCAGGAATCTCCCATAAGACCGTCAGCTGATTTCTCAACAGAAACTTTGCAGGTCAGAGGGATTGGCAGGAAATATTCAAAGGGACGAAAAGCAAGGATCCACAACCAAGATTACTCGACCCAGTAAAATTTAGAATTGAAGGAAAGAAAAAGAACTTCCCAGACAAGAAAAAGCCAAAGGAGTTCATCACCATTAAGCCAGTATTATAAGATATGTTAAGAGGAACTTCTTTAAGAAGAAGGAAAAAGGAACAAAATTAAAAATTTGAATAATAAAATGGCAATAACTACATATCTATCAACAACTACTTTATTTTTTTTCTTTTCTTCTTCAACCACTACTTTAAATGTAAATGAATTAAGTGCTCCAATCAAAAAATAAGGTGAAAAAAAATAGGGTGGCTGAATGGATAAGAAAACAAGATCCTTAATATGCTGCCTACAAGAGATACTCAGATCGAAAGACACACACAGACTGAAAGTAAAGGAATGAAAAAAGATGTTGCATGAAAATGGAAACAAACAAACAAAAAACTGGAGTAGCAATACTTATACATGACAAAACAGATTTTAAAACAAAGGCTCTAACAAGAGATAAAGAAGGATCCAGTAATCCCACTTCTAGGTATTTATTTGAAGAAACCCAAAACACTACTTTTAAGGGACATGTGAATCAGCATGTTTGTTGCAGCATTATTTACAACAACCAAGATATAGAGGCCACATGGGTGTTTATCAATGGATTAATGGATAAAGAAGACCTGGTGCATATATACAACAGAATGTTACTCAGTCATAAAAAATAATGAAATCTTTTCATCTGCAACAATATGGGTAGACCTGGAGGGTATTGTGCTGACTGGAATAAGTCAGACAGAGAAAGACAAATGCCATTTGTGGAATCCAGAAAACTGGATAAACAAACAAACAACAGAAACAAGCTCATATTTACAGAGAGCATTTTGAAGGTCAGATTGGGGGGGTGTGTGATGGGTGAAGAGGGGAGAGAATTGAGAGATACAAATTGATGTTTACAGAATAGTCATGGGAACGTAGCGTATAACATGTGACATATAATCAGTAGTGTAATAACTATGTATAGTGTCAGATGGGTACTGGATTTATCAGAGTGATCACTTTGTAAGTTATATAAATGTCTAATCACTGTGTTTTACACCTAAAATTAATATAATATTGTATGTCAATAGTAACTGATAAAAATAAAAATATTTAAAATTTTATAAAAACTGGATAACCACAAGCAAAAAAATAAAATTGGACCCCTGTCTCACACACTTACAAAAAGTAACTTGAAATGGATTAAAGACTTAAACATAAGACCAAAGCTTTAAAACTCTGAGAATAAAACATTGGAATAAAGCTCCTCGATATTGGTCTTGGCAATGATTTGACACCAAAAGTACAAGCAACAAAAGCAAAAATCAACAAGCAGAACTATATCAAACTAAGAAGCTCCTGCACTGCAAAGGAAACCATCAACAAAGTGAAAAGGCAATCTATAAAATAGAAGAAAATACTTGCAAATCATATATCTGATAAGGGGTTAATATCCAAAATATATAAAGAACTCATACAATTCAATAACAAAAACATAAAAATATCTTATTTAAAAATAGGTAGAGAAATCAAATAGACATTTTTTCCAAAGAGGACATACAAATGGCTGACAAGTATATGAAAGGGTGTTCAACATCACTAATCATCAGAGAAATACAAATTGAAACCATGGTGAGTTATCACCGAACATCTGTTAGAATTGCTATAATCAAAAAAACAAGCTATAACAAGTGCTAAAGAAGCTCTAAAGAAAATTGAACCCTTCTACACTGTTAGTGGAAATGTAAACTAGTGCAGCCAGTATGAAAAACAATATGGAGGTTTCTCAAAATATTAAAAATAGAACTATTATATGATCAAGCAATCCCACTTCTGAGTATATATCCAAATAAAAGAAAAATAGAATATCGAATAGACATCTTTTCTTCCATATTTACTACAGTATTAGTCACAATAGCTGAGATATGGAAACACCTTAAAAATTCATTAATGGATGAATAGATAAAGTTGTGGTTTAGATATATAATAAAATATTATTCAGCCATGAGAAAGAAGAAAACCCTGCCATTTGCAGCAACATGGACGGTCTTTGAGGGCATTATGCTAAATGAGACAGGTCAGACAAAGAAAGACAAATACTGTATTATATCACTTATATGTGAAATCTACAAAAGCTGAACTCGTAAAAACACAGAGTAGAATGGTAGTTACCAGAAACTGGGAGTGGGGCAATTGGGAAGATGTTGGTTAAAGGATATAAACTTGCAGTTAGAAGGTGAATAGTTTCTAAATATCTCATGCACAGCATTAGTCAAAATAATTGACAAAAATACTCCTGGAACTAATAAGCAATTACGGCAAGGTTGCAAAATACAAGGTTAATGTACAAAAGTCACTTGTTTCCTATATACCAGCAATGAACAACCAGATTTTGTAAAAACATATTATCATTTACATTAGCATCCAAAAAAAAATTAAATACTTATGTATAAATCAAACAAAAACATGATCTATATGAGGAAAACTACAAAACTTGAATCAAAGATAGCAAAAGAGAACTAAATAAATCGAGAGATATTTCATGTGCTTGGATAGAAAGACTCGGTATTGTCAAGATGTCAGTTTCCCCCAACTTGATTTATAGTCAACAAATTCCTAGAAATCCCAGCAAGTTATTTTGAGGATATACACAAACTGATTCTAAATTTTATATAGAGAGGCAAAAGACCCAAAATAGACAACACAATATTGAAGGAAAAGAACAAAATCAGACTGACACTATCCAACATCAAGACTTACCATAAAGGTACAGTAACCAAGACAGTACGGTATTGGCAAAAGAACAAATAGGTCAATGGAACAGAATACAGAGCCCAGAAGTAGATGCACATAATCTTAGTCAATTGATCATTAAGATAGAAGCAAAGGCATTTTAATGGAAGAAAATACTAAAAAAAAGATTGTCTTTTCCACAAATGGTGCTGGAACAACTGGGAATTCACATAAAAAAAATGAATCTAGAGAAAAATCTTACACTCTTTACTAAAATTAACTTAAAGTGGATCACAGACCTAAGTATAAAATGTTAAACTGTAAAACTCCTAGAAGAAAGCATAGGGAAAAACCTAAATGACCTTGGGAATGGTGATGACTTTTCAGATAAAACACAAAGCCATGATAAGATAAACTTTATTAAAATTAAAAACTTCTATAAATTGTCAGTTATAAAAATAGTCATAGTGCTATAAAGTACCACACAGGTAATACAGTGAATAATACTGTAATAACTATGTATGGTATCAGATAGGTACTAAATTTAACAGGGCGATCCTAAGGTACATAAATGTTTAATCACTATATTGTACACCTGAAACTAATATAATATTGTATGTCAACTGTAATTTTAAAAAAAACTTTAACTTCTGCTCTGCAAAATACGCTGTCAAAAGATGAGAAGAAAAGCCACAGACTGTGAGAAAATATTTGCAAAAGACACAGCTTTTAAAGGACTACTATCCAAAATATGCAAAGAACTCTTAAACTCAATAAGAGAGTTTAAAAATAGGCAAAAGACCAGAACAGACACCTCACCAAAGAAATACCAGCGACAAATAAGCATATGAAAAGATGTTCTACATCATATGCAAATTAAAACAACAATGAGAAACCACTACATACCTATAAGGATGGTCAAAATCCAAAACACTGACAGGAACAAATGCTGGCAAAAATGTGAAATGACAGGAATTCTCATTCATTGCTGGTGAGAATGCAAAATGGTAGAACCACTTTAGAAGAGAATTTGATGGTTTCTTATAAATCTAAATATGCTCTTACCATATGATCCAGCAATCATGTTCCTTAGTTTACCCAAATGAATTGAAAACTTATTTCTACACTCACAACACACAAAAACTGTTCATGGATATTAATAGCAGAATTATTTGTAATTGTCAAAAATTAGAAGCAATCAAGATGTCCTTCAATGGGTGAATGGGTAAATAAACTGGTACAACCAGATGATGGAATATGACTCAATATTAAAAAAGAAATAAACTATTGAGTCATAAAGAACATGGAGGAATGTTAAATGCATATTATTAAGTGAAAGAAGTCAATTTGAAAAGTCTATACATATTGTAGAATTCCAATTATATGACATTCTGGGAAAGGCAAAATTATGGAGACAGTAAAAAAAAAATCAGTGTTTGTTACTGTGGGGGTGAGGAATGATGAGTGCAGCACAGAGGATTTTTAGGGTAGTGAAACTACTCTGCATGATATTTTAACATGCTGATTATACATTATTATACATTTGTCCTAAACCCATAGAATGTACAGCTCCAAGAGTGAACCCTAAAATAAACTATGGATTCTAGGTGGTAATGATGTGTCCATGTCGGATCATCACTTGTAATGAATGTACAACTACAGTTCAGGATGTTAATAGTCAGGGAGGTTCAGGAAGAAAGCAAGAGCTATATGGGAAACCTCTATACCTTCCACTCAATTTTGGAGTAAACATAAAACTACTCTAAAACATAAAGTTTATTAAATTTAGAAAAAGAAATTGGTTCTCAGTAAAATTCTAAATAAATATTAGCAGTTATTGTTTTCCCTTTTATGTTTCCTTCACCTATAACATTCTCTTAGGCTTTACGTTTTAAATATTGTTTTAGTCTAGACTTCCAGTTTTTTCCCCTCTATTTTAAAAAATTTTATTCGTAATGCATTTTTTTCAAAGTCAAGCAATTCTCTATCATAATCCACTCTTTTTAGAAAACAGGTTGGATGTCAGAAACATGACAGAGTAAGAGAGGTCCGCAGATGGTTCGCCTTGAAACAACAATAAGCTGAACACCTAAAACTGAACAAAAAACACCTATGCTGCATACAAGCACATCTGAGCAAGAGATCTGCAAATAAGAGCTACCACAGATCAGAACCCTAGGAGTAGGGCAGAAGATCGAGAAAACAAAGAAGCTACCTCTCGTAGCCGGAGCTCCCTGCAGGAGGAGGGGGAGGGGAGAAACTTTGACGAGGTAGCTGAACAACCCTACCTGAGAGAGCTGTGAGCTCCATATGGCCAGCGGCAGTGCCCAGGCATCAGGGCAGAAAATAGAGAAGTCGGGATGGCAGAGAATCAGGGACAACAGAGAAACAACAGTTGATTATTACCAGCCACGGTTGCAAAACACGAAGCTGAACTGCAGCCCAATCCCCCAACCCAGAGGACCCCTCCACGCATATCCTCTGAGACCGAGCACTGCAGAGACCCAGCACAGAAGAGACCCAGGGGAATCTGAGTAAACACTACTGAAACTGTCGCTAACAATGACAGGGACTGAGACTGAGGGTAGCGAGCATGGTTGAACATCTATAAGGAAAAAAAAAGGCATTATTAAGACTTTATATAATATAAAGCAGGGATCCAAGAGACTTAGACGCCATCTACTGGAAACCAAAAGAAAAACGCCATCTTAGCAACAGGCTAAAGAGAGACCTTTAAATAATAAATCTTCTTTCTGGAAAAAAAGCAGAATACACTTCCATTAATGCCCAGGTGGAGAAACAGTCCATTAAACACCATGAACAACCAAGGTGAAGAGGCAGCTCAGAAAGAAAGAGAAAAACCTCCAGAAAATAAGCTTACAGACATAGAAATATGCAACTTAAATGACAGAGAATTCACGGTGGTACTTCTGGAAAAAACTCAGTGATATCCAGAACGATTCATATCAACAATTTCAAGAATTGAAAAAACAGCTAAATGAGCAGAATGAGTTCTTTAGCAAGGAGACTGAAGCCCTCAAAAAGAACCAACTAGAACTGGAGATGAAGAACACACTAAAGAAGATGAAGAATGAAATAGCATGCTTGGGAAGGAGTTGACCAAATGGAGGCAAGGATCAGTGATCCCAAAGACAGAAATCTAGAAATAAATCAAAAGAAAGAAGAGGAGAAACCGGAGAATGAAAAATAATGAAAGAGAAATGCAAGAACTAGCTGATATCTTCAGGAGAGAAAACAAGAATAATGGGCATTCTCGAAAGAAAGTAAAAGTAGCAGGGATTGGGAAGTATTTTCAGACAAATAGTTGACAAGAATTTCTCAAACCTAAAGAATGAGCTGGAACTTGGAATTCAAGAAGTCAACAGAACATCCAATTATCTCAACCCAAAAAGGCCTTATCCAAGACATATTGTATTAAAATTATCAGAAACCAATGACAAAGAAAGAATTCTCAGGGCAGCCAGGGAAAGAAGATGGTGACCTATAAAGGAAGACCTATTAGATTATCGTAGGACTTCTCAGCACAAACCTTACAAGCCAGAAAGGAATGGAATCAAATATCCAAACTATTAAATTAGAGGAACTACCAGCCAACACTAATGTATCCAGCAAAGCTCTCCTTTAGATATGAAGGAGAAATAAAGACATTTCCACACATACAAAAATTGAGGAAATTCTATACTATGAGGCCTGCATGACAGGAAATACAAAAGGGGGTCAGCTCACCTAAAACATAATGACAAAAAAATACATAAGTATGAGTAAGGCGACTAGCAGGCAGATAAAAGCAGAGGAGTGCCACCCTTATTAAGAACAGGGCATTATAAGCTTAAACAATAAGAAGAGATTTGCTATAGCAAGATAGTAATGAACATTCAGCATATATAGGGACAAATTGAGACAACAATGACTGAAAAGGGGAGGATTCAAAGATACAAATTTGCAAAGGGGAATGGATATAGGACATGCACAGAAGAAAAGAGATGATTGTATATATATAACTATCTTTACATATTCGTAATGGTACCCACACACGGAAGATTCAGAACTGAATACATAACACAAAACAAGAAGGACCAGAGGCAAAACCAACAAAGCCAACCAAAGTAAAGAAAACAGAAACACAAGGACAAGGAAGCAATGGAAACACCGAGCTTCCAGAAAACAAGAGATAAAATGGCTATAAGAAGACCTCATATTTCAATAATCACCCTAAATATAAGTGGACTGAACTCAGCAATAAAAAGGCACAGAGTTGCAGAATGGATCAAAAAACAAAACCCAATCATATGCTGCTGCCAGGAGACACATCTCAGTTCCAAAGACAAATATAGTGAAAGTGTGGAAAATGATATTTCATGCAAATGGCATTCAGAGAAAAGCGGGAGTAGCGGTACTAATATCAGACAAAATAGACTTTAAAATAAAAAAGGTAAAGAAAGATACTGAGGAACACTACATAATGATAAAGGGAATCATGCACCAAGAAGACATAACACATTAATATCTCCAATCAGGGAGCCCCAAAGTATGTAAAGCAATTACTCACAGAACTAAAAGGAGTAACAGACCAAAACACTATCATAGTAGGGGACCTAAATACCACACTGCCGGATATGGGCAGATCATCCAAACAGAAAATCAATAAGGAAATAAAATCCTTAAATGACACATTAGACCAAATGGGCATAATTGACATTTACAGAGCCTTTGATCCCAAAACAGCTGCTTATGCATTCGTGTCTAGTGTACATGGAACAGTCTCAAGGATTGACTACCTACTGGGACACAGAGATAGCCTCAACAAATATAAAAGGGTTCAAATCATACCAACCATATTCTCTGATCATAATGATTACAAGCTGGAGACCAACTGTGAAAAGAAAGCAGGAAGAACCACAAATACATGGAGATTAGACAACATGCCACTGAAGAATGACTGGGTCAGAGAAGAAATAAAAAGAGAGATCAAGAGATACATAGAACAAATGATAATGATAGCACAACATATCAAAACTTTGAGTAAAAAGAGGAAAGTTCATATCATTACAGTCCTAGCTCAAAAAACAAGAATGAGCCCAAATAAACAACCTAATGCTTCATCTTAAAAAGCTAGAAAAGGAAAAACAAATGAAGCCTAAAGTCGGCAGAGGGAAAGATAATCAAAATTAGAGCAGAATAAAATGAAATTGAAAACAAACAAAAAATAGGAAAAATAATACAACAAAGAGCTGGTTCTTTGAGAAGGTTAATAAAATTGACAAACCCCTGGCTAGACTCACAAAAGAAAAAGAGAAAGGACCCAAATAAACAAAATCAGGGATGAAAGAGGAGAAATTACAACTGACATCGTAGAAATACAAAGGATCACGTAAGAATACTATAAAAAAAAGTATGTAACACCAAATTTAATAACGTAGAAAAAAAATGGACTGGTACTTAGAAAGATACTACCTTCCTAGACTGAATCAAGAAATGGAAAATCTAAATAGGCCAGTCAACAGTATGGAAATTGAAACAATCATCAAAAACCTATCAAAACGTAAAAGTCCAGGACCAGATGTCTTCACCAGTGAATTCTATCAAACATTCAAAGAAGATTTAGTACCTATTCTCCTCAAACCCTTCCAAAAAGTTGAAGAGGAGGCAATACTTCCCAACTCATCTTATGAGGCCAATATTACCCTGATACCGAAACCTGGTAAAGATAACACAAAAAAAGAAAACTGCGGACCAATATCTCTCATGAACACAGATGCAAAAATCCTAAATAAGATACTAGTGAACCTAATACAGCAACATATTAAAAAGATTATACACCACGATCAAGTGGGCACCACTACATACTTATCGAAATAGCTACATTAAAGACACTGATCACACTAATTGCTGGTGAGGATATGAAGGAATTAGAACTCTCAAATTTTGCCTCATGTTATTACATGTTATAAAATGTTACAACCACTTAGGAAAACAGTTTGGCAATTTTTTAAAAACTACCATATAACCCAGTCATGCCATTCCTAGATGCTTGCTTAAGGGAAATTTAAGCATATGTGCCGCATCCTCTTTTTACCCTACTGCGTGACAAGGTCCGGAGATGGGGACAGAGGCTTCAAGGAATGCATCATCAAGAATGAGGACGTGGCATGTGTTTAGGGATAATTGGTTTCTTAGAAATGATCCTATTAATAGGGGGAATTTGGGTAGCACAAATTCTAGTAAGTGTAAACGGTGTACAAATGGATCTCCTCAAAATTGGCTCTGAGGAAAACATAGTAATTCCCCACGTATGGAATCAGTTCTAGTCACCCTGACATGTCCAGAATGCGTAAACCCTTTATTTGAACAATTATTAAGAGAAATTCCTTTTGACGCGCCTCTTAAAGATGTTATGAATAAATTATAGCAAGCTGAATTACTAGAACCAGTTTATACTCCTATTCCCACGCAGTTAGTAGAAAAATTAGTGAAGGATAAGAAATTTACTCGTAAGCCTGTGCCTACTATGGAAGGGCCTCCTTTTGTGGCCTACTGGATAAATAGAAAACTCTGGTATCCACCTAGGGGGCCTAATAGTATGAAAAGATTGCCTGATCTTCCTTTGCCTTATATAGGAGCTTATAATAAAGATAGTATACATATAGTGAATAAAGATAGAATTCATGTGCCTTATAGTAGTTTAAGTTTCATAGAAAGGCTGGCTAGGTCAGGACCTCCTTAGTGCTTAAAAAATAAAGGAACAGAAACTTAGCTTATGAAAGCAGCTTTGTAAAACTGATTTTTATAAATATTTTCCTCATTACTGCACCAAGGAAACTTTTGAACAGCTATGATAAAGGTTCAGCTTGAACTTTAGATATAGCATAAATCAAATAGCATTTAAAAGATTTCTTCAGGCAGAAAGAAGAACAATGTCTGCCCACAAGCCAATGCTTGCTGTTATGAATACATCTATCTATCATCTTTACTTAAATCAAACTGTATATTACGTAATAGATATAAGAATTAAAAGTTTAGATTGTTCCTTCAGGTAGTTCTGTTCTAATGATTGAGAGAAAAATGTACTAGTTAATCATGAACATTAATAATAATATACTCTATAAGATTTTTCTGCTTCGCCTAACCACAGAAATTTAACTCCCTGCTATCTTAACTACAAAGTATAATCAAATGTCAAAATAAAAAGTATAAAAGTTGTACTCAAATCACAATAAAACGGAACAGTGTCACACCGCCTCTGAGTTGTGTAGTCGACTGTCTCTCGCGCCGACACCTTGCCTACCTTCAGGGCCCCCTGGATCCTGTCGTGGCTGGACCGCGGCACATATGTCCATAGAAAGACTATATACATGCATGGTCATAGCAGTTATTTATTTATTTTTGTAATAGCCAAATTATAGTCCATTCATTCCATGGATACCATTACTCAGCAATAAAAAGGAATGGCTATTGATACATGCAACAACATAGATAAATTTCAAAATAATTACGCTGAATGAAAGAAGCCATACAAAAAAGAATATATACTCTGAGTCCATTTATATAAAACCCTAGAAAATGAATACTAACCTCTAGTGACAGAAAGCAGATCGGTGGTTGACTAGGGACAGACAGGTAGAGGGACAAAAAGAGGCTGAAGGAGAGGATTATAAAGGGGCATGAGGGAACTTCAGGGCCATGCATATGTTTATTATCTTGATTGTTTTGATGACTTCACTGGCACAGAAATCTGTCAAAGTTTATCAAATTTTACACTTTAAAAATATACATGACTGGAGAAAAAAGGATAAAAGTGAGATGATTATCACAATGGTTACAACACAAGTACTTGAGAATATTCACCACTGATTCATATAAAAGTTTCTTAGCAAACAAGGCAAACCAGTAACTAAACAAGGAAAACCAGTAACAAATAGAAAAATAAAATTTAAAAAATGATAACATTTATAATAGTATTAACAAATCAACTAGGAATAAATCTAACAAAAAATGTATAAAACTTCTATGCTAAATTTATAAAATATTAAGAAATATAAAAAAAGAGTTTAATGGGTTGAAAGACTCAATATTGCAAAGATGTCGATCTTGGTCAAATTGATCAGGGTTAGGATTTTGAAGATGTGGAGCAACCAGAATTCTTAGACACTGATGATGGGAGTGTAAATTTGTAGAATCACTTCAGAAAACTGGTAGTATCTTAAAATAAACATTACATAGAGCTGAACATAAACATTCTACGTAGCTCAGTAATTCTTCTCTTGGGTATATATACAACAGAAATGAATATATAGAATTTCCAAAAGACACATACTAGAATAGTCATAGCAGGACTATTTCTAATACCTAAAAATCCACCAGTAGAATGGATAAATACCCTGTCCATGCAATGGAATACTAAACATCGACAAGAATAAACAAGCTATATACAACTTTATGCAATAATATGAGTGAATCTCACAGCATAACAATGATCAAAAGCCAAATACAAAAAAAGTACATACTGTTTGATTCCACGCATAATAAACTCAAAAACAGGGGGAATTAATCCATAATGTCAGAAGTCAGAGACTGGTAACCCCTTGAAAGGGAAAGGGCAGTGAATGAAAAGGGGCGCAAGGAGTGTCTGGAACAAGGTTTAATTTCTTGATTTCTGTGCTAGCTACACTTATTTGTGTACTCATGTGTATGTGTGTTATACTTTAAAAATGTTTACAGAAAAATGAAAAACACTTTTTGCTTCAAAAAAAGTACATGTCAATTATACCTCACTCAATGAACCTATTTTCTTTTTCTTTTTTTTTATCTTACTTTTTTTTATGGTGACATTGGTTAACAATATCTAGTAAGTTTCAGGTGTACAATATAACTATATATATATATATAGTAAGTTTCAGGTGTACAATATAACTATATATATATATAGTAAGTTTCAAGTGTACAATATAACTATATATATATATAGTAAGTTTCAGGTATACAATATAACTATATATATATATAGTAAGTTTCAGGTGTACAATATAACTATATATATATAGTGGCGATAGTGGATAACCTTGTCTTGTTACAGATCTTAGAGGAAAGGTTTTTAGTTTTTCACCATTAAGTATAATGTTGGCTGAGGGTTTGTCATATATGGCCTTTATTATGTTAAGGTACTTTCCTTCTATGCCAAATTTGTTAAGTGTTTTGATCATAAATGGATGCTGTATCTCATCGAAGGCTTTTTCTGTAACTATTAATATGATCACATGATTCTTATTTTTTAATTTGTTTACATGATGTATCACATTAATTGATTTGCATAGGATGAACCATCCCTGTGCCCCTGGGATGAAGCCCACTTGATCGTGGTGTATAATCTTTTTAATATGTTGCTGTATTAGGTTCACTAGTATCTTATTTAGGATTTTTGCATCTGTGTTCATGAGAGATATTGGTCCGCAGTTTTCTTTTTTTGTGTTATCTTTACCAGGTTTCGGTATCAGGGTAATATTGGCCTCATAAGATGAGTTGGGAAGTATTGCCTCCTCTTCAACTTTTTGGAAGGGTTTGAGGAGAATAGGTACTAAATCTTCTTTGAATGTTTGATAGAATTCACTGGTGAAGACATCTGGTCCTGGACTTTTACGTTTTGATAGGTTTTTGATGATTGTTTCAATTTCCATACTGTTGACTGGCCTATTTAGATTTTCCATTTCTTGATTCAGTCTAGGAAGGTTGTATCTTTCTAAGTACCAGTCCATTTTTTTTCTACGTTATTAAATTTGGTGTTACATACTTTTTTTTATAGTATTCTTACGTGATCCTTTGTATTTCTACGATGTCAGTTGTAATTTCTCCTCTTTCATCCCTGATTTTGTTTATTTGGGTCCTTTCTCTTTTTCTTTTGTGAGTCTAGCCAGGGGTTTGTCAATTTTATTAACCTTCTCAAAGAACCAGCTCTTTGTTGTATTATTTTTCCTATTTTTTGTTTGTTTTCAATTTCATTTTATTCTGCTCTAATTTTGATTATCTTTCCCTCTGCCGACTTTAGGCTTCATTTGTTTTTCCTTTTCTAGCTTTTTAAGATGAAGCATTAGGTTGTTTATTTGGGCTCATTCTTGTTTTTTGAGCTAGGACTGTAATGATATGAACTTTCCTCTTTTTACTCAAAGTTTTGATATGTTGTGCTATCATTATCATTTGTTCTATGTATCTCTTGATCTCTCTTTTTATTTCTTCTCTGACCCAGTCATTCTTCAGTGGCATGTTGTCTAATCTCCATGTATTTGTGGTTCTTCCTGCTTTCTTTTCACAGTTGGTCTCCAGCTTGTAATCATTATGATCAGAGAATATGGTTGGTATGATTTGAACCCTTTTATATTTGTTGAGGCTATCTCTGTGTCCCAGTAGGTAGTCAATCCTTGAGACTGTTCCATGTACACTAGACACGAATGCATAAGCAGCTGTTTTGGGATCAAAGGCTCTGTAAATGTCAATTATGCCCATTTGGTCTAATGTGTCATTTAAGGATTTTATTTCCTTATTGATTTTCTGTTTGGATGATCTGCCCATATCCGGCAGTGTGGTATTTAGGTCCCCTACTATGATAGTGTTTTGGTCTGTTACTCCTTTTAGTTCTGTGAGTAATTGCTTTACATACTTTGGGGCTCCCTGATTGGAGATATTAATGTGTTATGTCTTCTTGGTGCATGATTCCCTTTATCATTATGTAGTGTTCCTCAGTATCTTTCTTTACCTTTTTTATTTTAAAGTCTATTTTGTCTGATATTAGTACCGCTACTCCCGCTTTTCTCTGAATGCCATTTGCATGAAATATCATTTTCCACACTTTCACTATATTTGTCTTTGGAACTGAGATGTGTCTCCTGGCAGCAGCATATGATTGGGTTTTGTTTTTTGATCCATTCTGCAACTCTGTGCCTTTTTATTGCTGAGTTCAGTCCACTTATATTTAGGGTGATTATTGAAATATGAGGTCTTCTTATAGCCATTTTATCTCTTGTTTTCTGGAAGCTCGGTGTTTCCATTGCTTCCTTGTCCTTGTGTTTCTGTTTTCTTTACTTTGGTTGGCTTTGTTGGTTTTGCCTCTGGTCCTTCTTGTTTTGTGTTATGTATTCAGTTCTGAATCTTCCGTGTGTGGGTACCATTACGAATATGTAAAGATAGTTATATATATACAATCATCTCTTTTCTTCTGTGCATGTCCTATATCCATTCCCCTTTGCAAATTTGTATCTTTGAATCCTCCCCTTTTCAGTCATTGTTGTCTCAATTTGTCCCTATATATGCTGAATGTTCATTACTATCTTGCTATAGCAAATCTCTTCTTATTGTTTAAGCTTATAATGCCCTGTTCTTAATAAGGGTGGCACTCCTCTGCTTTTATCTGCCTGCTAGTCGCCTTACTCATACTTATGTATTTTTTTGTCATTATGTTTTAGGTGAGCTGACCCCCTTTTGTATTTCCTGTCATGCAGGCCTCATAGTATAGAATTTCCTCAATTTTTGTATGTGTGGAAATGTCTTTATTTCTCCTTCATATCTAAAGGAGAGCTTTGCTGGATACATTAGTGTTGGCTGGTAGTTCCTCTAATTTAATAGTTTGGATATTTGATTCCACTCCTTTCTGGCTTGTAAGGTTTGTGCTGAGAAGTCCTACGATAATCTAATAGGTCTTCCTTTATAGGTCACCATCTTCTTTCCCTGGCTGCCCTGAGAATTCTTTCTTTGTCATTGGTTTCTGATAATTTTAATACAATATGTCTTGGATAAGGCCTTTTTGGGTTGAGATAATTGGATGTTCTGTTGACTTCTTGAATTCCAAGTTCCAGCTCATTCTTTAGGTTTGAGAAATTCTTGTCAACTATTTGTCTGAAAATACTTCCCAATCCCTGCTACTTTTACTTTCTTTCGAGAATGCCCATTATTCTTGTTTTCTCTCCTGAAGATATCAGCTAGTTCTTGCATTTCTCTTTCATTATTTTTCATTCTCCGGTTTCTCCTTTTCTTTCTTTTGATTTATTTCTAGATTTCTGTCTTTGGGATCACTGATCCTTGCCTCCATTTGGTCAACTCCTTCCCAAGCATGCTATTTCATTCTTCATCTTCTTTAGTGTGTTCTTCATCTCCAGTTCTAGTTGGTTCTTTTTGAGGGCTTCAGTCTCCTTGCTAAAGAACTCATTCTGCTCATTTAGCTGTTTTTTCAATTCTTGAAATTGTTGATATGAATCGTTCTGGATATCACTGAGTTTTTTCCAGAAGTACCACCGTGAATTCTCTGTCATTTAAGTTGCATATTTCTATGTCTGTAAGCTTATTTTCTGGAGGTTTTTCTCTTTCTTTCTGAGCTGCCTCTTCACCTTGGTTGTTCATGGTGTTTAATGGACTGTTTCTCCACCTGGGCATTAATGGAAGTGTATTCTGCTTTTTTTCCAGAAAGAAGATTTATTATTTAAAGGTCTCTCTTTAGCCTGTTGCTAAGATGGCGTTTTTCTTTTGGTTTCCAGTAGATGGCGTCTAAGTCTCTTGGATCCCTGCTTTATATTATATAAAGTCTTAATAATGCCTTTTTTTTTCCTTATAGATGTTCAACCATGCTCGCTACCCTCAGTCTCAGTCCCTGTCATTGTTAGCGACAGTTTCAGTAGTGTTTACTCAGATTCCCCTGGGTCTCTTCTGTGCTGGGTCTCTGCTGTGCTCGGTCTCAGAGGATATGCGTGGAGGGGTCCTCTGGGTTGGGGGATTGGGCTGCAGTTCAGCTTCGTGTTTTGCAACCGTGGCTGGTAATAATCAACTGTTGTTTCTCTGTTGTCCCTGATTCTCTGCCATCCCGACTTCTCTATTTTCTGCCCTGATGCCTGGGCACTGCCGCTGGCCATATGGAGCTCACAGCTCTCTCAGGTAGGGTTGTTCAGCTACCTCGTCAAAGTTTCTCCCCTCCCCCTCCTCCTGCAGGGAGCTCCGGCTACGAGAGGTAGCTTCTTTGTTTTTCCCAGTCTACTGCCAGACTCCTAGAATTCTGACCTGTGGTAGCTCTTATGTGCAGATCCCATACTCAGACATGATGGTGTGCAGTTTGTGTGTTTTTTGTTGAGTTTTCCTGTTCGGATTATTGTTGTTTCAAGGGGAGAAATCTTGGGACATCTCTCACTCCACCATGTTTCTGACGTCAGTTACCTATATGGCCTTTATCATGTTGAAGTGCTTTCCTTCTATATCTATCTTATTAAGGGTTTTAATCATAAATGTATTATGTATCTTGCAAAATGATTTTTATGCGTCTGTAAATATAACTATGATTTTATTCCTTTGTTTATGTGGTGTATCATATTGTTCAATTTGCATACATTGAACCATCCTTGCATCCCTGGAACTAACCTCACTTGATTGTGATGTATACTCTTTTTAATATATTGTTGTAATTATTTTGCTAGTATTTTGTTTAGAATTTTTGCATTTTGTATTCACCAGAGATATTGGTCATTAGTTTTCTTTTTTGTGTTATATTTCTCAGGTTCTGGTATCATGGTATGATGGCCTCATTAAGTGAGTTAGGAAATATTGCCTCTCTTCAATTTTTTTGGCAGAGTTTGAGAAGGACAGATATTAAATATCTTTCAATGTTTGGTGGGATTCACTAGTGAAGCTATCTGATCCTGGACTTTTACTTTTGGGGAGGTTTTTGATGATTGTTTCAATTTCCTACTGTTAATCAGTCTATTTTAATAGACTGATCAAAACTTCATATTTTAGAGGAGTTTTAGGTTCACACCAAAATTGAGTGGAAGGTACAGAGATTTCCCATTTAGTTCCTGCTCCCTTTCTGAACTTCCTTCACTATCAACATCCTGAATTATAGTGGTACATTTGTTACAACTGATGATCCGACATGGACACATCATTATTACCCAGAATCCATAGTTTACTTTAGAGTTCACTCTTGGTGCTGTACATTCTGTGTATATCCACCATGATAAAATATCATACAGGATAGTTTCACTGTCCTAAAAATTTACTGTGTTCTACCCATTCATCCCTCTTTCCTCCCTAAACCTTGGCCACCATTGTTCTTTTTACTGACCCCATAATTTTGCCTTTTCCAGACTGTCATACAGTTGGAAATATATAGTATATAGCCTTTTCAGATTGGCTTCTTTTACTTAATAATATGCATTTAAGTTTCCTCTATGTCGTTTCATGGCATGATAGCTTCTTTCTTTTTAGTGTTAAATCATTTCCCATAGTCTGGATGTATTACAGTTTATTTACCCATTCACCTACTGGAAAACATCTTGGTTACTTCCAAGTGGGGCCCTTCCTATTACTGGGTCCCCCTGGAGTTTTTAATTTTCAGCCTTGTTAACTCTGGGCCTCCAGCAATTCATCAATTACAGTTCAAGTTTTCCTACCTTGACACTGGTCCCTGCCAAGGTTTCCACTTTTGTTTTTGGGTTCTAGTGAGTTGTGATTCTCTATATCCACTTTCTGTCTCTGCAATTTGGGGGACTTTGGTTTGTCCTATGACCTTACTTCTCTGATGCATCTAAGAATAATTGCTGATTTTTACATTCGTTCAAGGTTTTAATTGTTATTGGGATAAAGTGGCAGCTTCTAAGCTCCTTATGTGCTGATCCGAAACCAGTCTCAGTTACTTTTTGATTATAGCCATTTAGTGAGTATGAAGTGGTGTCTCATTGTGGTTTTGATTGCAATATTTGTTTTCTAGTGGTACATAATATAATAATACATCTTACAGTTTATGGCATGATCTCCATTTTATGAATGAGAAAACTGAAGCAAAAAAAAAGTTAAGACAAGGGCCTCATAGCTAGAAAGTGCAAGGGCTAAATTTTGACCAAATCCAGGCAGTCTAACACCAGAGCCCATACTTTATTTTTTAGCCAATTAGATTTTTGTTACATAATAAATAGCCATATTACATTAACTGGCATTCCACAAAACATTTTGATTTCTAGATATGTATGGTATAGTTTTTAATCTTACACTTGCATGTGCTTCAACTTAACGCATTTTTAAAGCTTTTTTCCCTTTCTCCATTTTCATTCTGTTAGCTATCTTCGAGTAAGTAATATTGTTGAGTATATATTGTACTGTTGAGTTTGGCTTTATGGTATAAACACTGTCATGTCATTAATAAAGGCACTGTGTTCTCCAAACACTGATGGTGTGTTTTATTCTTTAAATGAAATCTGTGCAGTAAACTAACAAACTGTCTTCAAAACTGGCCTTCGACTTTCTGTCTTATCTGGAAGTATAAGCTGTTGACTTTTTAAAATTTAATTCTTCCCTACAGGTAATTTTTTTAATTGAGATATCATTTTTATGCCATAAAATTCACATTTTAAAGTATATGACTTAGTGGTTTTTAGTATATTGACAAAGTTTTATGAGTGTCAACACTATCTAATTCTATAATATTTTCATCATTACACAAAGAAACTTTGTATCCATTAATGCTCTCCACTTTACCCTTTTCTCAACCCCTACATTAATATAATTTCTATTTCTATGTGTTTGCCTATTCTGGACATTCAACATAATGGAATCATAAAACATGTAACCTCTTGTGACTGGTTTTTTTCACTTAGCATAATATTTTCAACATTTACCCATGTTGTAGCATTTATCAGTACTTCATTCCTTTTTATGGAGGAATAATATTCCACTGCATAGATATACCACCTTTTGTTTATCTATTCATTGCCCATACTTAACTTCTCTGCTCTATTGCCTGTCAAAATTCAGAGGGTACAGTGGTGCCACTATCTGATACTAAAAATACAGGAGACCAGGTTTAGGGCAGAAAGACAGTGAGTTGTTTTAGACATACTAAGTATAAGATTCCTTGGCTCAGACCTCCAGTTCATAGGTAAATGTACAAGTCTAAAGCAGAAAAAAATTCTCGTATAAAGATATTAATGAGGACAGGGAGAGCTGAAACACCTAAGTGCTATTTGAAACCATGGGAGTACATAAGAAAACATCCAGAGAGATCAGACAGAGCACATATAGTACTTGCATTTGTAGGGCTCTGCTAAATAACACATTTACTACTAAATCTTAGTAGTTTTAGTTTAAATTAAAGCTCATTTCTCCTATACACAAAGTCTACTGTAGGTCCAATGGCTCTCCAGGGAAGCACTTTCTGAGTGATAACTGAGAGATCCAGATTGGGTCCATCTTCTTCCCCCACCATCTCAGTACCTGACCAGTCTGATTGCTGCATCAGGGGAAGAGAGAACTGGAGCTCAGGCAGGAGACTTAAGGGCATAAGCTAGGAGTGAAAAGTATTATTGGCGCTTACTAACCACTGGTTCATAATTAGTCATGTTTGGACCTACATATGTGCCAATAGGTTAAAAAGTATAGTATTGTGAGTAACCAGAAATGAGAGAGCCAGGTGATGGTGAATATTAGCAATTTCTACCATATTTCCAATGGAGCACAGTCTCCAAATCTCATTCCAAATGCAATCTTTTGACTAACACCAAAGGGGATAGAAAGTGGGGATCCTCCAGGCTAACTCCTAAACAAAGACAGGGCCTTTTCATAATTGTTCATCCCCAGGGATGTACTGAGGGAACTGCCTCAAGAGATCACCCCAAGGGAAAGTGCTCTTGCCCCACTGAGACCACATCCTTAATAGGCTTAGTGGCGTCCACAAGTCAGGTGCCACTTAGGTATAGTGCAATGCAGCCTCAGTTGCCCACCAGCTGGATCTTACAGAAAACTGGAAGCATTCAGGCTGCCTCTAGTAGGCCCATCCCAAAGAGCGAGGAAACCCATAATAGCGGAAGAGAAGGCCAAGGTGGATAGAAGGCCAGAAGATGAACTTTATTTATTGTCTCAGTACCTATCACAGTGCTTAGCATTCCAATTGTCTCAGTAATTATTGCATTAAATATGTGACAGAATAGAGAAAAAAACAATTATTGATAATCAAAACTGACTGGAGTCACTGCTAGTCTTTGCCTAACTTTTTCTATGCAATGCCTAAAAATCCTCAGGGATGTTTATTAGGCTCCAAGAGGTCAGACCTGATTGCTCTTACCACTTGCTAACAAAGTAGGAATTCATTAGCGCCCCTTGAAGCCATAGTATTTTGCCATCACCATCACCACCACCACCACCACCACCACCACCACCACCACCACCACCACCACCAATCTCTCCACCCTCTACCTGCCTTCTGACACTCTTCCTTAAAATCAGAAGCTGTTTGCCAACCTATCTAAGCTCTTTGATCCTACTATTTCCAGAGATCTGTGCCCTAATCCTCTGAACCCCATTACCATCTACTCTGCCCTCATGAATGGAGGAAATAAAGCTCTCCTCCACAAAGCTTATCTTTCTAATACATGGCCAAAGTGTAACAAATGCGTATGGGTTAAATATCCCCATTAAGAGAATCTCAGCTCATACCAAAACATATATACATACAAATATAGGATATTGTGAGTGTGTGTGCATGTATACATATATAATACATATCTGTTCAGGGAACAATTTTATAATAAAGTGATCCAAAATTTAAAAGTAACCCAATAGGTAATGAGATATAAAACAAGTAAAATTCAAAAGGAAACAGTGATGACAATATTAACATCAGATATACATGGACTCAGAAAATATATTTCTCATAAATCATCACTGGGAAAACCTGAAGACCTCAAAATTAAGAGGTAAATTAAAACTAGAAACACAAGTATGAGAAAGACCAAAGAGTATAAGGTTCATTGTGCATCCTAAGATCAACTAAATTTACTGACCTTAGAATTAATAACTATTAAAAAACATAGTTAAAAAATTGAAAGAAAAAAGTTTTTTTATCTATGAAAAGTGATTTTTACTTATAACTTTCTATGTCTTGATCAGCATACCATACCTTCCCTATAACATCCTAATTTTAGTAAATTCTTATTTAATCTGGATTTATAGACACAGTTTATTACTACATAATTATAACTGGAACATGGAATTGTTTAGAATATAGTATTTGAGGAAGTTTTAATGAAATTCATTTGTTTAATAAATATTTATTGAGGGTTATACTAGGCAGTGAAGATAAAACAGTTAACTAAGACAACAGTCCCTGTCTCAAAGCATTTATAGTCTAGTAAGGAATGTAGACAATCGGGTTTTATAATATAAAACCTGGTGGTAAAGACTGTAACACACTGTAATAAAAGCAACAACTAATCCAGACTTAGATCAGAGAAAACTTCCTAATGGAAATGTATCTAAAATAAGTAGCTTTTCTAGGCAGAGGAAAAATTATGTTGCAAAGGCAAAATGAATATGTGCAAATGAAGGGTAGCAAGAAGTGAGGCCACAAGGAGCAGGAGCAGAAGCCAGACAACACATGGCATTTGGGGCCACGTAAAGAGCAATCAGAAAGTATTGCAGAGAACTAAGCAAGCGATGGCCCTATCAGATTTTGCTTTAGGAATAATACTCTAGGTAGTAATAAAAATGGACTAGAAGAAAGATAAGACATGAGACAAAAGGAACAGTTAGGAAACTGTTATAATATCCAGGTAGAACAGGATGGTAGTCTGAAGTGGCAAGGAAGTGGCAACTGGAATAAAGTAAAAAGGACAAACGATAGAAACATTCGGGACATGATGAATGAGCTGAGATGGTGACCATTCAATGAGCTGCAATGTTTCTCAAATTTGACTGTATATACAAATCACCTGAGGATGCACATTCTGATTCAATAGGTCTGGAATGGGATCAGAAACTCTGCTCCCAGGTGATGCTGATGCTACAAGTGCCTGCAGCTAAAAAACATGAGGAGCTAAAAAACATAAGAGGAGGAAGAATACTGAAAAGAAAAAAAGAGAGAGAGAGATAATTTGATGTGGTACATTAAAATCCATATGGCAAATCTAAATGAAGATATCCTACAGGCAGTTAGATACATGAGTGTGAAACACAAAGAGCTGGGCTGGAGGGAGAGATCTGAGAGTCATCGGCAAAAATATTGTAGAAATTGCCCATAACTCCCTCGTCCCATTTTAAATGGAATAGTGGGGTTGGAAGCCAGATTGCAGTGGGTTCAAAAGTGAGAGGTGTAGAAGTGGTGACATTGACTCTTTCAAGAAGTTTAGTTATAAAGGGAAAGAGAAGTATAAAGCAGTAGCCAAAGAAGAGCTTGAGTTTGGGAGGGATTTTTTTTTTTTAAGATAAGACACACTTGAACATGCTTAAATGCTGTTAGACATAGTCGTCCATCAATAGGCCATTTAAAAAATCAATCAGCCTTCCTGTCTGACATTTCTACTTCATCCTTCCTCATATTCAATAAACATTCTATATTGAACTAATAATTCTCTTCTTAGCTTTGACAGCTAATATAACTGGGGTCTTCTGTAAACACAATACTTTAAAATAAAGGAGGCAACTCTACCCAGGATCAACCTATCAGAAGGTGCAAAAAAGCCTTCTCTTTAGAAGCATATTTTGAATGCTTTCCCATTATTTTCAACACTAGCAACAATTTTATTTTTTTAATACATATTATACAGCGTTAGAGCAAATCTGGTATAAACAATTAAAAGACAGCACCTAAGGATTTAGTCACTGGATACCATTGAGGTTCATAGGACATATGAAAGTTTAGAAAGGACAAGGAAAAGTGGAAAACTACTTCCCTTAGCATATAGAAATCAGGAATTCTGCTGGCTAGTTGCCAGAGACTTAATCATTAGAGCCAGTATGCCAAAACCTTTGATGAGGAACCGAGAAAAAGGTCTGTGCCCTCTTAGAGTTCATTATACCAACTATAAAATAGTTTGCAAAAGGCACAAGTGTGGGAGACTGAAATAAAGAATAAAACTTAGCAGGACACAGGAAATAGAAGGACATAAAAAAGAATTGTTGAAGGCTTTGAAAGAAAAGACAAGGATGAATAAGCAGAAGAATAGGAAAAGAACAGAGTGAATCCTAACGGTCGACCTCATACAATATTTATAAGATACTGAGCTGCAAGGTAAACTTACTAAATACTTTGAGTAAGTTCACATTGTTACACCAGAGTTTATGCAAGAGATGTCATTGTTATTTACAGTTCATTTAAAATAGAAAAAGAAAAGCTATTTTGGAAAAAATAGAATTACATATTTAAAAAGATCTTGAAAGATAATCTGGTTCTTGACAAAGGTGTACAGCTGTCAACTTCCAGCTGTCAGCACCTACAGGATCTGCCTCAGATTTCTAGCCAAGGTTACCCTCTTCCAGAGCATCTCCCTACCAAAAACTGAGCATGGCAGCAGTACCAAGATCAGGTCCTATGTGCCTAACACAGGATTCTTCTTTGCACTTCACTCCAGAGTTCTCTTTTATGTTGGCCAAGACTTTGTCAGATCTACATAGCAATTTAAAGCACCCTCTGCCCAGTCCTGCTTCCTCCTCCCTTTCCTATTGTAGGGATCAGATCAGTGTCCCTTTTTGTCCTCTTTCTGTGCCTAATCATGTGCATTATGCTCCCTATCCTTCAAAAACTTCATGAACTCCTCTCGTATCTCCATAGCTGTCTCCTGATAGATAACTACTGCAAAGAACATATTTGCAATTCATGTATCTGATAAAGGACTTATATCCAGAATATATAAAAAGCCTTTAAAATGCAATAAGAATCCAATTTTTAAAATGAGCAAAGACTTCATTTTAAAAGATATGCAAATGGAAAATAAGTACATGAAAAGATGTTCAATATCATAAGCCATCTGAAAAACAAAAATTAAAACCACAGTAATATGCCACTACACACCTATCAAAAAAGCTAATATTAAAAAGACTAACAAAAAATAAAAAATAAATAAAAAATAAAAAAATAAAAAGACTGACAATTCCAAATGAGAAAAAAGGATGTGGAGCAACTAGCATCTGAATATACTGCTGTAAAATCACTCTGGAAAACAGTTTGGCAGTTTCTTATAAAGTTAAATTTTTACTTACCACATGACTTAACAATTCCACTTCTAGATATTTACCCAAAAGAAATGAAAATGTGTACGAAAACGTCATAGCAGCTTTACTAAAAACAGCCAGAAACTGGAAACAATGCAAATGTCCATAACAAGTAAACAAACAAATTATGATATATCTATACAATGAAAAGAGCACTTAGCAAGAAAAAAGAACAACCTACCAGTACATAGGCAACCACATGAATCTCAAAAATATTATGTTGAGTCAAAGAAGCCAAATATATAAAAGGACACATATGATTTCATTTCTGTGAAGTTGTAAAACTGGCAAAACTAATCTTGAGTGATAGAAATTGGATAAAGGGTTGCCTCAGGGGTTGAGGAATTGACTGCAAAGAAGTATGAGGGAATTTTCTATGGTGATGGAAATGTCTATATCTTGATTGGGTAGTAGTTACACAGGTGTACATATTTATCAAAATTCATCAAAACTGTACATTCAAAATGTATGCATATTATTGTATGTAAATTATACCTCAATAAAGTCAATTTTTAAAAATATACTCCTGACATTTATACATCTTATACTAAATAAATACTAAACAAATATATAAATACTATATCTAACAGTATTTCCTGGTATTGCAAATGGAATATTAATCTCATTTACATTTCTAGATGAGTTATTGCTAGATCTGTTTATTTTTTTATGCCCAAAGACCTTATCAAAGTCCCTTATTCTGTTGTTTTTAACTGAAGTCCTTTGGGTTTTCTAAGCATATAATCTATAAACAGCAAAAAATAAATAAATAACTTTACCTCTTCTTATCCAACATTTATATAGATTATTTTGTTTACCTCTCTTACTGCATTCACTAGTCTCCAAAAGAATATTGGATAATATTGGTGATTACCAGATGTCCTCTCTTTTTTCTAAAGGAAATATCTTAACAACTGAGTGCTTAGAATATTACTTTCTGTCAGATTTTTATAAAATCCTTATCAATTTGTAGTTTCTATTTTAAGAAAGATTTTTAAAATTTTTTCAAGTAACTCTTCTGTATTTATTAGATAACGTATGGCTTTTCTCCTTGAAATTGTTAAAGCAATAAAATATGCTTATAGATTTCTTAATATTGCAACAACTTACTTTCTCAGAATAAAACCTCTTAAACTATTCTTTTGATAAGGTACTGTGTATTCTCTTTTGAATACACATTCATAAACTAACTTGAACTTTGGGGTTTTTTTTGATATCTTTATCAGGTTACAGTATGAGACTGGCTTTATGAAATGATTTAGGGAGTTTCCATCTTTTTCTTTACCTTAGAATAGTAAAAAAAAAAAAAATTACCTATTGTTCTTTAAAAACGATTTAAAGGATTTAACCGTAAAAGTATAGTCTCCATGCTATTTTTAGATATTTAACTTTTAGATATTTAATCTCCAATTTTTCTATTATAATTAGTCTTCGTTTTTCCTACTCATTGGGTCAGTTTTATTAAGAAGTCATTATCATATCTTCTAAATTTTCAATGTATTGCTTTTGGGTTTTAGTAATTTATAATATTTGAATTTCCTTCCACATCGTTACGTCCTTTTCGTGTCTATCTTGTATAATTTTCTCTCTTTTTCCTAATCAGGATCAAGAGAAGATTATCTATTTTATTGGTGTTTTCAAAGAACCAGCTTTTGGAATTATTTATGCAAGTTTTGGGGCTATTTTATTTATTTCAATAGTTATCTTTACTGCTTTCCTTACTACCATTTTCCTTCTAATTAAGATAGTTGGGTGTTTTTGCTTCTTTACTAATAAAGACACCTAAGCCTATAAAATGGCCTGAGACAGCTTTCATCTGGTTCTATGTTTTTTGGAAGCATTCTGATTTTAATTGATTATTGTATATGTCATTTTAATTAGTTCCTTTTTGATCCAAATTATGTTAATTAGGAGGGTGTTGCTAATGTCCAATATTATAAATTACTGGGGTTAATTTTTATCATTTATTACTAGTTATGTTGGATTACGATCAAAGAATATGACCTATAAAATATCTATTCCTTTTAGTTTATCAAAGTATTTTTTGTGGCCAAGTATAGAATGTTTTTATACATGTTCCATGGAACTACCAAGTAAATCATATACATACAAAATTCTCTCTGAACATTTAAAATTTTAACTTACACCACCCACCCACCCTCACTCATACACATACTCATGGTTTCCCTTACTTTGCTCGTTTTTAATTTTTCCTATACCACGTATCATTTATTATCTCATAACATACATATAACTTGTTTAGTGTTTATTGTTAATTTACTGTAAATTTTACATGAACGTAAAGTCCAGGAGAGTTTGGAATTTTTATCGGTATCGTCCACCGATGTATCCCAAAAGCCTACAAGGTTGCCTGGCACAAGGTAGGTATTCAAAAAAATGTTAGATAAAAAAGTCATTACCACATGACCAGGCAAACAAAAGGCAAAAACAGGACTACTACTGGTGTCATTCATTCACTAACATGTTTCAGCATTTACTACGTATCAGAATCTTGCTGGTGTTAAGTATACGTAGATAAACAATTCTCTGCCTTTACTGAGCCATTAGTCTACTTTTAGGGAGTCAGTGAAGAATACTGCGAGTCAAGGAGAAGTGTATGTTTTATAAATATACTCTATGTTTATGGATCTCAAAATGGCCGCAGTATCTAACTTTTCGATTCTATTTTCCTTTGCTCCACGCTGATAAAGAATTAAAACATCAGGCTGTCAAAACCCTTAAACACACTGAGAGAGATCCTAAAAGACCGTTTTTGGCCCGTAATCGCCCATCAACTGAACTACCTTGAACAGTTCAACAAACACACGCGTTTCCAAAATCCAGATCGCCCTGGAGACCCTGGTTGAAATTAAGTTTCGCGGAGGGGCAGGCTGCCTTCCGCAAAGGTCAAGGTTGCGTAGGCCCAGCGACGAAAGTTCCCGCCTCGCTCGTAACAGGGCCACGCTGACAGTGCCAACTGACGGCGCTGCAAAACACCAGCAAGCGAAAAGCGTCAGCGGTAGGCAGGACACGCCCGAGGCCACCCCCACCGCTCACACTGCGCACACCAAGACGCATGCGCAGCTGCCCTACGAACCTCGGATTCACAGGCGTCGACCCGCCTCTCAGACCAAAAAGAGTTGTGGGAGCTTCCGGCCTTCAGTGGCCCTGTGGTTGCCTCGGTGATGTCTTGGGTCAAAGCAGCCGCTTTGGTCCACGGTGATGGGGAAGAGGGGGACGTGTTTGATGAGGAAGTCGACGAGTCGCTCCTGGTGCAGCGAGAATGGCGGAGCCACATGCAGAGACGCGTCAAAGTAAAGCTGCGTAGAGGGCGCGGGGGTCACTTGATAGTCTGGGTTGTGGGGAGAGGGGCGCGGACTTGTGAGGAACCTGGGTCCCGAGACTATGGAGGCCAGAGTGGTCCGGGCCTGGCCCGGCGCTCCCCTCCCTACCCCTTGGCACCCAGTTTGGCCCGCATTCTGCTAGGATTTTCCAGTGTGTTACTTGAAAGCGTGTAAAACTACAGAGCACCTTTCTCGATCGCCTGCCGGGTGGATTAGAAGCTGGGTCCGACCAAAATAAACTCTAAACTTTGAAGAAATTGCAGTTTGATGAGGATCACAGGGAAGACGGTGGAGGAAAAATAAATACACTATGATAATTAAGGTTGTCAGGCGACATGTACACAGTTAACACGGAATGCTTGAATGGGTGAGGAACCAAGGGGTGAAACTAATGTATACGGATAAGGGAACGTGAGAATGGTGTCAGCGGGCAGAACGGGAAAGCTAATATGGAATACTTGTGACTAGGTAAGGAAATATTAAAGTTGGTTTCTTTTTTATTTCTTGGGTGTGATTTATCCATCTCTAATTTGTCTTACTATTCGTTAAGACTAAGCTTAATACCACACACCCAATTTCCAGGTGGAGCCCTCAGAGTGTAGTTCAGAGTTAGGACCAAATGGTTAGTCCACTTCTACTTAATATCCTCGCTGACAATTAAATTGCCCCTAAATCTGATTTTGTTTAATGTTTCAGTAAAATAATATTTGCTTAGCCCAACAACCATGTTGTCAGTTTCAGAAATACTTTATGTGAGGCTAGGGCATCTTTTGAGCATCTTTTGAGTGCTATGGCACCAGAGGAGATGCAGGACAAAAATCCCTGCCCACAGAGAATCTGCATTTTTAGATGAATTTAGGTGTCGAGCAAAATTTCTAAAACCAGACTTCTTATTTTCCTTTTGCTAAACCAATTTCCTCTTTCCTTACTTTAATTAACCAAGGCCTTCAGTAACCCTACTTACTGCCCTGCCTCCTTACCCACCCACACCAATCTAGTTACAAAGGGGCCAGACATGTAATTCTCCTTTCTGTGTATCCTTTCTATGAAGCCGTTGCTAACACAGGATTTTTTAAAACTATAAGAATTAGTATTTTTAAATGTGCCAAATAAGTCTAGACTTCAAAAACAGGATAAACCAATAATACATTTTTATGAGCATAGTCTGCTTTGTGTGGCTATGCCATATGTTATAGAACCATTATGTTAAATATACACAGGAAAGGCTTATTTCATCGATTTTCTAAATTGGTTCTGTGACTTTCTAGAAAAACCCAGAATGGTTCACTTGATGTTACAGCTGCAATTCATTACTTATTTTTAGGAAGGTTATAGAGATGGACTAGAGGCTGGCAAAGCACTTACTCTTCAGCAAGGCTTCAATCAAGGTTATAAGGAAGGTGCAGAAGTCATTATAAACTATGGACAACTCAGAGGAACTTTGAGGTAATTCTTTAAACTTAAATGCTGAGTCATTTTAACCTCTACTACTGGAGGAGTTTTTAAAGAGTGGTATGTAAAAATAAAATGTTTAAACTAAAATGCTTTTCCTAATGTTAAACCCACAAGAGTACTACAGAGCATAGAATATTTTCTTTGTAAAATCAAAATAATCATTCTTTTTAATAAGTGAGCCAGGTGTTGTCCTTTATTGCAAAGAAATGGTAGAATGGTGTATAATTTTTGCTACCTGAACTACAACCAATCTATATCACAAAGTAATTCAAAAGATCTGGTTTTGAATAAAGCTTTTAGTCTTGCACATGTGGCAGAACACGGTATGACAGATTTCTAGACCGGAAGTACATGATGAAAATTATAGCTGGTAGTAGAAAAATGATCTCATTTACTTTAGTTCTGAACATTATACCTATCAAGATTCCAGAGCAATAATGGCATAAATCAGAGCCAAATGGTCAAATGGCAAATGGAGCTAAGCATGACAGAGTTGTTCTCTTTGATACTTAATACCTTTTAAAATGCCCTCTATAGAGGAAATGCTTCAAAGAATCACTGATTTTAAAAAGGCTAAAAAATAAAAGCTATCAAAACAAGAAAATAGGACGTGGTTCCACAGTGTAGTGGTTAGCATGTCTGCTTTACACACACAAGGTCCTGGGTTTGCGCCCCAGTGGAGCCATGGTCCGTGGTCTGCAGCCATGCCACCCTGAACAAACCCATATGTCTGATCTCGGAAGCTAAGCAGGGTAGGCCCTGGTTAGTACTTGGATAGGAGACCACCTAGGAAGACCAGGTGCTGTAGGCATAAATAATAATAAATAAAATAAATAACAATAATTATTGTGTTTAAGGTTTAAGAAAATACAATGTTTAGGAATCAGAATTTATAATCTATAGCAGGAAAATGATCAAGCGTTCATCTTCACATCAAGTTAAATTTATCTTTTATAAGCTTAGAAACTTTATTACTAAATCTTTTATATCAATTGATTCCATTTTTAAAACATCATTACTTTTCACAACCACCATTTTATGTCATGAAGAATCTGAAATGTCAGAAAACAAAAGTGCTGTCTATACTAGAAAAGAAAAATATTTATTGGGACTAGAACTCTTCAAGAATATTGTTAGCAAATAGTGTCTACTTATAACAAAGTTGGGCAAGTGAAGTTACCTTAAAACTTTCTTTTTAACTTTCAATTTTGAATGCAAGCGACTGCTGTATATGATTAGAAAAATGTTTTTCAACATTGGCTGCACCTTGATATCAGCTGAGAAGCTTAAAAAATAATACCCCTAGAGATTCGGATTTAATTGGTCTGGGGTGTGACCTGCGCCTTGATAGTTTTAAGAGCTCCCCAGGTGATTCTAATTTACATCCAAGATTGAGAATCACTAGTTTAGAAGCTGTTTGATGTCCTTAAAAGAGAAACTAATTTTTCTGGTCTCTCTTTCTCTGAGTTGTATCCCTCTTTATCAGAAACTACATAATCAAAAGGGGGAAAATCTAAAATGAGGAAGAGTGGATATGGAGCTGTGAAGGAGGGGTTATGAATTATAAACAGTTAATATGATTAACTCCAATTATTTTATTTCTATTGAAAGATAATATCCTTATGTATTTTAATTCTATTTTAACCATTATTTCCTGATTTTGGCTTGCATTATTATTCTGTTTTACATGGTGTCATCTAGAAAAGAAACATGGAAGACTTAGCATCAAATATTCGAAAAGCCTATGATTGTTTAATTTTTTTCTATTTAACTCTTGTTTATATTTTCATTCAGTGCTTTGCTCTCCTGGTGTCACCTTCATGATAATAGTTCGACTTTGATCAGTAAAATAAATAATCTTCTGGATGCAGTTGGCCAATGTGAAGAATATGTGCTCAAACATCTGAAATCAATCACCCCACAGCCCCATGTTGTAGATTTATTGGACTCCATTCAGGATATGGACCTTTGTCATGTAGTTCCAGCTGAAAAAAAGATGGATGAAGCTAAAGACGGAAGACTCTGTGAAAATAATGCTGAGTTTAACAAAAACTGTAGCAAGAGCCTAAGTGGGGTAGATTGTTCATCGTTAGAATGCTGTGGAACACAGGAGCATGCACATTCTGAAAACCCAAGCCTTCCTTGGATTTTAGAACAGACAGTCAGTTTAGTAAAACAGCTGGGAGTATCAGTAGACATATTACAGCACCTCAAACAACTATAAAAATTATCTTCACTTTTCTAATGAAAATAATGTTCAGAACGTTTCTTAGAGCATTTTGTTTCTCAACAAGCTTACCAAAATTTGTACTGGTTTCTACAGTGAACACTTCATTGTCCTTCATGGAAGTTTGAAATGTCTTCAAAATTAACACTATTAAATGTAATATAAGCCTTTTTCCTCTGTCACTGGTAATTTTTTTGTAGTTTAAGATATGCTCAGAAATTCCAGTTGTCATTGTCATTTTCAAATTTCCGATCAAAATCAAGCATCTTCAGACTCATTAGCTAAAGAGAACATGAATCAAACATAAGGACCTAACCCTACTCATCACTATCGGGTGGTTAGGACCTCATCACCAGCTAATCAGACCAAAGTTACCAAAAATAACCTACTGGCTAATGTAAGTATATATACACAGACATATATATATTGATAGACTTACATATAGATAGATGTGTAGATATATGTTGAGATTAAGTTAAAACATACAGTTTCTTGAAAAATACAGAAAATACATTTCATGCTCAATTACCTACTTAGTTTTTGCAAGTATTAAGGAGTTGGTAGTGTTTTCTAACAATTTGCCAACTTATATCTAAATTGTAGTTTTGCTTCATATTCACATAGGAATAAAACATTGAAACCACTGACTTGTAGTAATATTCTTAATCTAGCATAGATAAAATTATATTCAAATTTTTGCTCCAGAATCTAAGCATATAAGATCAGGAAAAGATTTTTCATCACTTTTTTTTTGTCTGAAACAAATTTATGTGTGGTGCCAGACTTCAGAGGAACCCCAGTAATTGCCCCTCACTGATAGCCTTAATTGCTACCATGTACTCTAAAAGACAGATATTCTGAGATAGAGAATCTGATAAAATAGGTCTTTCAAGAAAATGTACTACCATGATCTTAACCTCCTCAAAGTTCACAGAACACATTTAAAAATTTTCAGTTTGTTTCACAAATTTGAAATCAGAAGACTATATAGTGTTACAGGATTTACTAAAACATGCTGAAGATATCAAGTGACATTTTACAGCTGGTTTTATTTTTTTAAAAGTTAATCTCTGGATATAAACACTATTTCAGAGATTTACTAATTTCTTATATTTCCCATTTATGGATACAGAAAAAATCTCAAATCCTCATGGAATATTATAAGTAGTCTCTTTAAAGTCTTCATGTTGCTCTACCCTGCATATTAGCTATGAAACGTCCATTTTAATGCTACATCTCAAGAAAGTCACCCTGAATGAAAAATTTCATGAGTGCAGCAAATCTTGAGATTTTATCTGGACTCGCTCTAATATTCCCTGAAGATAACACTCTTTGCCACCATTGGAATTGTGTTTTTGTCTAGATGTTCATAGAAAAGGGCAAGAAATAGCTGCATTGATGAGGCTGTTGGGTTGAAAACATCTCTTAAACTTGCTCTGCCTTTTAAAAAAATACAGAAGTTCCAGGACTGCAGAGGAGTATTAATGATATGCTCATATCTGTGCTCCATGAACGTGAGTCTCTGTAATAGAAACAACAAAAGTGAAGGAAAGAAATTTTACTCACTTTGTGTCTTTTACCTTGCCTTATACGTCATAGGCCTGTCAAGTCTTTCCATGAAAAGGCCCTAGATGGACATAAACATAAGCCAAGATTGCCCCAGAGCAGGCACAGCCAGTTTCAAGACCTGGGACAGTCATTAGGTCTAGTGATACGGTTTCCTTAAAAACAGAATTTTCTCCTTAAATATGTTATTTTTAGATTCTGACATTTTTGGTGTTTTCCTAAAGGTGAAGGTGGAGAAGTCCACAATAATACGCTTTTCTGACGTTTCAGTTTCTTAGAGCTACTGAGGCCACCAAAACTTTTGTGAAAAACAAACAGGAAGTGGGCAGCTGATGCACCTGCCTGCATCTTTATCTCATTTATATCGTTAGCGTGGCTTACTAACTGCGTGGTAAACCAAAATAAAAGCCTTGAACCAAGTCCAAATTGTGATTTTCACCATCTTCAAACTAAAAGCATTGTGTTCCAGTATAAGATGTAGAGGAATCAATAAATATATAGAGAGGTGGAAGTTAAATGGACACGTATAGAAAGAGTATTACTTATTTTTAAAAGCTTAATTTCAGACTGTTGGATGAAGTAAATATGCTGCGTTAATAGATTACCAGACTTCTTGCTCTCCAGAAATTCTCAAATCTCCATCATGAAGATACTTTACCACCATAGTTGCCTGTCCCACTTCTCTCATGTACGACCTTTTCCCAAAAAACTTACTGGGAGAGGAGTCTGTTGTCACTGTCTCAGATTTCTTTTTTCTCATTCACTCCTCAGTTTTAAACTGCTTTTGGCTAAACTGTCCCTGACTTGTTTTCAGTTCTATCACTTGTCTCCTCCATCATTCAACATGATGAACCATCACTACTTTTATAATCTCTTCAGCAGCACTTTTTCTTCTACTTATTACTAATTTCCACTGGATAAAATATACACTTGAATTTTTCGGGGCCCAAGCAGCATTGTTAGTCTATCTCCCATCCTACTTCCTGCTCTTCCATGTATACTATACTTCTTTATGGATGATACTTCAATGTTTTATGAATAATTCCCAACTTCCAATTTTACTCATTCCTGTCTCTTCTGCCTAGAATACTTTATTCCACATCCTTCCCTCCCAGAAATGTATACTTCAATACACCTCAAATTTCAACCATCTCAGAGTTAGTTGCTCTTGCCATTGTTCCCTCTGCATCATTTTGAGTATCTCAAACTTCAGTTTTTTTCAAGAAAGTGCCTTATTCATTATTATATCACCAGCACTTAGCATCATACTCTGTACATAGATGCATAGGTGGTGCTTAATAAGAGAAAAAATAAATGAATGTATCTACTAATCTACTAGCCAAATCGAAAATGAAGCCAGAAATTTAAGATTCCAAAATACATCATGTTATATATCCCTTTTAGAAACAAAACTTTGTTTGCCTTTTTAAAAAAGTTCCTTTTCATTTTACATGTTAATAAAAATCCACATATACAAATTGTGTTGTCATGTTGTACCAAGCTAAATTGTGACAGTAAGAGTATAGTATATATTTACATTAAAAATTGTACTAACGAATAAATAATATTACAATATTATTTTTAAAGATAGAAAATTATAGTAGTTTCAGCTAATAACAGAAAAACTACCAAAAAACTGGAGGAACACAAAAATACTAATTTTTAGCAGGTCATCTAGTGCATAGTACCTAATAACAATAAGGAGTTAGAGGAAATAGAGCCATGAAAAAGTAATAGCTAACACATACAGTATTAACAATATACAGGCACTATTATGAAAACTTTGCATGGGTTAATATGTTTAATCCTCATAACAGCCCTATGCAGGAAAACTTAATTATCTCCATAAGGGGATAAGGAAACCGGGGCACTGAGAAGGCTGAGTAACTTGTCCAATTCACAGCTACTAAGTGGCCCAGCTGAGATTTAAAGCAAGGCAAATCTAGCTCCAGAGTTCACTCAAACTAAAAGCATACAAAATAACAGTAGCAGTGATTATGTTTAGTAGAGAGACTATGAAGTATATTTTCTCCTTGCTGTTAATTTCTACTTTTCTGCATTTTTCAAATCTAACCCAGCCAGCAAATATTTCTTACAATAAAATGTGTGTATTAATCAGCAGCTACAGGAACAAAAAATTTACCAGAAGTTTGTATGCTGTACATCTAGAAAAAGAGAAATATCATTCTCTACTGGGAGGAGAGAATCTTTGTCATCTAGGAAGTGGTATAAAAAGGTGAGTTTAGCTTATACAGAAACTAAATTTTCCTTGGACTCCTTAGACTTTCTTCACTCCTGGTGGAGAGGATAATTTGTGTCATTCATTTTGTGAATATAGTTCTTTAGCTTTCATAAATACCTACCTTCAAAAACAAGGTGTTATCTCACCTTGTTAGTGTAAAATTATACTTAAAAATATGCGTATTGCTACAATCTGCCAGAAAAAGCCAAATCCTTAACATATACCAAACTCCATTTTCTTGCCCTACAAATAGTCTGATCTTTACAAGCAGGGTAACAAAGTAAGATCTGAACTACCTACAACAGATTCAATTCTGCAAAAGTTGAATCCTTATGCTATTCATGCCGTGTATATGCAATATATGTGGAGAGAGCAGCCTGGACTTCTAGATCATTTCCAAAGAGCTGTTGGATTAGTTAAAGGCCACTGGGTGGTGCTGGCACATCCTAGTATTTTATGTGCTCTTTTCTTAGTTTTCGTCGTCTCTTGGACAATAAACCAATGATCATCCCTAAAGCTATGCCAAACAGATTGAGTTATTTGATAGATTGTGTGGGTAAGGAGAGTTTTCTAATGTATGTCTGTAAACTCAAGAAATTACGGTGACCGCCCCCCCTTTTTTAATTCTAGGCTGAGAATTTTTCCAAAAATAACCGATCATCAGGTTTTAAAGGTATGGAAAGACAACAACTTACTTTGTTAACCTATCAAATATGTCATATCGCTTCTTTTTTTAGTCAACAAATCTGCAAACAAATAGGTTTTCCTGACATCAGATACAACTCATTCCAGTTAATAATTAAGCCCATTTCCTTATGAACTGCATAGTCACCATTATGTAATAATGCTTTGTTATTTATAAAATAAGTATGTGATTCTATAAGGAATTTTTAAACAAAATATAAATGATTTGTCAAATCCCTTGTAATAAGAGTGATTTGACAACAATAGTACTGACAGTCCTTGCCAATAAGGTGAAACTGAAATGAGGGTATAGTGTAAATAACCTGAAAATAAAATATTTCTTTTTCTTATTGGAAAAATTACAAAACACCTTTAAAAAAAATCAGATCCTAAAATAACCAGGGACTCTATGATTATACATTATACCACAAAATATCAAATTATACTTAGGAATTTTCAATGATGAAATAACTTACTTAGTAAAAACTAATTGTAAATTTTTAATCTATCACCTGTACTAGAAATTACTGCCATGGGGTTGATTATGGAAGGAAAACTCATTTAATGTATTTAAACATTAAAATCTCAAGTGGGAATCAATTAACCTATATTTATTTGAAATCACTTGGTTTTGCTATACAGTGTGCCAAATGATATATTACTAGTTTGTGTTTTAATCTCATAGGATTTTATGAAGTTCATATGATGTCTGAAACCAGCATAGTGTTCATTATCACCCCATTTGTCAGGTCAGAGACCATTTTTATTTCTATAGGTATGCTAAAACAAAGCACTGCCTTCAGCAGCACTGAGGTCAAAGATGTGATTTATGTTCAGTCAGCTGCTCTTCGGCTCTGCCTTTTTACTGTGAACGTGAGACTTCTGACCTCATCACAGGTTACTATTGTGTCCAAAGAAGTAACCAAAGGACAACTGGAAAAAGTTAGGCAAAGTAAGTGGTCATTGACACTCAGTTGATGGAAAGAATGGGCAGAGAAGGCTGATAAAGAAGCCAGCTGAACATTGGTATGGCTTTTGGTTTGATATAGTGGGGTATGGGTCAAATCAGAGATGCCCCATTTCTAGAAATTTGATTTAAGGAAATAAACAGATAATAAAAACTTTCAGCCTAAAAATATTCATTGCCACATTTCATCGAGAGTAGAGAATAATTAAAAATAACCTAAATGACCAACAAAAAGAGAATTGCTAAGTTATGATACATCTACTCAAAGAAAAGTTATACATTTATTACAGGTTATGAGAACTATAGAAACGGAAAATAATTATGGTATATTTGTAAGTGAAACTAACTGAAAATGTTATGTATATATGTAGACAAATTATGTTTAAAAATGTATATTTTGCAGATACAGACTGGAAAAGTCTCAAATATGACAATGTATTAATGTGGTAAGATTAGAGGGTATTTTCAGAATTTTATGTTGATGTGCTGTTGTACAATAAGAAAATAAAAATATTTGGAAAAGTATTTTTAAGAAAAAGATATGTGATTTTTCCTGAAAATCAATTTGGGAAAAAAACAAATGCTCTTAATTCAAAATAGTAGACCAATAAAAGATCCCCAGACTACTATCTGGGGGAATACCAGAAATCAGAAAACTTTTATTAAATTTATAATTTTTTCCAATTATATCAAAACCTGAAGTTTATTTCTTTAAGTATTATTCATTACCAACTTTAAACCACAATGGAAGAGAAAAGGATATGGATATGCTAGAAGCCATTCTTATTTGCCTATTATTCATTTTCTGACAGCCTTTGTTACGTTTACTTCAGCTAATAATAACTACACCAACTAGATGGTGCCCCAAGGATTTGGGGTATATCCTCAGTAGCATGAAAAACTCTTTCTTAAAAATCTCTGAGACTGCCTTCTCTTAACAAAATAAAAACAAACTAACTAACTAAAAATAAAGACTTTTACTGGATTTGTCACAATATTGCTTCTGCTTTAAAAGAGGAAGATCAGTTCACAAAATTGGGACTACTATTAGCCCAATTGAGTTATTTTTCATTAACTCCTGGGGAAAACTAATACATACAAATCACTTCTCCACAATACAGTTTATCCAGTAATAAGATACCTAGAACCTCAGAAAATTCAATGAGAAGTGACTGACTACTAACTTAAATAGATTTGGAAGAGAAAATATATTCATGTAATTTCTTTGGTTCTTCACATTTTGATTATGGGAATAATTGGTTAAGTTTCCCATTATTTTGTACATGTTAATAAACTGTGTGCATATTAGCTATCTGCTTCCCAAAAGAGATCTGAGCCTCTTAGTTTCCAAATCTGTAAAACGGTTGCAATCTCATTGTTTTTGTAAGGGTCACATGCAGTAATGTTTGTAAAGTGCTAAACTCCGGCACCCAGTATACTGATGACTAAGCATGGCAGCCCTGAAGCCAGATTGTCTGCTCTGAAGTGCAGCACCATTACTTGCAAGTCACTTCACATTGCTATGCCTGTATCTTCACCTCTCAAATAATAGTGCCTCCCTCATAAGGTTACTATGAAGAATAAATGAATTTGGATATGTAGAACACTTAGGACAGCACTTAGCACCTTTTCAGTGCTCACTACACATTTGCTATTACTGTATTTTCTCCTGAGCATCATGCCTGAAATTTGGATAAACTGCAGCAAAAGAGGTTTAAATCTTTAGACAATTAGCTATCATGAAACTCTGCCATGACTCAGACCAACCTTCCCATTGGCATAGCTAATGGTAATTAGTTGGATTTCTTCCTGTTATTATTTTTAAAGAAAAGGGGAGACAGAGACAAGAAGAAAACATCTTAAACATTTGCAAACATTAGTATAAAATTATACTTTAAGTGGTAATGATCAAAGGGAGAATTTTAGGAAATGGGGTGTGGCATTTTTTGGTTGCCAGTGTTATAAAGGAGGGGTGTTGCTGGCAAAGGTTGTGGGAGGAGAGGTGGCTGTACATCCTATAATGCTTGGGTTGATCCTTCACAACAAAGAACTGTCCTGCATCCCTCACGACTTTCCAATGCTCAGATGACATTCATGTAAATGAAAAATCTGTTTATGATTAAGCCTATAATCTAACTATATTTTAAATATAAACACAAAGAATTTGTTTTGTTCCGACATTATTGCTTTTCTAAATTATAATTAGTCTCCTTGTAAAATATCGAAACATTACAGACACATTGTAGAAAATATTTAGGAAAAGTAAATCTTTCATATTGTCCCCTGAAATTCATGCTGAAACCTTAGCCTCAGCACCTCAGAATGTGACTGTATTTGGAGACAGGGCCTATAAAGGTGATTAAGTTTTTTTAATACACAAAGAGGCACTAGACATATGCATGCAAAGAGGAAAGACCATGTGGGGACATAGCAAGAAGGTGGCCATCTGCAAACCAAATAGAGAAGCCTCAGTCACCAAACCTGCTGACATCTTGATCTCAGATTTCTAGTCTCCAGAAACTATGAGAAAATAAATATCTGTTGTTTAAGCCACCCAGACTGTGATATCTTGTTATGGCAGCCCTAGCAAACTAATGAACCGCCCCTCAAATTCTTCCAGAATCTTTCTATATACATGCTAGCAAATAGCACAATTTTTCTAGAAATTCATTGCTTCGAAAAATATTTATTAAATACTTACTATATTCAGAGAAGATACATTGGCATGTAAAACAAAATGCATTCTAAAATGAGGTCATACTAAATATACAAAAAGCAGCTTTATCTTTTCACTTAAAAATGTATTCTAAGTATCAGTCTATGTCAGTAACAAGTAACTCATTTATTGAGGGCTTTGTAAGTTATAGGCAGTGAGATAAACATCTTGCTTACAGTGTACCTCTTGTACCCCCTTATCTCTCCAAGTCAAATGTGATGATAGATTTGAAAGCCCTTTGGAAACTAAAGCTTAAGCTACATTTCCAACAACAGCCTTCATGGATTCACTGACTACTAGCCAACAAGCCTGGAAGGAGACTTTATTCATCAGGCATGTGAGGAAATAGGACCAGAGAAAATGGGACCCGTCAGAGTTCTTGGCCGTGATCAATACATTGATTCTGGTCAACAGAAGCCAAAATGGTTTCTTATAGGTACTTGGGGAAACAAGAGAACCAAGTTCAGAAAGTTAAGGGAGAGTAGAGCTCACCCAGCCACTACTAGCCCCTGGAGACACCTTGACTCTCGGCAGCACCCCTGCTGTTGAAAATAACCTATAACTACTCTGAGGCTTTTGTCTACTCCCCTCTAATTCTAAATCTGGGCAAGAGTGTCCAATTAATTGTTCTGCCAGGGACAGGGAGAGGGACTATCTGGTACCTTACCTTGGAAGGAAGAAATGTGTCTCCTACCAAGCCTCACATTGTGGGGATGGATCTCCAAATCAAGAAAGAAGACTCAGATGCTGGGCACACAAAACAGCCAATGGCCACTACAGAGAAAATTCAGGACTTGATATTAGGTGTCCTGACTTTCAGTTCAATCTTTTTTCTATAACTCACTTCTTTACCATCCTTGTACTGTGGTTTCTTTAAAAATACAAAATGTCTTTTTTTTTTTTTGTACAATGTAATATACACTGAATTTCTGGGGGGAACAAGTACTATCTAAATAGAGGAGTGTTGTACTATGTTGTGTTTGGAACTTTGCCAACTGACAGTCACACTGCTCCTGATACAAAGCCCCTGTGCAACTCACCCGTCAGGCAGCCCTTCCCTGCATTAGATTCCTCTGTTATGCCTTGAGTTGGGCCCAAGCATTAATGTATCGAAAGACAGATTCTATTGTTAATTATCCTCCTTTTATTTCTTTTTAATTACAACTAGAGCCCTACCATAACTTTTTTAATTGTGTGTGTAGGTAAGTTATATTATCTACAAATTTCATTTCAAGGCAGTAAAAGGAACAGTACAATATATTATGGAAGAGGGTGTTGTGTTTAAAACAACTGCTTTAAATATGATGACCGAGAATAAAATTTAGAAAACAAAATACTTTTGTTTCCTCCTCTCTATTTTTTAAATTACTATTTATTTCATTTCATTTTCTTGGCTAAATGGCTCTAATTTATTTTTTATTTCTGCTGGTTTCCAGGACTTCTTTTCTTTTTTTAATTTTTATTTTTCAGTTAGAGTTGACATTCAATATTATTTTATATTAGTTTCAGGTGTACAGAATAGTGTTTAGACATTTATGTAATTTACAAAGTGGTCCCCCTGATTAGTCTGGTACCCACCTGGTACTATACATAGTTAGTACAATATTATTGACTGTATTCCCTATGCTGTACTTTACATCCCCGTGACTATTTTGTAACTACCAATTTGTGCTTCTTAATCCCTTCATCTTTTTCACCCCACTCTCCAACCCACCTCCCATCTGGCAATCACCAGTTCGTTTTCTGTATCTATGAGGTTGATTCTGTTTTGTTTGTTTGTTTATTTTGTTCTTTAGATTCCACATATAAGTAAAATCATATGGTATGTGTCTTTCTCAGTCTGACTTGTTTCACTTGTTTCGCATAATACCTTCCATTTCCATCAATGTTGTCAAAAATGGTAAGATTTCATTCATTTTTATGTCTGAGTAATATTCCATTGTATATGCATACCACTCTTTTATTCAATCATCTATCTATGGGCACTTAGGTTGCTTCCATATCTTGGCTAGTGTAAATAACACTGCAGTGGACATACCGGTGCATGTATCTTTTTGAATTAGTGTTTTGGTTTTCTTTGGATAAATACTCAGAAGTGAAATGGCTAGGTCATAAAGTAGTTCTATTTTGAATTTTTTGAAAAACTATACTGTTTTCATAGTGTCTGTACCAATTTGCAATGCCACCAAAAGTGCTTAAGAGTTCCCTTTTCTCCATATCCTTGCCAGCATTTGTTGTTGTTGTTTTTATTGATGATAGCCATTCTGACAGGTGTGAGGTGATGATATCTCATTGTGGTTATAATTTGCATTTTTCTGATGATTAGCGATGTTGAGCATCTTTTCATATGTCTATTGGCCATCTGTATGTCTTCTATGTCTATTCAAGTCCTCTGCCCATTTTTTAATTGGATTGTTTGGTTTTTTGGTGTTAAGATATATAAGTTCTTTATAAATTTTGAATATTAACCTTTTATCAGACGTATTGGCAAATATCTTGTCCCATTCACTAGGTTGTCTTCGCATTTCCTTTGCTGGACAAAAAATTTTAGTTTGGGGTACTCCCATTTATTTATTTTTTCTTTTGTTTCCCTTGCCCAAGAAGATATATCAAAAATATATATATATTACTAAGAGCAATGTCAGAGAGTTACTGCCTATATTTTCTTCTAGGAGTTTTATAGTTTCATTTCTTACATTTAAGTCTTTAATGCATTTTGAGTTTGTTCTTGTATATGGTATAAGAAGATGGTCTAGTTTCATTTTTTTCCGTGTTATCTGTCCAGTTTTCCCAATACCATTTATTGAATAGATTATCTTTACCCTACAGTATATTCCTGCCTCCTTTGTCATAGATTAAATGACCATAGGCTTAGGTTTATTTCTGGTCTCTCTATTCTGTTCCATTGATTTATGTGTCTGTTTTTATGCTAGTACCAAGGCATTTCGATTACTATAGCCTTGTAGTATAGTTTAATATCACATAGCGTAATACCTTCAACCTTCTTCTTTCTCCTGAGTGCTGTGGTTATTCTAGGTTATTTATGGTTTCATATAAATTTTTGGATTATTTGTTCTCGTTCTGTGAAAAATGCCATTGGTATTTTGATAGAGATCTCTTTGAATCTATAGATTGCCTTGGGTAGTATGGACATTTTAATGATGTTAATTATTCCTATTCATGAGTATAGTATATGCTTCTATTTATTTGTATCTTCAATTTCTTTATTCAGTGTCATAATTTTTTGAGTACAGGTCTTTTACCTCCTTGATTAAATTTATTCCTGCAATTGTAAATGGAATTGTTTTCTTAATTTCTCTTTCTGACAGTTTATTATTGGTATGTAAAAATGCAATCTATTTCTGAACATTAATTGTGTATCCTGCTACTTTACTGAATTCATTTACCAGTTCTAATAGTTTATTGGAATCTTTATGGTTCTCTATATATCATGTCATCTACAAATAATGGTAGTTTTACTTCTTCCTTTACAATTTGAATGCGTTTTATTTCTTTTTCTTTTATGATTGCCGTGGCTAGGATTTTCATTACTATGTTGAATAAAAGTGGTGAAAGTGGACATCTTTATCTTGTTCCTGATCTTAAACAAAAAGCTTTCAGCTTTTCCTCATTGAGTACAATGTTAGCCATGGATTTGTCATATATGGCCTTAATTGTGTTGAGATATGTTCACTCCATCCACACTTCGCTGGATTTTTTATCATAAATGAATGCTGGATTTTGTCAAATGCTTTTTCTTCATCTATTGTTGTGATCATGTAATTTTTAACTTTCAATTTGTTTAGATGATATATGACATTAATTGATTTGCAGATATTGAACCAAACTCACATCCCAGGAAGAAACCCAACTTGATCATGGTATAAGATCTTTTTAATGTATTGTTTAATTCAATTTGCTAATATTTTGCTAAGAATTTTTGCATCTATGTTCATTGGAGATATTGGTCTATAATTTCCCTTCTGTAATGTCTGTCTGGTTTTAGAATCACAGTAATGGTGGCCTTGTGAAATGAGCTTGGGAGCCTTCCTCTCTCTTGAATTTTTTGGAATAATTTGAGAAGAATAGGTGTTAATTCTTCTTTAAATGTCTAGTAAAATTCATCTATGAAGTTATCTGGTCCAGGACTTTTGTTTGTTGTGATTTTTTTTTTATTATTACTAATTTGATTTTGTTAGTAGTAATCAGTCAGTTCAGATTTTGTTTCTTCTTGACTCAGTCTTGGAAGAATTGCATGTTTCTAGGAATTTATTCATTTCTTCCAGATTGTCCAATTTGTTGACCAGTAGATGCTTCTACTATTTTCTTATTCTTTGTATTTCCATGCTGTCAGTAGTCACTTTTCCACTTTCATTTCTGATTTTATTTATTTGGGGTCTCTTTTCTTCTTGAAGAGTCTGGTTAAAGGTTTATCAATTTTGTTTATCTTTTCAAAGAACCAGCTCTTGGTTTCATTGATATTTTGTATTGTTTTGTTTTTGTTTTTACTCTTTCATTTATTTCTGCTCTTATCTTTATTATTTCCTTCCTTCTACTCACTTTGGGTTTTGTTTTTTGTTCTTTTTCTAGTTCCTTCAGGTGTAAGGTTAGATTGCTTATTTGAGATTTTTTCTTGTTTCTTGAGTCCTGTAGTGCTATGAATTTTCCTCTTAGGACTGCTTTCATTGTGTCTTTCAATCTGAAGTGGATCTCTTGTAGAGAGAGCATATTTGTGGGTCTTGTTTTCTTAACCATTCAGTAACTCTATCATGATTGGAGCATTTAATCCATTTACTTTTATAGTGATTATTGATAGGTACATAGTTATTGCTACTTTATTATTCATATTTGTGTTTCCTCCTCTTTTTTTTTTTAAAGTCCCTTAAACATTTCTTATAATACCGGGTAGGTGGTGATAAACTCCTTTAGCTTTTTTTTTTTTTTTTTTTTGTCTAAGAAGCTTTTTATCTCACCTTCAATTTTAAATGATAGCCTTCTGGGGTCGAGTAGTCTTGGTTGTAGGTCCTTGCTTTTCATCACGTTTTATATTTTGTGCCAATCCCTTCTGTTCTGCAAAGTTTTTGTTGAGAAATCATCTGACAGCCTTTTGAGAGCTCCCTTGTAGGTAACTAACTGCTTTTCTCTTGCTATTTTTAGGATTCTCTTTTTGTCTTTAACCTTTGCCATTTTAATTATGATGTGTCTTGGTGTGGGCCTCTTTGGGTTCATCTTGTTTAGGACCCTCTGAGTTTTCTGGACTTGTATATCTATTTCTTCCACCAGTTTGGGGAAGTTTTAATTTGTTATTTTTCAAATAGGTTCTCAATCCCTTGCTCTCTCTCTTCTTCTTCTGGCACCCGTACGATGTGAATTTGTTATGCTCAGTATTGTCCCAGAGGTCCCTTACACTATCCTCATTGTTTTTTAATTCTTTTTTCTTTTTGTTATTCTTATTGGATGTCCTCTGCTACCTTGTTTTCCAATTCACTGATTGTGTCCTCTACTTCATCTAATCTGATGTTGATTTCTTCTAGTGGATTCTTCATCTCAGTTATTGTATTATTCATTTCTGACTGTTTTTTTTTTTTTATGGCTTCTATGTCCTTTTTCATGCTTACTATCTCTTTATTGACGTTCTTACTGAGATTATCTATTCTTCCCCTGAGGTCATTGAGTATCCTTATAACCAGTGTTTTGAACTCTGTATATGGTAGATTGCTTGCCTCTATTTCATTTAGTTCTTTTTCTGGAGTTTTCTCCTGTCTTTCATTTGGGACATGTTTCCTTTTTGTTTGTGTTTGTTTGTTTTATTTTGGCTGCTTCTCTGAGTTTGTTCTTATGTATTAGGTAGACCTGCTATATCTCCTAGTTTTGGCCAGGTGGTCTTACGTAGTAGGTGCCCAGTATGGCATAGTGCCACAGTCTCCCTGATCACCTGGGCCAGGTGCTTAGGAGTGTCCCTTGTGTGGGTTGTGTGTGCCTTCCTGTTGTAGTTGAGCCTTAACTGCCATTGGCATATCAGTGGGTGTGATTGACTTTCAGGCTGACTGGCTATGAGGATTTCCCATGTTCACAGCATATGAGCTGCTGTATGGGGGCTGATCCCATGGAGTGGGATTCACCCTAGTAGGTTTGTATGCTTGTTGCAACCACCCTTTAGTTGTGCCACTTGTGGGGCTATTCAGGTGGTGCTTCACTGTTGTCTGATGCCAGCAGCTAGGTGTCTTGGTTCTGGGACCCCTTGTAGGCCAAGGTCAGCCGCTGCCTGTGACTGCTTGGGGATACCTAGTAGGAACTACAAAGCTATCTATGGTTGGTTGCTGCCTGTGCTGGACCTGGAGGCATATGGAAAAGGCCATGTGGTGAATTGAGGCTGGCCGTGACCAGTACTGGGCCTGGGGCAGCTTAGCAAAAATTTTAGGGCACTTCAAGGCCTAAGACTGCCTGCCAGTTGCCCATAAGGCTCAGCAACTGAAGGAGTCTTGGGTGGAATGTGAGTTGGGTGAGGCGAAAACCCAGGAAGTCACCAGGATGGGGCAAGTAGTGTTTTCCAAGTTAGTTCAGATTCAGATTTGATGCCAGTGCTGAGCCTGTGGCCATTCACAAATGTCCTAGATCACAAGGCTAGCTGCCACCCACCTCGGACTGGCAAAACCCAGATACTTATTCAAGAAATACTGCAGCTTGGGCAAGTGCTGGTTGCCCACCACCTGAATTATCTCCAGAGGTGCATGAGCTGAGGCCTATTGATTGCTGCTGAAAGAGCCTCTTGCTGAAAAGGCTAGGTGGAGCCTGTTGCCCAGCTATGACTATGCCTTTGGCAATTCTTGAGTTGGCGGGGGGCGGGGGCTGTATCCCAGGAATCACCAGGGTGGGGCAGCAGATTTCACCAGGCCAATGCAGACTTAGATTTGGCAGTGCTGGAGGAGGGGTCAACACAGGCAGGATGGTGTGTTGACCACTTATAGGATGCACTGTAGGCGGGCTCAACACAAAGATAATGGCAGCTGTCTCTCCATCCTTCACCCTGAAGCCACACAACTCAGTCTTTCCCTGTATGTCTCTGGCACCTCCCAAACTGCTGTCCCTCCACCAGTGCCCAGAATGAGTGAGTGCCTGAGAGTGAGTGAGTCTGTACGTGGGCCCTGTAAGGGGATGTCTGGGTTTCTGTCACATCTGGGCAGTTGGAATCTCCATTGATTTTTACAGCAAGATTTTGTGGGGACTCCTCTTCCTGGCACTGGAACACTAGGCTGGGGAGCCCTGGTGAGGAGCTGGGGCCCCTTCCTCCTCTGGAGGGACCTCCCCAGCTGAGATATTCCTCCCAGTGCTCAACTGCTACATGTGAGTGTGAGGCCAGCCAGTTCAGCATCTCTGCCCCTCCTTCCAGTCTAGTTGTGGCCTCTTTATATCTTTAGTTATAGAAGTTCTGTTCAGCTTGTCTTATGATGGTTCTTGAGGTTAATTGTTCTATAATTTAGTTGTAATTTTAATGTGGTCATCGGAGGAGACAAGCACAGCATTTACCTACTCAGCTATCTTGACCAGAATCCTCCAGGACTTTAAACTCATTTCCCATTTGCTCCAGGAATACTTGTAGTGGTGCTTCCAGCTGCAGTGTTTACGCCAAGATAACTCGTGGATTATAGTCCTAACCTTACCCCCAAAGTTTGCCGTGAAATGTCTCACTTTTATTATTATTTTTGCATCACTCTAGTGTATCAATAATCTTTAGAAACAAATGACATCATTCTATTTATAGCATTCTGTTTTTAGTAGTGGTATTTCTATTTACAAAATAATTCTCAGTTGCTGAAAATGTAAAATCCTAGGAAACATCCTAGGAAACATAGCATTCCTATGTATGATGTTAAATTAATGCTGACAGCAAGTGCACTTTTTTTTTTTCCTAAATGGGAAAAGGGTTAAAAGCTCCAACTTTTCTAAATGGGAAAAGGGTTAAAAGCTCCATCGTACTTGTCTCTTAGAGATGTTAAAATTTCTCCAATCTTTTGCTCCAGCCTAAATTTAATTGACATATTACTGTGGCGTTCTGGTTTTGAGAAGCTAGTGTTACTTAATCCTTGGCATATGGAGTTAGCTTGTAAGCTTGGCAAAGCTTGGAAAGAGGAAAAAATATAGCTACCTCCACATACTACACGGCTGTGATAAGAATTTCCAGTATTTCATTTCTAATAAGTTTCTCAAAGAGAAGGCTTGCCCACTTATATCAAGTATGTGGCTATTTGATTAGAAGATGTTCATTGACTATATACACTTACTTGGTCTTATTAATGGATTAAATAACATTTCCTGTTTATTCTCTTGCCTGCTTCTAATTTCTAAAGAAATCGCACGCCATTTTTAGAATTCACTTTAAAAATGTAAATATTATACAATGTTAGTTTTAGTTTAGTTTAAAATAAAAGACTTATTGTAAAATAAGACACTTACGGTAATTTCAGAAGCAATAGAAACTAATTTACCTTACAATTTGATGAGTTTTGAAAAGTGATAGCATTAGATAAAAATCTACTCTAACTTTCTATATAGCTAGTTCAGTGACTTCAAGAGCACGTATATTTTAGAATCTGAAATTCAAGCTATTGATTGTTTAGGAATAGCATTCTTAAACACATAAAAAGGAATGCTAGTATTTCAAATCTGAAATGTGTCCTCTTGGTGGGTCATCAATTTTGCAGTAACCAAATTGCTAAATTAGAATCAGTAGAATTCAAACTTGTTGACATGTGTAAAAATACTCATAGATAAGTTATCTTTTCTTTTGTAATTGGGGACACCAAATTCTGTTGGGTCTTAATGAAAGTTCTCATATTCTTTTAGAGTGTAGCTCATACCTGGTTCTTAGCTGGGCAAGAATCCTTATTTTCCTTTCCATAGTGTTTAACCAACATGGTCTAAATTCCCTCCCCCACATCCTAAATCCCAAGGCAGCAATCTTTTATGAATCCCAAATTTCTGAGGAATTCTGGTGTAACAAAAGACTTGTTTCCTATCTGGTAAGGCAATTGTTAGACTTCAATACATAGTAGGTAGTATTAGTATTATTACAGCCTGCTCTCTCTAAAAATTTTGTCAGTGATTTAGGTTATCTCCTGAACTCCATGGGGAGATAGAAGTCTCATATCTAAAGAGAGAAATACATCGAGTTAATTCTTTGCTAATTGTTTGGATGGATTTGAGAAAGGAGAATCAATAAGGAAATGTTTGTCGGTGTGCATCCAAAACTATCCTAGGAAAAAGTTTTCTTTAGCTGAATGCTCAATCATGCTCATGGATAGCTGTAAAATCCATTGACTCTAATTTCTACTGTCTTATAATTCTTGCCTGGGCTATTGGAATACCCTCTTAACTTCCTTATTTCCCATAGCTCCCCTGTACACCACAATTTTGCCAGAAGATCTTTCTAAAACACAAGGTTGATCAAATTGTTCTCTACCATGTCTTTTCATGTTGATGTTGTCCCAGAGGCCTCTTAAACTATCCTCATTTTTTTGGATTCTTTTTCTTTTTGCTATTCTGATTGGATGTTTTCTGCTACCTAATATTCCAAATTGCTGATTCAATCCTCTGCTTCATCTAAGCTACTATTTCTCTCGAAAGTATTCGTTATTTCAGTTATTTATTATTTATTTCTGACTGTTTTTTGTTGTTGTTGTTGTTTCCTATCTCCATTTTTATGTTTCCTATCTCTCTGTTGACATTCTCACTGAGATCATTGAGTATCCTTATAACCAGCGTTTTGAACACTGCATCTGGTAGATTGCTTGTGTCCATTTCGTTTATTCTTTTTCTGGAGTTTATTCTGTTCTTTCCTTTGGGACACGTTTCTTTGTCTCCTCATTTTGGCTGCCTTCCTGTGTTTGTTCCTATGTATTAGGTAGAGCTTCTATGTCTCTTGGTCTTAGTAGAGTGAGCTTATGTAGTAGCTGTCCTGTGGGGCCCAGTGGTGCAATATCCCTTGTCATCTGAGCTGGGTACTCCAGGTGTGTCCCTCGTGTGGGTTGTGTATACTCTCCTGTTGTAGTTGAGCCTCGGTTGCTGTTTGCACAGCAATGGGAGGGATTGACCCTCAGTCTGACTGGTTGGGAGGACTGGCTGGTGACTATAATAGAGGAGCTATTGTGAAGGAGATTGGCTTTAATGGCTCTGGTGCTTGCCCAGTTTGCCTTTTGGTCACGTTGCTTGTAAAGGTGGTTGGGTGGTTATCTGATGTGGTCTGAAGCTGGCCACTGGATGTGTTGGTTCTGGGGCCCCTTAGAAGGGGCTCTGTTGCCAGCCAAGGTCAGCCACTGCCTGTGTTCTGCCCCGGGGCCACTTGGTATGAGCTACAAAATGATCTGCAGATGGTTGCCACTTGTACTAGCCTTGAAGATGCCTGGGAGAAGCTAAGCTGCAAACAAGGCCAGCTGCCACTAGTGTTGGGCTTGGGGTTGCTTAGCAAGAGGTATGGGCATGCTGAGGCCATATTCTGCTTGTTTGGGGTTTATGAACCTTTGAGAGATTTTAGAAAAGTTCACAGTATGAGCCAAGACAGTCCATCTGTACGGAATAGCCACAGAAAACAGCTTGAGTGGACCCACAAGTTGAGTAGTTTGGGGTCTTAAGGAATCACCAAGGTCGGATGAACAGTGTTAGCCAGATTGATGAATATTCAGATTTGGTGCCTGCCTGCATTCACTCACTTGGTGCAGGGAGGGCTCGACAAAGGAACAGTGGCCTCTGCCAGCACTTCTATCTGGGAGAAAGCTGCCCTTCTAGCCCTTTCCCTAAAGCCAGACAACTCACCTCCTCTCTGTATGTCTTTGTTGTCTCTCGAGTAGCTGCCACAGTGCTGGAGCTCAGAGCAAGTGAGTCTGTCAGCAAGGAATTTTGTGTCCAGACCCTTTAAGAGGAACACCTGAAACTCTTGTCTCCCTCAGTGTCACTCAACCACAATCTCTGCTGGTTTTCACAGCCAAAATTATGGGGACTTCTTTTCCAAACACTGGAACCCTGGGCTGGGGAACCTATTCAGTGTCTCTGCCCCTCTACCAGTCTCAAGGTGGCCTCCTCTGTATGTCCTTAGTTGTAGGACTTCTGTTCAGCTACTCTTCAGGAAATTCTCAATGATGGTTATTCTGTAGTTTAGTTGTAATTTTGATGTAGCCATGAGAGGAAACAAGCACAATGTTGCCTACTCCATCATCTTGACCAGAACTCTCTGTACACACCCTTTTTTTAAAATCTCCCAACTCCTAGTACTGGTTATAATACACACAAAAGTTGATTTTTTATTGAAATCAATAAAATGCTTATACTTTTAATAGAAATAGAACTATTAAAAATGTTTTCGACATTCTCTTAAATACATTTTTAAAAAGTAAATTGGATCTTTCAGTCTCAGTTATATGATCTAAAAGTTGTTTTTAAAAATATGAAATAGAACTTTTGTAATTAAATTTTTATTCTTCTTAACTACCAAAAATAAAAGGATAATCCATTTTGATCACTAATTCTGTTATGAGCCTTTGTGTTTTCCATAATTAAAGGTAAAATACTTATGTACCTGATATTTCTGTAACAAAATACTCTCCTATTTGCCAGGAGACCATATGAGACCTATCAAGGGAATTTCAGGTATGCAGTGGCAGCATCTATAACAGTAACGAACCTGCGGCAACCAGTCAGCATTTAGAGAACTGCAGCTGTATTTCAGGAAGCCACGCTTGGAGGCAGTAGGCAGAAAAAAAGTTCACACATCATCACAATACACCAAGAGAATGACTCGCCAAAAGCCCCTTTACAAATCTTAATATTTAGTGGAAGAAAATACCTGACATTTCACTAGTAAAATATGTGCATGTTAAATTTTACGGTATGTGATTATAGAAATGGGAGATTCAGAACACAAAGGAATATAATTTCAGTACAGCCCAGCCCCATTAATGTGAAAATTATATGTGTATATAAATGAATTATCGAATATATGCTATATAACTATGTAGTATCTTAAGTATTTACTAAGACACTGAACACAGTAAACACCCGGTTAAAATCATAATCAATCAAACATAACTTAAATTTTAATCATTTTAATTACCATAGATATCTTTAAAGAAATTATCATCATTTATATGAATCTCACAGGGTTCTCATGAAATTAAATGATAAAAGACTGGTACTTATTAAGCACTTAAAATACATCAAATACAGGCTAAGGATTTCACATAGTTTATGTTATTTTATTCTCGTTAAGCAGTAATATTATCCCTATTTTGCAGATAAATAAAGAGCCAGTAAGATTGAACCCATATCTGCCAGACTCCAAAGCCTGTCCTCTTAATTACCATGACCTTTTTCAATATCCTCTCAGGCCTTTACATTGGAGTGCCCACTTTGGCTGTTGCCCACAGAGCTTAATAAAGCACCTTTCATTAGCAGCCTTTCTTTCCCTTTCTTCCCTGCCCCCTTCTCTACTGTCAAACAAAAAATTTTAACTTCCAGGGCTCAAAGTCTTTTTAAAAGGATTTGTTAGGCCATTGCTAGCCAAAAAAATAAATAAATAAAAACAGGGGGGAGAGAAAAAAATGGCATAGATAATAGAGGCTCTAGCGACCAAACCAAAGTTGAAACGAAAACAAGGAGCAGCAGCAAGAAAAAATCACCTGGGATCTAGATGAACAAGCCATACAACTACGGAGAAATCCAAGAAAGCACCCTGCGATGGCAGGTTAGGACCGGGCAAGGACACGGGGCTGCCCAGTCCTGATTGGCTGAGTGAGATGAAGGCTATGTCAGCAGCAGCGGCAGATGCCTCTTAAAGGGGCTGTGCCCACAAGTGGATTTTTGAGGTGACAGACCTGAATACTCTGAGCACCAGTGCCTATTTGTCTGCGCGCAGGGGGCACAAGGGATTTACAGGGAGACATTGTCAGAGTGAGGACAGAGGTGAGACTCGCTCTGTACAGAAGTGCCAGTGGTATCTATTTTTCTCTGTTGAGCCCTCTCCCTTACCAGTGCACTGGACACAGTGCAGCCATAGCCATGAGTTCATCAAACTGGATAACAAAGGTCGCTCTGCCCAGAGGATTCCCTGAAACCCCGCCTCCCCCAACTTGGGCACCACCCAAGCCACATCCAGGAGCATCCTCAGCGAGTCAGGTGCTCCTTGCTAAGACTCACACTGGTAGAAGCAGCAGGCCTTGGTTTCTGGTGTGGCCTTTTCAGGTAACTGTAAGTACAGCATCTGTGGATTGCTTGCTGAATCTTAACAGGTGGCCCCAAAGGGGTAGAGGCTTGGGCTAAATTTGGCCTGCAGCTGAACCCCTCTCAGGACTGTGTCACTGAACATCTACTTCACAAATCCACACTAATAAGACCGGGAGACTTAGGAGCTTTGCTTCGTACATAGAAACAGACATGGAAAGGCAGCCAAAATGGGAAGACAAAGAAGCAGAAACCATATGAGAATAGAACAGAGATCCAGATATAATGGAGTCAAGTAATCCAACAGATGCAGAGTTCAAAAAACTAGTTATAAAGATGCTCAGTGAACTTTTGGGAAATGTAGAGAACTCCAACAAAGAGATAAAAATGGAAATGGAAATTATAAAAGGAAACCAGTCAGAAATGGAGAACACCTTATCTGAGATGAGAAGTATATTAAATGGAATAAGCAAAGTGAATAAAGAAGAGGATCACATGCTCTCTCTAGAAGACAGGGAAACCAATCAGGACACTCAAAAGAATGGCAAGAAAAAGATGCCAAGACTATAAAAATAATTTAAGGAGGATATGGGACACTGTTAAGGCTCCAAATATTCATCTGATCGGCGTAACAGAAGAAAATCAAAATGTCGAACAGTTGTTTGAAGAAATAATGATGGAAAACTTCCTTAACTTGGTGAAGGAAATGGACATAAAACCCAAGGAAGCTCAGAGAATTCCAAAAATCAAGGATCCAAAGAGGCCCACACCAAGACATATCATCACTAAAATGCCAAAGATTAAATACAAAGAAAGAATAGTAAATGCAGCAAGAGAAAAACAAATAATTGTATATAAGGGAACACCCATATGACTGGCAGCTGATTTCTCAAAAGAAACTATGCAGGACAGAAAGGCTTGGCAAAAAATATTTGACAGGATGAAGACCCAGGATATACAACCAAGAATAATTTATCCAGCAAAGCTATTGTTTAGAGTTGAAGGACAGATAAAGAGCTTCCCAGACGAAAATAAACTAAAGGAATTTATCACCACCAAGCCAGAATTACAGGAAATGTGGGAGGGACTTCTTTAAGAAGAAAAAACATGTATCAAAAACAGGAATAAAGAATGGTAACAACTGCATTCCTATCAATAAATACCTTTAATGGAAAAGAATTAAGTGCTCCAACCAAAAGACGGAGTGGCTGAAAGGATAAGAAAACAAGATCCCTACCAATGAAAAGGAAGAGAATGGAAAAAGATATTGCTTCGTTGAACCTAGAAGGTATTTAAGTCAGTAGAGAAAGATACACACTATACGATTTCACTTATATGCGGAATTTAAGGAATAAAAAGAACAAACTAATCAAAAACAGACTCACAAATATAGTGGACAATTTGGTGATGGACAGAGGGGATGGGAGTTTGGGGGGCTGGGAGAATGGAGCGAAGGGTTAAAGAAGTACAAATTAGTAGCTGATGGATGGTCACAGGGATGGGGAGCACGGTATAGGGAATGCAATTAGTATTAATACATTGGCTAGGTGGAGGGTCAGGGGAGGGAGGGAGCAATTGGGGTGATCATTTTACTAACTATATAGATGTCTAACCAATGTGCTGTATACTAGAAACTAATTAAAATTTAGAAAATAAATAAATAAACAAATAAAAATTAAAAAAAAAGAAAGAAAAGAAGGCAGGTCCTGGGACGTGGACTCTATACCACCAGCAGCATGGCTAGATAGAAAGGACATGTCTGGCATCTAGGAATTTTGAAAAGTAGGGAGACAGAAAGATGTAAGCCGTTCTGAAGCAGTTTACATTAGCTATAGACAAAGAGAATGAAAGAAGGTGAAGAGGAACTAGTTCTGGGATATTTCCATTGGAGTCTATGGCAGAGTCCACAGCACAGTTGGAAAAGCTCACGTGAAAATAATAAGCAGAGGCTCCTGGGGTTCCATGGTGCCTGCCTATTCTCTCTTTTGGATAATCCTAGACATAGCCACCTGAAAATTAATGCTAAATTCCAATAGATATACAGGAATGTAAGCAGTCTTTTGTCAGAACTGTTCCACAGCTATTAACAGGCTAACTGTTCTACCTCTTTCTCTCATCCTCTGGCCACTATAATTTTATTTTCAAACATCTCAGAATTTTCTCCTTGTCATTATCATGTTTCCTGGGATCACCCACAGTACTAATTTGCTAGGACTACCATAACAAAATACGACAGTCTAGGTGGTTTAAACAATAGAAATTTATTATTTGCACAGTTCTGGAAACCAGAAATCTGAGATCAAGGTGTCAGATTTAATTCCCTCTGAACTCCCGCTTCTTGGCTTGCAGATGGTTGCCTTCTTGCTGCGTCCTCACATGGCCATCTTTGTGCACTCACATTCCTGGTGTCTCTGTGTGTGGCCAAATTTCCACTTCTTATAAAAATGTTAGATTTGGGCTCACCCCTCCCTTCCTCCTTCCCTTCCTCCCACCCTCCTTTCTCTCTGTCTCTCATTTTATGGCACTTCAATTACAGTTTCTTAATGTTCAACAAGTCACTGTGACACTGCTCATTTTTTCCCAAGCTTTCTTCTGAATTTTTCAGACTCAATAATTTCTATCGATTTATCTTTAAGGGTACTAATTCTTTTTTCTACTATCTCCAATCTTTAGTTAAGCTTGTCCAGTCAATTTTTTATATCAGATATATTAATATCTAGCTCTAGAATTTCAATTTGGTTATTTTTTTTTAGTTTATGTTCCTCTGCTGAGATTTCCTATAAGTTCATGGTTAAAATTATATTTTCTTTTACATCCTTGAACATAGTTATAACAACTGCCTTTAAAGTTTTGTCCGCTAATTACAATATGAGATATCCTAGAGTTGGTCTCTCTGTTATTTTCTTTTCAAGAATGTTGAATTTTGTTTTAGTAAACAGTTAATAAAGCAGAATTCAAACTCCAAACTCTGTTTTCTCTATGTTGGGCAGCAGCTGAAAATTCTGTTCTTTTAGCCTTATGGAGGCTACTTGGATTCTTCCCTGCACACACATAGTGCAGAGATCAGACAGAGTTTATACTCATAAAATGGGGCCCTTCTATGGCTCACTTTTCTGGAATAGTCTCCTTCGCATTTCAGCTGTGGTTGTTCTAAGTATTAACTGTGAATACTTAACCTGTAAAATTAAAAGTTTCTGTGGAGGAGAAACTGTTCCATGACATGATTGCTATCTGCCCAGTAAGTTGGACTTGAGCCAGAACAAAGATTGCTTTCTGCAAGCCCCGCTTAGAGGCCATCTGATCATAATTAATGTAATTTCTGACATAAATCAGCACCCTTCCCTTGTCTCCTGCTATGTACTCTTTCCTGAAACAGATTGTTGTCTTGACCTGGTCAAGCATGTAAAGTAATTTTTGTACCTGGTGGCATTCACATACTAGTATCATGACTATCCCCCCAACCTTTACCCTATGTAATTCTCTGGCACTTGCCAAGTAGCACGGGGATCCATTTCATCTTACAGTCACCTAGACTAGAGTGGCCAGCTTCTTTCTCTGGTCTTTCCCTGCCCACTACTTACTGAGGTAGATTTTCTGTCTTTGGGCCTTCCTGTGGGTCTGCATGTGTGAACAGTTTCTGAGCTTTAGCTACCCTGTGTGACACTGGACCCCTGCCCTCAGTAAAGAGTCATAAAAAAATGAAAAATTCACTTAATTTCTTTCCTTTCTTCCAAGTGTTGACTACCTTCTATTTTCTGCCTGTTTTTGTCACTTTTTAATGCCTTCATATAGTTGTTTTTCTTATATTTTGTCCAGAGTTTATAAGTGTTACCTATGGAATGATTGGTCTAATACAAACCACTCAACCATTAATGGAAGTGGAACCTCACTTTTCCTTTAACGAAGAAAAATTAGCTCTGTATCTAGACATCTGTACTGTATTTATTTATACCAACCCTGTTGCATCCCATCAACACACTGAATTTTTTTACTTTTTAGAGAGAAATCATTTGGACAAAGATCAGCATCCCCTCAGTTTTGGTGCTCCTATCTCATTGCTCTGCTGAAAAGAGGCTGTTCAACTACTTTTTCTCTAGAACCTCCCTACTAATAGGACTTTTATTTGTCCTGACTTACCCTTCCAATTCTATTCCTGTAGATCAGTGAGTAGAAATATTGTAACTGGGGACTTTTTTCAAGTTTGAGGAAGGGCCTGGGAATATCTCCAAGTATTCCATTGAATTTTTCTCTCTTTTTTGACTAGGATATTTATACAGTTTTTTGAAAGTTTCTGAATAAAGGGGATCTGAGTTCATATCTGATGGCATAACTATGAAAGCAGAAAGGATTATCACCCTGGAACATGTGCCAGGGGAATGAGAGAACACAGCAGAGAGACACAACCAGGCCACACAGTCAACTCAACTGAAGAAAATTTTATGTGCCAAGCTATGCTGGTCTCAGTGGGAAAAAGACATTGGAGTACACTATAAATGTCTTTTTAAAATAGCTTTATTAAGATGTAATTTATATGCCATACTATAATTTCCTTTAAAGAATGAATAATATCTGAATAAATGAATAAAGAGTTCCTAAACAACTTTTTCAATAACCACTACTACTTTACAGATGAAGAGTTTAACTTGACTTAAACAATAAGGAAGCTCATTATCTCATAATATGGGAATTATAGAGGAAGGGCCAGAAATGTAGAGGAGGCATAGATTGACAGGAAGGACTCGGTTTCTTTCAGTATCTTTACCCTGACATTACTAGCTGGTAACAAAATGACTATAGCAGTTCCCAGCAATACATCCAGAAATAGCATCCAGAGGCAGGAAAAAAGCCATTTCTTGGAATGTTCATTTTATGAATAAGGAAGTATTTCCAAGAAGCAACTCTAGCAGACTTTCCTACATGTCTACTTGACCAGAACTGTATCATATGCCTGCCATTAAATAAATCACCTGGCAAGGGGGATTGTTCCCATTCTGAAACATCTTAATTGGCTTAGACCAATCAGGATTTATTCCTAGGTTGGGGATGAATCACTTTCACCTGAGTCACAGGGGATAGATAAATACCTAAGAAAATCAGGGTTGCTAGGTATACAGTGTGACCTCAACTGACATTTGCATCTCAAGGAAAAGATACATATGGTGTTTGGGAATCATTTATATAAAATACTTAGACAATTTGCAATGAATTAAGGTTAGTTTATTAGTATATAGTCATAAATAATGATTTCAGTGGCTCAACAAAAAGTTCCTTTTCTTTATATGAGAAAAAATAAATGGAGACTTAAAGTTGATTTTTTTTTTTCATTATAAAGGAGTTAGAACACATTTAGAATAATGTTTAGTTTAAGGCATTACATTTTATGAAAACTGGCAAAACTAGGGTGCATCAAAGAAATCATATGTTATGAGGATTGAAAAAATAAGCTGGGGATATTTAACTTGAAGAAAGAACACTTGGGAGAATATAACAAAATTCTTAATTTATTTGAAAAGCTAGTATGTGGAATAAAGTATAGACTTATTCTGAGTAGTTACACAGGGCAGAAGTTAGGACAAATAGCTGAAATTACAGTGAGACACATTTTCCAAGTTCCTTCCAGTCTATGAGAATGTTAAGTATTCCCAACATCATAGACTATCCGGTCTTTAGTGCTTCTTCTTATCAAATATTCCTCCAAATTATGGTGTTTACTTAATGCCATAATTTTTCCCTTCTTTAGGACTGCCTGGATCCTCTCCTTTGTTTTTTCATTGTGGCAGGTAGAATAATACCCCTCCCTCCCTGCAAAGATACCAATGTCTTAATCCCCGGAACTTGTGAATATGATAGGTTACATGGCAAAGAGGAATTAAGGTTACAGGTGGAATAATCAGGTAATCAGCTGATTGTAAGTTAGGGAAGCCAGCCCACTTACCCAGATGGGCTCAATGTAATCATAAGAGTCCTTAGAAGTGGAAGAGGGAATTGGAAATGAGAACCAGAGAGATGACAGGATGATATTGCTGGCTTTGAAGGTGAAGGAAAGAGGCTACAAGCCAAGGAAATCAGGCAGCCTCTAGAACACATCATGCCGACAATTTGATCTTAGCCCAGTGAGATCTGTGTGGGACTTCTGATCTGAAGAACCTTAAGATAATAAATATGCATCGTTTTAAGCCATTAAATTTATGATAACTTGTCACAGATTGCATTGATTCCATTTCCATTAAAATCCTCGATAACCTTCAGGCCAAAGCCAAAGATCATAGTATCTATTCACCCTCCCTTGACTTCTTTATTTCTGTCATCAAAATTAATTTAGTTAATGAAATTACTGAATAATTTCTGAAGTCAACAAAAATACCTACTGTTCTTATATGAGTATAAAAGTATGTAATATTTAAAAATTGACTTAGAAGCAAGTATATAAAGGAAATACTATCTGTCTGTAGTTCTAAAATCTTTCAATAGCCAATAATTTCTTGAATGCCTATAAAATATTCAAGATAGCACTCTAGATAAGTTAAAAATTGGGATGATACATATGGCATATGGCAGAGTCCTTGGAAATACATAGAAGGCACCTGTGTTGAGCAAACGACAGCTCAAAGAAGGAATTGAGACAGGAAGTGAAAAGCAGATGGAATGGAAGGTAGATAAAATTTAATAGATGATGTTAAGAGTGGAGAAAAAGAGAAGGATTAAAAACAGAGAGAAGGAGAATGTGGCAGAAATAAGAACTCCTAGGAGACTTGATGTCTTGACAATAACTACCCAACAAATATTTATAGAAGGACTGGCTTGTGTACTGTGATTTCTTATCAGTGAAATGCCAAAAAAGAGGCTAAAGCTATTTAACACAAATATTAGACATGATTAACGTCTAATTAAAATTTTCCATTTTTCTGGAATTGCAATCTATATTGCAGAATTTTAAAAATTGTGTACTAATTCTCGGTACCTATTGATAAGGAATCTAGCAAGTCTTCAGAAAGCAATCATATTTGGAATGTAAAAAAACATTTTCAACAATTCTTTCATTCATTGTATAAAAGCCTTGGAGCTTGTAACTGAAGATAAAATAGAATAGATCCAACAATTCCACTTCTGGGTATACATCTGAAGGAAATCACTATCTCGAGATACCTGCACCTCCTTGTTCACTGCAGCATTATTTACAATAGCCAAGACATGTAAACAGCCTATGTGTCTATTGAAGAAAGAATGGGAAAAATAAATGTGATATGTAGACATATAAATATACATATGTATTAAAATCCCTCCAGATTTTAAAATCCTTTTCATCACTGTAGAACATATAGATAATAGTCCATCATGTCAGAAATCTAACTTTCAGAAAAGTTGTCACCTTTTCTACTCCCCACTCCTGTTTTTTTCAATGCAAGTTATCCAAGAAAACAATAAAGGGAAATCACAGGATGAGAGCTCTGGCATAGACCTAGAGAATAATCAGGCCAGAAATCAGGAGGACTAAAGGCTCCAAGGGGAAGGGCTCCAAGAAAGAGGAGATCTGATAGATAATATGATGACATGTTTTGAAAGCATTAAAAGCATCTGGATAGCAAATTATATAAGTGAAACAAGTATTTAGAAAAGGAAATGTAATCACAATTCTCTATTTGGATCTATAGTATAAAATATTTACAACATCATGATATAAATATTCATTACTGGTTTACAAAAATAATGTTACCAAATCGAGAGGATAGAGATAGTTGAGAGAGTTGTTTATAACAGAGCTAAATCATTCTCTATCAAATTATAAGTCAATAGATGTTTACAGTTAAAAAAAAAAACAAAACAAAACAAGAAATAAGAGTCATTCAGCCCACTTTTGAGAAAGATGAAATACTGGAACAAACAGATATAAAAGCTAGAAATACTTGCTTTTCAATATTATTGAAAAGATACTTTCAATATTATTTAATTTTTTATTTATAGTATATATATCAGTTTGATAATTATTGTGGTAGGCTGAATACTGCCCCACCAAAGATGTTCATGTCCTATATTCTCAGAACCCGTACATACGTTACTTCACATGGCAAAAGTAATTTGGTAGATCTGACTAAGTTAAGGATCTTGAGATCAGGAAATTATCTTGGGTTTTCTGGTAAACCCAATGTAATCATATGAGTTCTTTATAAGCGGGATGCAGGACAGTCAAAGTCAAAGAGATGTGATGACAAATCAGAGGTTGGAGTGATATAATTGCTGACTTTGAAGATCAAAGAGGACCATGAGCCAAGAAATGTGAGAGGCCTCTAAATGCTGGAAAAAGCAAAGAATAGGATTCTCCCCAAATCCTCCACTAGGAACACAGCCCTGCCAACCCATATTAGACTTCTGACCTCCAGAACTGTAAAATAATAAATTTGTTTGCCTTAAGCCACTAAACTTGTGGTAATTTGTTACAGCAACAAGAGGAAACTAATATATTTATTTAGAAAATAAAGTACAAGAACGTTAATTTTAGTATATGTGCTGCCAAAGCAAGCACAAGAATGTTAAATAAGGAAAAAATAAAACATGCTAAGACATGAATTATAGAAAACATACCACCTACTAACAAAAGTAGTTCAAAATGAATAAATCAATCTGAATTAGAAGGACATAATTTGAATATACTTAAATTATTATATGATTACTTATGCATTTGGACAAGGTTAGGTAATGTAAAGCTAGTCATATATGAGTCAGTGTTTAGTCACATTCTCTTTATGACATGTCTATTTCAGTATCCCTTCTTTCTTCTTTCCCACTGCTCTCTATCGTCTTTCTTCCTGTCATTGATACACTCTTGAGATAGCTTTCTGGTTCCCAGTCCAGTGAATCTACCATATCCTGGAATGATCCTTGTCTCAGTCAGTGTTCTCCAGATAAACAGAATCAATTATACACAGAGAGATTTATTTTAATGAATTGGCTCACATGATTGCAGGGGCTGGCAAGTCCAAAATCTATAATTCAATTGGGTAGTCTGGAAACTCAGCAGGAGTTGCCATTGCAGATTTGAAATAGAATTTTTTTCTTTTCCAGGAAACCTCTGTTTTCATTTTTAAGGCCTTCAATTGATTGAATGAAGCCCACCCACATCATTAAGAATAATCTCTTTACTTGGAACTCAACTGATTGTAAATGTTAACCACATCTACAAAATGCCTTCACAGCAACACCTACAGTTTAATTAAATGAGTACTACAGCATAGCCAAGTTGATGCGTAAAATTAGCCATCACAGCCCCCAGTTCTTGAGGGGTGAATAGCGGGAACCATATTTGTACTCTATAACTCCTGCTCACAGATGTCTGGTTTAAGAGTGGACAAATCACTCCCACAGGACCACTAAGAGGCCTTTCCCAAGACTTAATAAAGAAACTGGAAAAAACATTTGGCCCCATCCGGTGTGATGGGAGACATGAGATGTAAAGACAGGAAGATGTCCATGGCCACATGAACAGTCAGTCTTTCTATACTAGAAGAGGCTGAGGACAACCTACAGAAAGAAACGGAGACAAGATTTGGAATGGTCTTGGTTCCGATTATCAATGAGGCCCAGAGACACTCCTGCATTTTAAGTGGCTTAATTTTTTTTCAGCTCTATAATCTTACCATTCTTTTTTCCTAAACTAGACCAAGTTAGATTTATGACACATGCAACTAAAAGGGTCTTGACTAAGACAGAGGGTATGATATTGTTGAGCTGTATACTAATGTTCATGTTTCCCTCTCTTTCTTGGCATGTGGTAGGGTTACCTGCTTTGAATAGGCATGACTATGTGGCTTGCTTTGTCAATGAATTATGAGTAGAAGTATGTCACTTTAAGAGCCAGTGCAAAGTTTGCAGGTTCTTAGTGTCTGCAGTGATTGTGGAAACATGTTGTCACTTGTTTCTAATAGCTGGGTTCCTAAGTGACAGTGAGGAGCAGAGAACCTTAGAAAACTGGCATTGTACATGTAGCATAGGCAAGCAATAAACTTTTGTGATGTTAAGCCACTGAGATTTTCTGTTTTCTGTTACTACAATATAACCTAGCTTATCTTGATTAACACAGAGGGCATTTGCCTTCATAGTTTTTCCCATGATTCATTCATTTAAAAAATAATATTGACCTAATATAGGGATATAACAGTATAAAAAATAGATACAATTTCTGCCCTCCCTAGTGAGTAAGAAAGACAAACAAGTAATTTCATTAAAGTGTGATATGTGCCAAGAAAAGTAAAAGGCACAAAGGGAGCACGTGCCTATGTCGCCTACTACCTACGGTAATCAAGGAAGGTGTGAAGAAACTTCTTAGATAAAGTGACATATAGATCATGATGTGAAAGATGAGTGAAGGGGAAGTAGGACTTTGGAGGGAAAAGAGTAAAGATTTTCTCGATGCAGAAGAAACAATGGGGATAAGAATACAGAGAGAGGTGACATTGGATTTTACCCATTAACTCCCCCCACCCTACTCTCTACTTTTTCTAGGCTGAATTAGCAACATATCCACTGATAAAAATGTGAAGCTGTTACTACATAGTGGTGTTAATCACCAATTAACAGCTTAACTTCAGAGTAATGTCATCTTTATAGAGCAGCTTTTGTACAATTATTTAAACTATTTACTGCATTTGAACCTAATATTTTATAAAATTTAATGAAAAAATAAAAGTGCTGCTAACAACAGTATAATTGAGACAAAGGCAAAAAAATTAGATTTGCCTAAAATTGTGACTCTTTAGCTTAAATCAGATGCTTATTAGGCTTGAAGTTGATTGCCTATGAATTCAAATGTGAAGGAAAAGAACTATATTAAAGCACATTTGGAAAATATTGGAAATTTATCCTTGACAATTGTGTCTAAAACATAAAATACAATGACAAAAGAAATGGAAAGATTATTAAAATTATAGATTGATAACTGCCATCCATAAATATTCCAATGATTCAGACACAGAAAGAACAAGGTATAAATGGAAATAGGAATGCAGCTTACTAAAGGATCTATTATCAAGAGAAATTTGGAATTCAAATTTCTCTCAGTAATCTTTCAAAGTTCTAATACATTTTAAAAAATGGCATTAATACTTTGCAAAATCTATATTAACTTTTCAACATGAAAATAAATTTTGTCTACTAACTGTCACCAAAATAAGATTAGAAGTATGTTAAATTATCATATTTAGTGTTTACTCTGTTTAAATATACATGTATACATATGGCTGGGGTTAAAAACTAAAACCTTTATTTAACAATTGGGAATTTTATAATATTTATATTATAATCTTTAAAACCTGGTCTAATATGTCTTACTTTTGCTCATTTAACTTTCATATATATTTTTGGAGTGCAGTATATACAAAAGTGGACGCCTATATTCTTGGAGCTAGATCTGTGTGTTGAGGGAAATGGTAAGTGACCAGCAGTGAGACTAATGATAAACAGAAATTAGATTGTGTAAGGCTGTATAAGACATATGAAGGAATTCAGATTAACCTGAGATTAATGGAAGTATTGAAGTTTAGGCAGAAGAGTGATATGATTCTATTTGCTTTCCAGAAAGATCATAATGGTTGGAGTGTGAAGAGTGGATTTAGAGGAGGAAAAGACACCACTGGATCTATACTGCAATAACAGTAAGCAGGTAACAATAGCTTGAATTAGGGAAGTAGTAGTAGAAATGGAGTGAAATGGATGCTTCTGAGATGTACTAAGGAGGAAGGTTTAACAGAGCCTGGTGATTGAGTGGATATTGAGGAAGACAGAGATTCAAAGTAAACATTTAGATTTCTGCATTTGGTCACTTGGTGTGTGATGGCATCAGCTCAGTTTGGACATACTGTGTTTGAGGTGGGTGCCCATAAAACATCCAAGAGATATCATATAGGGAATTGAATATACAGTTTTCAAGTTTAGGAGTGAACTCATGGCTAGAAGTCATCAATGTAGAAGTCTACAATGTAGAAGTCATCGATGTAGAGTAAAACCACGGGCATAGATGAGATCATCCAAGCAGAATTTGTAGAATAGACTAGAGTGATAAGAGCCTTAGAATTCCTTGGAATGTTGCCATATTTAAGTAGTTTCACAGCGGTACTGGGAATATGAGTCTGATTACAACTGAGCAATCTGGAGATAAGAAAGTAGAGATGGCAAGCATAAAATATTGTCAAAATTTTGTCTTTAATGAAAGGAAGGAGAATTTGGGTAGAAGCTAGAGGGAGAGAGAATATGTATGAGGGAGACCCTTTAAACAAATGAACATGCTAATGGCAAGGAACCAGTACTATGAGGGGCTAAAGTAACAACAGAAAGAGAATAATTGATGAAGTAAGATCCTCAAATACACAACTGAGATTCAAAATACAGACCAAACAATGGCCTTCTCTTGTGAAAAGAGTGAAGGAGGAAGGGATTGGTATGGTCCAAAAGTTACAGGTTTGATTATAATAATCAATATGCACTATCTCATTTAACTTTTAATTCCTATAATGAACTATACAATATAAATATTTTAAAAGGCAGAGAGTAATAGAATTTGTTCAAGTGTCCTTCTTATTAATACTATTTTCTGACTACCAAGTTTAAACCACCTAGATTTGTGGGATCTAGCCAGACAGTCCTTTTGTAAGGTGCCTGGTACAATGTCTGAAAAATAGTAAATATTCAATAAATGCTAATTTAATTCTCTCACCTTAGCAGACTCTGGACTCAAATAGCTGCTTTACCGATGACGGCTTCTAATTCTTCCTTCTGACTTTGCAGATCTGTACCTTCTGGTCTAATAATCCATTCTAACTACCAGATCTTTCCTGGCTTTATAAATACCTTCTATGTGGTCCATCCCTACCTCTACCCTTTCCCAGGACAAATCAATTAATTTATGATAAAATAATTCATTTTAGTGAAATATATTAAAAACTAAACTAGTATCCAACATAAAGATATGAAAGTGTCTACGGCCATGCCACCCTGAACAAGCCTGATCCCATCTGATCTTGGAAGCTAAGCAGGAACAGGCCTGGTTAGTACTTGGATGGGAGACCACCTAGGAAGACCAGGTGCTGTAGGCATAAAAAAATAAAAAATAAAATAAGGGATTGTAAGCTGACAAGGTCCTTGCAATCTGTAAGGTCAACCAAGAGTTGCCTTGCCTAAAAAAAAAAAAAAAAAAAAAAAAAGATATGAAGGTGTTCTGTGTATCTGTACACACACACACACACACACACGAATACAGTTGCCACTAGAAATTGATGCTGGATATGTGGCAAAATAATGCAACCTATAAAATTGAAAAAAAACTAAAATGGGTATCAATTTTCATAGTGACAGATGCTAACCAAAGGCATATTTTGAAACAATGTCAAAATGTATCAAAGAGCCTTAAAGAATATTGAAAGTGTCCTTCATTTACTGATGATGAAAATGTATAATTTTATTTAATGAGTTCACAAGTACAAAAACTTGTTTAAGGTTGAAAGACTATGAAGAAACCTGTAGAGAAGTAGAGAAATTAAATATAATAAAAGATATCTATTACCTCCTTCAAGGAAAATATTTCATTTGGAAGGTAAATACAAACATACAATGGCTTCTAAAAAATGCTTGATTACAGGAGGAGGGGGAAAAATGATGTAGACGATAGAGGCTTTGTTGATCCCTTTTGCAAAAAAAAAAAACAAAGTTGTGAAAGAAACACAGAGCAAATAGTAAGCAAAGTCACCTGGGATCTAGATGAATGGAAGCACTACAACTAAGGAGAGAAATAAGAAATCAACCTACAAGAGTAGAAGGTAGGAGGGGACAAAGACATGAGGCTTCCTGGTCCAGAACGGCCAAGTGGGGCAGAGGCTGCAGCGGCGGCAGCCGGCAGCGGCAGACACCACTTTCGAGGTGACAGACCTACTTGCTCGGAGCACCAGTGCCCCATCGGCTGCCTGGAGAGAAAGACAGGGATTCACAGGGGTACAATGAGTTGTGGGAGCAAGCAAGGGCTCTCTCCCGGGCAGAAGTGCTGGCGGTATCCACTGTTCCTCTATTGAGCCCTCCCCTTCCCAGTGTGCGGATTCAGCACCACCATAGCTGAGACATTGAACTGACTAACAGAAGTCATTCGCCCAGAAGATTCCCTGAAACTCCACCTCCCCCAACTCACGGCCCCACCCAAGCCACATTCAGTTGTGTCCTCTGCGAGTCCAATGCTCCTTGCTAAGCCAACTCCAAGACTCACACTGGAGGCAGCTAACCATGGTTTCTGGCGTAGCCTCTTGAGGCAAATGAGGCGCAGCATCTGTGGATTGCCTGCTGAGTCTTAATAGGTAGCCAGAGGGGCACAGGCTGGGGCTAAACTTAGCCTACAGCTGAGCTCCTCTCAGGACAGTGCCACTGGACACCTACTACACAAAGTCATGCTAATAAGACCGGGAGCCTTAGGAACTTTGCTTAGTATATAGAAACAGACGCAACACAGAAAGGCAGCCAAAATGGGAAGACAAAGAAGCAGAAACCATATGAGAGAACAGAACAGAGATCCAGGAATAATGGAGTCAAGCAATCTCACAGAGGCAGAGTTCAAAACACTGGTTATAAAGATGCTCAATGAATTTAGGGGAAGAGTAGATGAACTCAGTGAGAACTTTAACAAGAGATAAAAAGCATAAAAATGAAAATGGAAATTATAAAAGGGAACCAGTCAGAAATGAACACATTATCTGAGATGAAGAGTATATTAGAGGGAATCAACAGAGTGGAGGAAGAAGAGGATCGAACCACCGATATAGAGGATGGGGAAGCCAAGGACATGCAATCAGAACGGCAAGAAAAAAGAAGCCAAGACTATAATAATAACTTAAGGAGCCTATGGGACACAATCTAATGGTAAAAATATCCGTGTCACAGGGGTACCTGAAGGAAAGCAAGAAGTTGAAGAGCTATTTGAAGAAATAATGATGGAAACCTTCCCTAACCTGGTCAAGGAAATAGACATACCACCTCAGGAAGCTCGGAGAGTCCCAGAAAAGATGAACTCATAGAGGCCCACACCAAGACACATCATCACCAAAATGCCAAAGGTTAAATACAGAGAGAGAACCTTAAAAGCAGCAAGAAAAAAGCAGTCTGTTACCTACAAGGGAGCCCATAAGACTGGCAGCTGATTTCTCAAAAGAAACTTTGCAGGACAGAAGGGCTTGGCACAACATAGTCAACGTGATGAAAACCCAGGATCTACAACCAAGAATACTTTATCCAGCAAAGCTATCATTTAGAGTCAAAGGACAGATAAAGAGCTTCCCAGACAAAAATAAGCTAAGGGAAATTATCAACACCAAGCCAGTATTACAGGAAAGTTGGAGGGACTTCTTTAAGAAGAAAGAAAACATCTATCAAAAACATGAATAAAGAATGGTAATAACTACATTCCTATCAACAAGTACCTCAAATGGAAAAGAATTAAGTGCTCTGACCAAAAGACAGAGTGGCTGAATGGATAAGAAAACAAGACCTTTACATATGCTGCCTACGAGAGACTCACTTCAGATTGAAAGACACACACAGACTAAAAGGAAAGGGATGGAAAAAGATATTGCCTTGATGGACCTAGAGGGTATTGCGCAGAATGAAGTCAGATAGAGAAAGACAAATACCACATGATTTCACGTACATGTGGAATCTAAAGAGCAAAATAAACAACAATGACAACAAAATGGAAATAAACTCATAGATACAGAGAATATTTTGAGGGCTACTAGGTAGGAGGGGGTTGGGGAAATAGTGAAAAAGGGCAAAGGGATTAAGAAGTACAAATGGATAGTAACAAAATAGACCTGGAGATATCAAGTGTAGCATAAGGAAAATAGTTAATGATGTTGTAATAAATATGTAAGGGGGAAGAGAGGTACTACATTTAGTGGGGTGATCATTTCGCGAGTTATGTGGATCTCTAATCACTATGCTATACAACTGAAACTAATATATCACTGTATGCCAACTATAATCGAAAAAACTTCATTGAACTGTACAATGTAAATATGAGCAATTAACTGTCTTATATTTCAATAAAGCCAGGGAAAAAAGTTGATTACATAATAAGAATCAATTTTAGAGATAGTTCAATAATAGAACAATGTAAAATACATCATCCTATGTACCTTAACTATAATCACATCTTAAATAAAGATATAAAAATACTACACTGCAAATCCAATATTTTATTTAATAAGTATATTAACACTTCTCATAATATATCAGAAAAGATTAAAATATAGAAATATTTTCAGCTATACAAATTCAAAGCTTCCATGACTAAAAAATGCTGAGGATTCCATTGTTATTTACATACTTTTCTACATAGAAATGTTTATATCTAATACAATTTTACCTAAATTAACCCTGGGCAAAGCAAATGTTGTAATTAGACAACGGAGACTTATTAACATTTGTAGTTGCCATGTGTCAAATGTTGTGAGCACTTTACAGATATTAACTCATTTAACCTTAAAATCATGTAATAGAATATGGTAAAAATAATTTTAAAAATTAAAATTGCTGTTTTCCTCTCCCTCTTTCCATCCAACCCTATCATATGTAGTCAGTAAAAGCAGGAGTCCTCAATCCCCAGAACGCGGCCCAGTACCGGCCCATGGCCTGTTAGAAACCAGGCCACACAGTAGGAGGTGAGCAGTGGGCAGGCAAGCGAAGTTTCATGTGTATTTGCAGCCACTCCCCAGTGCTAGCATCACTGCTTCAGCTCCACCTCAGATCATCAGGCATTAGATTCTCACAGGAGCACCAGTCCCTGGTGCCAAAAAATGTTGGGGACCGCTGACTAAAAGAAGAGCAAAAGAACAGTGAAAAGATATTTTTAAAATATTAATTTATTTAATTGAAGAAATTATTTAAATCCCCCCCGCCTCCCATCCCGTCTACCTCCCCGCTCCCCTCTCCCCTCTGGTAACCACTAGTCCATTGTCCATGTCCATGAGTCTTTGTTTGTCCTATTCATTTTTTGCTTTTAGGTTTATATCCCACATATAAGTGATATCATGATTTTCAACTTTTTCTGTCTGGCTTATTTCACTTAGTATTATTTCAAGGTCCATCCATGTTGTTGCAAAAAAGGTTGGAGACCGCTGAGTAAGAGAAGAGCAGCAAATTTAGGTATGCTCATGAGTTCTACTATGTCAATGCTAATTAATAACATGTTCTTACAATTATGCCCTCTCATCCAAGTACCTCAAAAAGTATTTAGAGTATTAATTTGTTATTACTTATATCTTTGAGAGACAGGCTGGGAGAAAGTTATCACTATCTTACAAAGAAACTAGGTCATAGAGAAGTTAAGTGACTTCACTAGGGCCATACAATGAACAAAAAGGGACTCGAACACTGTTCTCATTTCTAGTTCAGTTTATTATCCATTTTATGGTTAATATATCTAAATGTGTCTCTATTCTAGGAATATTGTGAATAATGTATTTATATAATCTAAGAACTAAAGGTGATGGTTCAAAAATACTGCTCTATAGGAATACAGAATAAAAATGAATAATCTTTGACACTATTATTTATAGGGTTTTTGCTTTGTGGTTTTCTGAAGTATCTGTTCAAAATGAACCATTCTATTTCTCATTGCTTTAAGCCAGGTTGGCATAGCTGTGAACAACCAAGATGCAGCTGAGACAGGCTGACAAATGACTTCGAAGGTGTCTTTCATTGTGTTCCCATTGCTCATTCTTTAAGTCATCCTCCTCCTAGTTCTCCATTCAGCAGATTTGCACAACCTAACATCCTCAATCCTTCATCTGTGACCAGTTTAGTTAAGCTATTATCGATTATTAAATTTAAAAAACCCTTTCTGTTAAAACAGTATTTCATTTTACGAGTTTATGATGCTATTCTAGTTTCCATTGTCATATTCAATTCCCTGCAAGCCTAACTTTATGATCTTTAGACCATTAAGCATTTGAGTGTTAGCCTATGGGGGGTATAAATCACATGGGGATTTTTTTTTTAAGCCTACAGCACCTGGTTGTCCTAGGCGGTCTCCCATCCAAGTACTAACCAGGCTCAACTCTGCTTAGCTTCCGAGATCAGATGAGATTGGTTGTGTTCAGGGTGACATGGCCGTAGACGGGGATTTTTTAAATGTATACTACAGCAATTTTCCTAAGAAAAGGTAGGGAGAAAGAAGAAGTGGTTTTGAAACTGTGCTTAATGAAGTGAGACTGCAGGCTGCCGGGATGTGGTAATACAAACCTGGGTGTTTCTAAATTCAGCTTGGATCCTCTCGAGTTGTAGATCCACATAGCAACTGCCATAAGCACCACTGGTACTTCATTCAAACTGACCAGGTCCAAAATGGCACTTATTTTCTGCACCTTCCCCCATTCCATCCTAACTCTTTACCTCATTTGGTAAAATCTACCTCAATCCTCCTCAGAAGGCAAAACATGGTATCATGGCCACTCCCCTTACCCAGGATCTGACCTCACCAATCAATTATCAAATCAGTTGATCTTGTCTCCTGAATATTTTAGGAATCTATCTTTGGATGCCCACCACCACTCACATAATGGTCCTCTTATCCTAGTCTCTTCTTGATTTCTCTAATGGCTGGTTTACGAGCAATCTGCTTGCCATGGTGCTCCTCCCAACTAATCTGTCCTCCACCCACAGCTTATATTGTACAACTATCCTGGGTCATTATTCATTGCCCCACCACGCTAGGATAGTCCTCATCATCTGGCTGTTGCTTCTCCAGCTTCATCTTTTTCAGTAACAGGCTTGAACTTCTAAGTCCTGTAATTACCACTCAGACTTCTCAACACATTATTTGTCCTCGTGCTGCATGACCTTTCTGTTAGGATCTGGATTTGCCATTCCATCCCCTATTTTTGTCCTAGAAAACCCCTGTTTATCTTTAAAATCTAACACAGAGTTAGTAAAGTCATCCATTCTTTCCTCTGTATACCTTTACATACCATACTTCCAATCATAATTATATACTTTCATGTCTGTCTACCCACAAGAATGGGCATTCCTTAAATGGGTCGTGCCAAGCACGGACTTAGTACTCAATTTGGAGGCAGGAGGGTGTACATAAGAGAATAAATGTCAAAGAGATAAGGCTCTGGAGCCTTATCAAATATGTGGCTAACAATCTATTTCGAATCTGTGGAAAAATTTAAATAAAGCAACCGATTCTGTGCAACTACTTCTAACTTAAGCTACCAAATCACAGGGTGGGGCCGCAGAATGATCTCAACGCCACATCAGACCTGCAGTGTCGTAGGGCGCTGGAGCCCGCTCAGAAAAGGCTCCAGACAATCCGCGGAAGTGAGTTCTCCACAGATTCGCAGTTAGATATGAGGCCCGGGGCAGGCGACTGACCCATCTCCTAGGATTCGGCCTACGACCAGCCACTTCGCCGGCTCCACTCCAGGAAACCCCCGCCAGAGGCCGGACAGGCCTCCAAACTAGGACACCCCGGGAGAAGGGGCTGCCCCCCAAAAGCAAGATGGCGGCCTTTGATCTCCCTTCCTTCTCCCAAGAACGCCCTTCTTGCTCCCAGAAGAGAGACAAGGACATAGCGACGCCGAGATCCGGGAATCTCCACGAGGCCGCGTCCACTCCCGGGCCCCCGGGAGGTGACTTCACCTTGTCGGGCGCAGGGAACGCGGCGGGGCGGGGGGTTGGAGGGGGGAGGAGGAAGGAACACCCGAAAGGCAGCTCAGCCTGCGTTCAGCACGCAGAGGGTAGACTCCGGATAACCTGCACCTTCCCAACCATTGTTCTCCAGCCCGGCCCCAGACACCCTCCTCTCTGCCTAGGACAGGAAATCCCTCCCCCTTCAGCTCCTCCCTGCTCTCCAGCGCCCCGGAAGTGATCTGCTGCAGCTGCTGCAGAGCGGCCAGGAGGAGGGTGGAACTCTTGAGAGCCGGGCGCCCGGAGTTCTCCTCCTCCTGCCGCCCAGGCTCCACCGCCGCCTGTCGGACTCCTCCTCCTGCCGCTCCCGGCGTGGAGTGTCCCGGACAAGGGCCGAGAACTCTGGCCGGAGCCAGCTCAGTCGCAGCTTCCGGAGCCCGCAGGGCGGTAGACTGGTTTGCAGTGCAGGTGAGCGATGCTCGCCCGGGCCACTGCAGGAGGGGTGCGGGCCGCCGAAGGGGCGGTGGCAGGGGGTGGGGGTCCTGACGGGGGTGGGTGGAGGCCCAGAATCAGGGCCGGCCGCCGAGATTGCACGTCCCGCGTTCTGCCCGGGAACGAGCTGCCGGACGAGTCTGGGCTGGAATCTGGAGCGCGGTGTTCGCCGCTCTGCGGGCAAGTGCACCCCGGAGGACGGGAGGCTGCGGCGAGTTCCCCACGCCCGGCACCCGCTCCAAGCTGGCCTCGTCGTAAGGTCACCTCGCATCTCTGACTCCACGCGCGTAGGTCCCCGCTTGGGCGGTGCCCGCGACCTGGGCGACCCGCCGTCGCCACCTATGTCCCCGCGCCTCACTCCGCCCCTCTCCTCTCCTTCTCTTTCTTTCCATTCCTTGCATGTACTAGAGCAGTTACATTTTAAGCATCCCCGCCAGGGTTTTGTGCCAGTTAAAAGAATGGCTTTTTCAGACTGAAGTCTACATTTTCCTCACTGACCCGAATAACTGGTCCTAGGCTCTTGGACAGGTTGGCCCATATTTGGGTAATTCGACCTTTAAATAGAGGAAGAGAATATAGATATTTTCAGTGAGTGTTTCCTCCGTCGTTCGTTCCTGAAAATTTTCCAGAAGTGGAAGGTGTGATTTGTATGAGTTAGCCTGGGTATATGTATGTAAGTGGGCTGGGGTGACCACGCAGAGAGGTGGCAGTGTTGTTTCAAGGTTTAGGGAGGATTAAGGAGTTAACTGGCCTTTGCTCGGAAACCAGAATGTCCAGACTTTTGAGAGCGCATCCAAGTGTCATTGAGGTTGTGTGAGAGAGAACTCCAGTGCCACGCCCTACGTGTCAAGCTGAAAAGCACCTAATTTACAAATTGTGTTTGGTGGCTGTGGTAGGGGGAAGCCTTTATAAAACATGTGTCAGAGATTAATTCTAGTCTTGAAAGTAAATTACAACTTTAGTCATGTTCCAAAAGTTGGGTAACAATTTTCATTAGTTAACTCAGAGTGGAGAACATTCCTTTTAGCTTATACATTTGTATTATACTAATACAATTAGTATAAATGTATTATACTAATACATTTAAATATATCTTATTTATGTTTTTGTCTATTAATACAGTATTACAATAAAATGATTGTGACTGTAAATACGTTCTTTTTTAGAATGAATTCCTTCAGAGCAGAAGCTATGTCTTACTCATCCCTGTGTTTCCATTCAATGTGGCCTAGAATATAGAAGTTGTTTATTCATTTCTTCACTAAATAAATGAATGCATGGGTGATCTCACAGTTGCCGCCCAGGAATCATTTATTATGTTGGTCTAGGGGTTTTTTTGATGGTGTTTTTGTTTCTTGACACATACAGACTTTGCTGTCCTTCCAAAACTGTATCCTCCTCTGACAGGGTAAACTTATATTTGGGGTATTGTGATTGAGCACTGTAATAAGTTGTATTCCCAGTACTACTTGAGCATGTTTGTCCAAGGATATCAAGAAATTTCCTGGTGATAGTAGGTTTAAGTTAGAGTTGAGAATCATACCTTATCTTAATCAAAAAGAGGAAATTGGGAGTTACTACTGTTTGGAAAACCTGGGACATCACAGAATTGATTATAGTGGCTCATTTTTTCTCATGGATACATGAAAGCCTCTGACATCTTGATATGGCCTTGGCATGGTTTACCTACCAATAGCCACTTTCACATTTCTTTTCAGAGATTAAGATACTGGTCTCTAGTGTGTCTGCTGAGTGTACAGTCAGCTGTATCATGTATTTTGAAGCAGTTCTTCATACAACACTTTCTTCTCAGGGCTTTCAGGGAAAAAAGGGCTAATTATAGGAAAGAATCTTGTCTACCATTTGTGTGGGGGGATAATTTTTTTCTGTAGATCATTGGATTACTTTCACTTTAAGGAGGTCCAGATGAAAAAGTGCTGATATCTTCTTTCCAAATATCTGGTGTTGGTCCTGCGCTGGTTTTCCAAGCTCAGCTTCTATAGAATGTAAATAAATCTACCAGTATCACTTCTTGTGTGTGTGTGTGTGTGTGTGTGTGTGTGTATACACATACATACATGTATATGTGTATATGTATGTATACATCAGTGTAGTATGTTCTTGAACCCTGAGTAGTGAGGACAATCACCTAAAAATACTAGAGTAAGAGGCTGTTAATGAGGGAGAAGATTATGATTTTGAAGAAGGAGAGAGACAGTGTATAGTTTCCATTGTTTTATAAAATGTTTTAATTCTTGGTCATAAAGGAGAAGGAAACCTGAAATTTGTCTTATTGACTTTACCACTGTACAGAGGTCAGATTTTCCTTTTTTAATTCATCAACCCTCCTGATAATAAGTCTTCATACATTGATTGCCTACCAAGCACTGTGATAAGAGTGTTACTTATATTATTTCTAATCTCCACAATACTTCTGCAAGATAGGTGGTTTGCCTACACTTTACTAAGGCTAAGTGAAGTTATATGCCAGGAGTTAGGCAGCTCGTCTGTAGTAGAGGCTGGATTTGAAAGTAAAAGTAATGATTTCTGAGAGCATTGGATATTGCAGTTAATCCTAAAAGGCTGAAGAAAACGAAATTCTGATTGAGCTGAGCTTCAGGAAAGCAGAGATTCTGTGGGGCCTGGGATTACTAGTGACCCTGGCCAGGTGGTCTCAGGCAGTAGCCACTCTTCTGTTTATCTCCAGTGTGTCTACAAATGCAGTGTTATCACCTTCTATCTGTTCTGTGATGAAAAAAAAAAAAAATGGTTTTACATATTTTTTATAAGTGTCCTGGAAAAACAGAATATTAGGAACTCAACTCTGGTGTTTGATGACTGCTTTTTACCTCTGAAGTATTTGAGATTTGAGAAGATTATTGGAAACTTATTTGTAGTGACCTTTTCTGAAAGCACGTTGTTTTTTGTTCGTTTGTTTTTCTTGCACTAAAGGAGATGGGGGAGAGGTTATGGAGGAATGGAAGAATGGTAAAAGTGGCAAAGGTGTACTGGGTCTGTTTTCACCATTTCAGACTATATGTTATTTTCTCTTTGGGTTTACGATGGAGACTTAAAGAAGACAGAACTCCTGTAAGCGTCTAACTGTATTCAGTGCTAGAATTCTCTTTACCCTTTTAGAGCCTGTGCAGTTTTCTTTTTTTTTTTTAAGTGCATTTTTAAATGTGTTTAATTTAAAGGATGTGTTCATCTCTTGGTTTAAGAAAAGTATATAGCTCTATGTAAAAAACAAGTCATTATCTAGCTCTCATTAATAACAGTTACTCTTTTTTTTTTCTTTAGCTCGAAGACACCTTTCTTACTATCTTACTGCATTCATAAGGATTTGGTTATAATATAGAAAAAATGAAATTAAAGCTCTGAATTTTTAAAAGACTTGAAAGTAAAGTTTAGAAGAGATTTTGCATCTTTGATTTAATTATACCTGAAGGTGAAGATTTAATTCTTCATCGTCAAGGGAGTAGTCTGTACAGGGTAGTCTGTACAAGCTGAAAAAGCAAACTTTCATAAAACATTATGATACTGTTCTTAAGGGCTTTCACAATTAGAGTCCTGTATGAGATACATTAGACATAATGCTTGACAGAGTAGTCTCTTTGAAGTGTGGGATCCAATTTCATTGCTGAATTCACTTATTCAAACTGAATATCAGGGTTTGACAGTGTCACTTTGAAGAATAAAACAGCAAGATTGTGAAGTGACTTCTACTTCCAGATGCATTGTGAAGGTGGGACAGAGATCCTGGTTTTCACAAAGATCATGATTGTGGTCATCTGGGCCACAGGCACTCTCCTGCTTTATTAAGCATTTGAGTAGCTAGCATAGTAATCTATTGAAATTGGAGATTGCCACACTACTGAGTGATTGCAAATTCTTTAGTTCAGTTGCATTGTCTAGATCAACTCAGGATTACTGCAGCAACCTTTTATAGCCCCCTCTGCCAATTTTTTCTTCATACTTGGTTATCATATTACTCCCCTGCTTAAAACCCTTTTGTAGCTCCTTCTTGTCCATTAATGAAATACCACATTTCTTTTATCCTTAATCTGCAAAAGCTTCAAAATCTACTCCTTCTTTAACTTCAGAGCCTCATCTCTTTTCTTTCAGGATATATAGTTCCAGCAATACCAAACTTCTGGAATGCTAGCATTTTCTCAGTCCCTCATTTCCTCTTCCTGTAATTCTAGCTACTCCTTCCTGCAGCATAGTGTACTCCTGATCCTTAAGAACTCAGCTTGTATCTTGTCTCAGACTCCATCCCTTGGGGAAAAAAAGCAAAAAACAACTTTCAGGATTGGGCTAGTTGCTCCTCTTATGTGCTACAATAAAATCTATCACAGTGTTTACTACGGACAGTGCCTTCATTAACCTACAACCCACAGTAACCTCATAACTGCATACACATGTACACTCTTAAAAGCCTTCACAGGCTTTTACCAGAAGTTCTCAAACTTTCTCAGTTCTCAGCAGCCTTATTATGTTAGTAATTTTTCACAGCATCCCTAGGTCAAAAGAAACACATACCTAGGTCAAAGGAAACACGAAACAGTTTATTTTCTCAAACAGTTAGGAACAAACAACTTAATAAGTATTTATGTCTTAACAATTCAGAAGCTATTTGAAAAAAATGATACACGTTAATTAAATAATGTTCATGCTTAACTGCATAGTACTCCATTGTTTGTACCATGGTTTATTCAACCAAAACTCCTATACTTAAACTTTTAAGTAATTTCCAATATTTTTGAATTACAAATGATGTTATACTGAAAAACTGCACATATGTACCTTTGTGTTGTTGGAAGTATGTCTTTAAGATATAGGATTTGTTAGATATTGCCAGATTTTTCTCCCTGTGCAGTGGTACTATTTTGAATTCTCACAAGTAGTATAAAAGAATACCACAGTCACCAACAGAATATGTTGCCAGGCTTTTGAGTTTCTACCAATCTGATAGGTGAGAAATGGTGTCCTGGTATACTTTTAATTTGCATTCCTCTTACTACAAGTGAATTGAAAATTTTTTTGTGTGTTTAAGGACCATTTTTTACATTTTAAAATTATCTGTTCGTGTCTACTTTCTAAATAATTTTTTATCTTATTTCCTCAGATTTTAAAAGTTCTTTATATTTAAGAATATTAGCCATTTAACTTGGACAAGTATGTTGTAAATATTTTGCCCACACATTTTTTGACTTTGTTTATGGTGGTTTCTTTTTGTTTTTGTCATGCAAAAGTTTGTTTTTGAGTAGTTAAATATATTAATATTAAATTTATTGCACCTGGATTTTTAGTCATTTTCCTATCCCCAGGTTATAGAGAATTCACCCATGCTTTCTTTTAGTATTAAAAGTTTCATTTTCCACAGTTTTCTGATCCACTTGGAGTATGTTTTGTTATATGGTATGAGGGATGCATCTAATTTTATCTTTTTCCACATTATTATGCAGTTGTCTAGTGCCATTTATTTAAAAAAAAAAGAAAATCCCCCTTTATCATATAAAAGATTTCTGTATGTAGTTGGATGTATTTTATTCTCTTGGATTGTCTGATGTTCATGCAATAGTGCCATACTATTTTAATCTTACAGGCCTTGTTTCTGGTAGGACTAATCCGCCCTTAAAACTTCTACTTTTCAGTGTTTTCCTTGCTACTCTTGCATGTTTTATTTTTCCATGTGAACTCTAGCATCAATTTGTCTAAGTCTATTATAAAGCTCATTGGTTTCCTTTTTTTTTTTTGCCAGTAGTATTTTTTAATTTTTTCAATTATAGTTGACATATTATATTAGTTTCATATGAACAACACAGTAATTAGACATTTATATAACTTGTGAAGATTTGTCACCCAGATAAATCTGAGTACCTGTCTGATACCATATGTAGTTATTACAGTACTACTGACTATATTTCCCATGCTTTACCTCCCCATGACTACTCTGTAAATACCAATTTATACCTCTAAAGCCCTTCTCCCTTCACTTATCACCTGACCCCACTCCAATCTAGCAGCCATCAAAATGATCTCTGTTTATGAGCTTGTTTCTATTTTGTTTGTTTATTCTGTTCTCTAGATTCCGCATATATGTGAAATCCTATGACATTTGTCTTCCTCTGTCTTACTCCACTAAGCACAGTACCCTCTAGGTACATTGATGTTGTTGCAGATGGCAAGATGTCATTTTTTTTATAACTGAATAATATTCCATTATATATATGTTCCATTTTTTTTATCCATTCATCCATTGATGGGCACCCAGGTTGCTTCCATATCGTGGCTATTGTAAATAATGCTGCAGTGAACATATAGATGCATGTGTTCCTTTAGAGTAGTATTTTGGGTTTCTTTTGACAAATACCCAGAAGTGGGATTACTGGGTCCTTCCTTTGTCTCTTGTTATAATCCTTGTTTTAAAGTCTGTTTTGTCTGGTATAAGTATTGCTACGCAAGCCTTTTGTTTGTTTCCATTCATGAAATATCTTTCTTTATCTCTTTGTGTGTGTCTCTCAATCCGAAGTGGGTCTCTTGTAGGCAGCATATGTAAGTAAGGTTATATTTTGTCCATTCATCCACACATGTCCTTTGATTAGAACATTTAATCCATTTTACCTTTAAACTAATTATTGCTAGATATGTAGTTATTGCCATTTTATTCATATTTTTGATGTCTTCTTCCTCTTCCTCTTCTTCCTCTTCTTTTTTCTTCTTTCTCCTTCAAGAAGTCTCAAACATTTCTTGTAATACTGTTTTTGTGGTGACAAACTCCTTTAGCTTTTTTTTTTTTTTTTTGGTCTGGGAAGTTCTTTATCTGTCCTTCAATTCTAAATGCTAGCTTTGCTGGGTAGAGTAATCTTGATCAAGGAGGTCCTTGCTTTTCATTACTTTGAATATTTCATGCCAGTCCCTTCTGGCCTGCAAAGTTTCTGTTGAGAATCAGCTGACAGTCTTATGGTAGCTCCCTTGTAGGTAACTACTTTTCTCTTGCTGCTTTTAAGATTCTCTCTTTGTCTTTAACCTTTGGCATTATAATTATTAGTTTGGGCCTCTTTGGATTCATCTTGTTTGGGACTCCGTGCTTCCTGGGCTTGTATGTCTTATTTCCTTCACCAGGTTAGGGAAGTTTTCAGTCATTATTTCTTCAAATAGGTCTTCAATCCCTTGCTCTCTCTCTTCTCTATATCTGGTATCCCTATAATATGAATATTGGTATGCTCGATGTTGTCCCAAAGGCCCTTTAAACTAATATCTATCCTCATGTTGTGATCCTCATTTTTTTTCATTTTGCTGTTCCGATTGGGTATTTTCTGCTACTATATCTTCCAAATTGCTGAATCGATGCTCTGCTTCATCTAATCTGTTGATTCCCTCTAATGAATTCTTTATCTCAGTTATTGTATTCTTTATTTCTGACTGGTTCTTTTTTATGATTTCTATCTTCATTTTTATGTTTCCTATCTCTCTGACATTCTCACTGAATCATTGAGCATTCTTATAACTGTGTTTTGAACTCTACATCTGGTGGATCAATTGTCTCCATTTTTAGTTCTTCCAGAGCTTTGTGTTGTTTTCACTTGAGACATGTTTCTTTGTCTCCTCATTTTGGCTGCCTTCCTGTGTTTGTTTCTATGTATTAAGTAGAGGTGCTATGTCTCCTGGTCTCAATAGAGTGGGCTTATGTAGTAGGTGTCCTGTGGGGCCCAGTCTCCCTGGTCGCCTGAGCTGTGTGTCCCTTGTGTGAGTTTTGTGTGCCATCCTGTTGTAGTTGAGCCTTCGTTGCTGTTTGCATATCAGTGGGAGGGGCTGACCCTCAGTCTGATTGGTTGGAAGGACTGACCTGTGATTACAGAGGAGGAGCTATTGTGCAGGGGCTGACCCTATGGAGCAGGATATGTTTTAACAGGACTCCAGTACCTGCACAGTCTGCCCTTTGGCTGTATTGTTTGTGGACTTGGTTAGGTGGTTCTCTGATGTGGTCTGAAGCTGGCCACCAGATGTGTTGGTTCTGGGGCCCCATAGGAGGGGCTCTGTTGCCGGCCATGTTCAGCCACTTGCCTGTGTTCTGCCCCGAGGCCACTTGGTATGAGCTACAGAATGATCTGCAGGTAGTTGCCACTTTTGCTGGGCTTGGTGATACCTGGGAGAAGGTAAGCCGTAAACCAAGGCCAGCTGCCACTAGTGTTGGGCTTGGGGCTGCTTAGCAGGAGGTATGGGCATGCTGAGGCCAGATGCTATTTAAGGTTTGTGAAGATTTTAGGAAAGTCTACAGCATGAATCATTGTTATTTTTATTGATTTAACTTACAGAAAACTGATATATTGAATAGTGTTGAGACAAGTGATGTGTTTTCATTTTCTTAAATCTACTTTAGGTGAATGGTTTATAGCTTTATTCATATAAGTTTTGAACATTTCTTACGTTTATTATATCTTTTTTGTTGGTATTATAAATAGAGTTTTTGTAGCTGTTCTTTCTTCTAACAGATTATTCATGTATTTGAATATTGCTGAGATTTCTGGAGTTTTCCTGATACCATGCTGAATTCTTATTGTTTGAATTACATTTATCATTGCTTTTCTTAAACCCAGTTTTACTGTTGTGTCACTTGTAGATAGAAATTTTATCCCTTTTCCAATTTATGCCTCATTATTTACCTTATCTAATCTCATTGATTAATATCTCCAGAACAGTGTTAAATAGCAGTATTACAGTGTCTTTAATAGTTATGCTGATTGCTTTATTATATTATCTCTGTGGATATACAAAGATGTACATTTGTATATTAATTTAGCTGTGGATATTTCAAAGACTGTACTCCTTTACTATCTCTGTAAGAGATGCTGAATGAAGGTGGATGTGTAAGAGGCAGGAAAGATGGACTTTCTTGGTGAGCAGCAGCAAAGTACAACAATGAGCAAGGTTAGGACTGCTCTGTGGTTTCCTAGATCATACAACCAGTCCTGAGTTTTGTTCCTGCTTCACACAGTTCTTCCAAACTTCACTCAACCAATCATGCATTCCACAGATGACCTCTAGGCTAAAGCTGCCATAGGCCTATGAAAATCTAAGACAGGGGACCCCAACCCCTGGGCTGTGGACCAGTACTGGTCAGTGGCCTGTTAGGAACCAGGCCACACAGCAGGAGGTGAGCAGCAGGCCAGCTAGAAAAGCTTTATCTGTATTTGCAGGTGCTCCTCCTAGCATCATTGCCTCAGCTCTACCTTAGATCAGCAGGCATTAGATTTTCATGGAAGTACTGGTCCCTGGTTCTGAAAAGGTTGGGCACCACTGATCTAAGGGTTCCCTTTTAAATTTTCACAGTCTTATGTGGTTTCTGTATTTTGCACATGAATTAGGCTCACCTTGTTTTGATGTGGTTATGACTCGAGTCCTTGAATCTGTAGGTTATGTGGTGAGGCAGGTGTGTAGATGAGTTTATCCATTAGGGTGGCCTAGAGTACACAGCTGTGGGGCAATTCTAGAAAAGTTTGTAGAGCCTGGATCATCTGACTTTGAGGCACTTCTTTCTCCAGAATTTATTTGTGAAGGCCCAGTTTTATGGCTGGAAGTAATGTGCTGGTGTGGAATCAGTTGTTGGCCCAACATCTTGCACACATTTCATCCACGCTATTATGGACACATACCAGTATTCAAACTTCCAAATTCTGGAGTGTTTTCATTTCATGCCTCTAACTTATCTAGAAAGTTCAAAAATAACATACTTTCTGTGGATTCTTATTCAAGTTTATCTGGGTCCATGCGTGAACTACCAGTTCACATCTTATTGACTGTCTATGCCATTCTAAGTATTTCCTTTCCCAGGAGTGCTGGGTGGTAGGAAATTTACTAATTTCTTGTTTCTTGTGCTGAGGAGCTCCTCTCTAGAAGTTTCTGCAATTCTTGATTCATGGCCTATTGTCCGCCTTCACTGTCCCAGGAGTGCTGGTGGGTGGGTTGTTTAATAATCTCTTCTTGTCTATAGGTTGAGGAGCTCTCACCAGGTGACTACTCTTGGTTCATGGCCGGTTGTCCATCCCTACTTTTCCTGGCACCCATGCTGCCTTTTATTCTCTGGGTTTTGCTGCCTAACTGGCGTGCAGTTTGGGATGGGAGGGACTCCCTACCTTGAAGACCCTTAGGTCTCACTCTCTGGTACACGCTGCCACCCTGATGGCAGGGCTTGGGCAGAAGGTTGATCTTTTCTGTTCCTTCTTTTTTTCCTTACTTCTCCCACACCTACCTTTTTACTCTGAGGACAAGCTGTCTCCCCTCATCTTTCTGCCTAAGACATTTTGTCTGGGACAGAAAATCTTCATCCCCTGAGGACTTAGGTTTCTGAGACACCAACCCTAGTGTCTTAATGCTTGGATTATTGGTAACTTTCCCACTACTACTTTGTTAATCACTAATGTCTCCCTATTTCATGTGTTTAAACACTACAACTAAGATAATTTTCTATGTCTGTTATTTAATTCTTATTTGCTGCTAGCAGTTTTTAGTTTTCTTAGTACTTCAGAATATAATAAAACTTGATCTTTTGCTCTGCTAATCTTTTCTTATCCTTCTCTTTGGTCTATTTTTATGTATTATTTTGTTTTGAAGTTGATATTTGGTTATAAATACTTGAATTTTTTGTACATTCATTGATCATTTATATTTTTTATTCTATGAATTAATTGCCTTTTTATGTCCTTGGCTTATTTTGGGGAAGTAGGGGGCTGGGGTTGTTTTTTTTTTTTATTATTTGTAAGAAGTTTATTGAGATAATAATTCATATACCATAAACTTTACCTTTTAAAGTATACAAATCCAGTGGTTTTTAGTAGAGTTGTAGAGTTGTGCAACCATCATCACTGTCTAATTTGAGACCATTTTCATGACTCCAAAAAGAAACCCAATGCACATTAGCCATCAGTCCTGATTCCCTCCACACCTCCTGCCTTCCCCCAACCCCCACCCCACCCATTGAGCCCTAGGCAACTACAGTTGACTCTTGAATAACGCGGGGAGTGGGGAATCGGAGAGATTAGGGGTGTAGAAGACTCCTGTGTATTCAAAAATTTGTGTTTATCTTTTCACTCACCCCTAATTTAACTACTAGTAGCCTACTGCTCACTAGAAGTCTAACCATGACAGAAACAGTCTATTAACATATTTTGTATGTTATATACAAATAATATATATTATACTATATTCTTAAAGTAAGCTAGAGAAAAGAAAATGTTATTAAGAAAATCATAAAATATATTTACAGTACTCTATGTATTTATTGAAAAAAAAATCCATAGGTAAGTGGACCTGCAAATTTCAAACCTGTGTTTTTCAAAGGTTAGCTGTACCAATCTACTTCCCTGTGTACAGATTTGCCTATTCTGGACTCCGTATATGGAATCATACAGTATGTAGACGTCTTTTAAAAGGAAGTGTAATTGACATATAACATCAGGTGTACAACATAATAATTTTACATTTGTATATATTGTGAAATGATCACAGTAAGTCTAGTTAACAGTCATCACTATACATAATTACAAAATTTTTTTCTTATGAGAACTTTTAAGATTACTCTCTTAATAACTTCCAAATATGCAGTATGGTATTATTAACTATGGTCACCATGCTGTTAAATCCTCATGACTTACTTATTTTTTAGCTGGAAGTTTGTACCTTTTAACCCTTTTCACCCATTTTGCCCTGCCTCTGGCAACCAGGAGTCTGATCTCTATAATTAGGAGCTTGGGTTTATTCTCTTCCTCCCTCCCGCCTTCCCTCCCTCCCTCTCTCTTTTTAGATTCCACATGTGAGATCATATGGTATTTGTCTGTCTTGGACTGACTTATTTCACTTAGCATAATGCCCTCAAGTTTCATCCATGTTGTCATAAATGGCAAGACTTTGTTCTTTTTATGGCTGAATAATATTCCTGTATATGTGTATCATATTTTCTTTATCCACTTAGATCAATGGACTCTTAGGTTGTTTACATATCTCAATTACTGTAAATAATGCTGCAATGGACATAGGGTGTGTTTAATGTTTTGAGGAACTGCCAAACTTTTCTAAAGCACCTACACTATTTTACAATCCCCCTATCAGTGTGTGAGATTTCCTAGTTTTCCTACATCTTCACCAACATTCGTTATTATCTATCTTTTTTATTATATCCTTCCTAGTGGATAAGAGTCCTGTCTTCTTTCATCTGCTAGTGTACTGTGTCTAATCTTTCCTGTATATATGAAGTAATCTGTGTTTTTGCACAACATGGCTTTTCCTCCTTGGATATTTTAGTTCGAGGTCCAATTCCAAGAATGTTTTCTTTATTGTAAAAACTATAAATGTGACTTATGTTTGAACTTTCAGATGAACTTTTCTTCTGATACTTGATAAGATTTCTATTTTACATTACTGTGTCTGATGAGTTTCAAGCTATTAAAACTTTAAATTGTTATAAGCACACTGTTACAAATTGTGACATAGCAAATAGTAAGACAAAATGCCTTACTAGAGTAGTAAAGGGGAATTATTTATAATGAACACTGACACTGTTTTGAAGAATTGTTAGTGCAGTGTTGACTACAAAATTGAGGAATCCCAATTGTGGATAGACCAGAGTAACCAAAGATGATGCTAGGTTTAGTCCTATGTTTCTATTCCTATCCTTACCAGGAAGGTGCAAAATATAAGTAACTAAAATTTTTAAAATTCAAATTTAGCACTTTTGCATACATGACCTCATTTGATCTTTACATCAGCCAAGTGATAGGCAGGATGGGTGCTCTTCCAGATGGAAAAATCTACAGTTTTCTTGCATACATCCATAACTTAAAGATCTCAGCGCCAACTAATAACTATGTTGCTTTATATTAAGCTATTATTTTTAAAAGTATTTGTTATCAATAGCATTTTCTAAAAGCTCTAGTTTGCTAAGTCTCTGCATAATTATTTTATATTTTTAGTTCTAATTTGTTCCCTCTGTTCTTTATGTATGTTAACATAGAGACCAAAGAGATGACAGTCTTTATACATCAACTATGTGGCTCTTCTGATATGCAGAGAACTGTATTCGTTATTCTTTTTACACTTGGTTATATTTTAAAATAAGAGTGTTCTCCCTCCCCAATTTGAATTTTGAAACATTTCAAACCTGTAAAAAAGAATAGTATATTGAATGCCTATATTCACCAATTACCGATCATTGTTTTGCCACATTTGGTTTATCTAAGTATAAATGCTTTTATTTTTCTGAACTATTTGTAAGAAGGTTGGACACATCATGAAACTTGACCTCTGTATCTTGCATCTTCAGAAAATAAAGGCATGTTCTTGTATAATCATAATACTGTTGTAACGCCTAAGAAAACTAGTGATAATTCAATACATCATCTGATATCTAGTCTGAATTCAGATTTCCCTAATTGTTGCCAATGTCTTTAATAGCTATTTTTCCCCTGATCCACATCCAAACCAAGATTCATGTTTTCTCTTTGCTTATTGTGTCTTCTTTTTTTCCAGCTTTATTGAAATGTAACAGATAATTAGTTGCTCGTATTTACATTGTACAATTCAGTGAGGTTTTTTTTTTTCAATTATAGTTGGCATACAGTGATATATTAGTTTCAGTTGTATAGCATAGTGATTAGAGATCCACATAACTCGCGAAATGATCACCCCACTAAATGTAGTACCTCTCTTCCCCCTTACATATTTATTACAACATCATTAACTATTTTCCTTATGCTACACTTGATATCTCCATGTCTATTTTGTTACTATCCATTTGTACTTCTTAATCCCTTTGCCCTTTTTCACTATTTCCCCAACCCCCTCCTACCTAGTAGCCCTCAAAATATTCTCTGTATCTATGAGTTTATTTCCATTTTGTTGTCATTGTTGTTTATTTTGCTCTTTAGATTCCACATGTACGTGAAATCATGTGGTATTTGTCTTTCTCTATCTGACTTCATTCTGCGCAATACCCTCTAGGTCCATCAAGGCAATATCTTTTTCCATCCCTTTCCTTTTAGTCTGTGTGTGTCTTTCAATCTGAAGTGAGTCTCTCGTAGGCAGCATATGTAAAGGTCTTGTTTTCTTATCCATTCAGCCACTCTGTCTTTTGGTCAGAGCACTTAATTCTTTTCCATTTGAGGTACTTGTTGATAGGAATGTAGTTATTACCATTCTTTATTCATGTTTTTGATAGATGTTTTCTTTCTTCTTAAAGAAGTCCCTCCAACTTTCCTGTAATACTGGCTTGGTGTTGATAATTTCCCTTAGCTTATTTTTGTCTGGGAAGCTCTTTATCTGTCCTTTGACTCTAAATGATAGCTTTGCTGGATAAAGTATTCTTGGTTGTAGATCCTGGGTTTTCATCACGTTGACTATGTTGTGCCAAGCCCTTCTGTCCTGCAAAGTTTCTTTTGAGAAATCAGCTGCCAGTCTTATGGGCTCCCTTGTAGGTAACAGACTGCTTTTTTCTTGCTGCTTTTAAGGTTCTCTCTCTGTATTTAACCTTTGGCATTTTGGTGATGATGTGTCTTGGTGTGGGCCTCTATGAGTTCATCTTTTCTGGGACTCTCCGAGCTTCCTGAGGTGGTATGTCTATTTCCTTGACCAGGTTAGGGAAGGTTTCCATCATTATTTCTTCAAATAGCTCTTCAACTTCTTGCTTTCCTTCAGGTACCCCTGTGACACGGATATTTTTACCATTAGATTGTGTCCCATAGGCTCCTTAAGTTATTATTATAGTCTTGGCTTCTTTTTTCTTGCCGTTCTGATTGCATGTCCTTGGCTTCCCCATCCTCTATATCGGTGGTTCGATCCTCTTCTTCCTCCACTCTGTTGATTCCCTCTAATATACTCTTCATCTCAGATAATGTGTTCATTTCTGACTGGTTCCCTTTTATAATTTCCATTTTCATTTTTATGCTTTTTATCTCTTGTTAAAGTTCTCACTGAGTTCATCTACTCTTCCCCTAAATTCATTGAGCATCTTTATAACCAGTGTTTTGAACTCTGCCTCTGTGAGATTGCTTGACTCCATTATTCCTGGATCTCTGTTCTGTTCTCTCATATGGTTTCTGCTTCTTTGTCTTCCCATTTTGGCTGCCTTTCTGTGTTGCGTCTGTTTCTATATACTAAGCAAAGTTCCTAAGGCTCCCGGTCTTATTAGCATGACTTTGTGTAGTAGGTGTCCAGTGGCACTGTCCTGAGAGGAGCTCAGCTGTAGGCTAAGTTTAGCCCCAGCCTGTGCCCCTCTGGCTACCTATTAAGACTCAGCAGCAATCCACACATGCTGCGCCTCATTTGCCTCAAGAGGCTACGCCAGAAACCATGGTTAGCTGCCTCCAGTGTGATTCTTGGAGTTGGCTTAGCAAGGAGCACTGGACTCGCAGAGGACACAACTGAATGTGGCTTGGGTGGGGCCGTGAGTTGGGGGATGTGGAGTTTCAGGGAATCCTCTGGACGAGCTACCTCAGTTGCCCAGATTGATGATGTCTCAGCAGTGGCGATGCTGAGTCTGCATACTGGAAAGAAGAAGGGCTCAACAGAGGAACAATGGATACTGCTGTCATTTTTGCCCGAGAGAAAGCCTCCAGCCCTTGCTCCCGCAACTCAGTGTCCCCTGTAAGTGTCTGGTGCCCCCAGAACAGCTGACCTGGCACTGGTTCTCAGAGCAGGTCTGTCACCATGAAAGTCCGCTCATGGACAGTGCCCTTTAAGCGGCATCTGCAGCTGCCAGTAGCATCAGTCCCACTCAGCCCCTCAGGACCAGGCAGCCTCACATCTTTGCCGCTTTCTACCTCCTATCGTTGCAGGGTGATTTATTTCTTATTTCAGAGTGATTTCTCCCTAGTTGTAGTGCTTCTGTTCATCTAGATACCAGGCAACTCTGCTTGCTGTTTGCTTCATGTTTGTTAAAACTGATTTGGTTGCAAGAGGGATGAACCAAAGCCTTTCTCATATAAGCCATTTTTTTAGACCTACTGTGTCTTCTTTAGTCTCTTATTTAATTTTTTTCTAATGAACATTTTTGAGATATAATTTACATATAAAATTTACCCATTTTAGATTTCTAGTGATTTTTAGTAACTACTGAGTTGTATGATCATCACCATAATCATGTTTTAAAACATTTTTCATCACTTCAGTAAAATCTCTTATGCCCATTTGTAGTTAATCCTCATTCCCATCCCCACCTCTGGACAACCAATTAGCTTACATATGTCTCCATAGATTTGCCTTTTCTGGACAATACATATAAATAGAATATGTAGTCTTTTTGGATTTCTTTTACTTAGTATATTTTTCTGGTCCATAATGCTGAATATGTGTCAGTAGTTCTCTCCTTTTTATTAATAAATAGTAAGTATTCCATTCTATGAATATACCACATTTTGCTTATCCGTTTGCCAATTGATGGATATTTGGATTGTTTCCTTTTTTTGGTTATTATGAATAATCTGACATGAACATTAATGTACAAATCTTTGTGTGGACATGTTTTCATTGCTCATGAGTATATGCCAAGGAGTGAAATTGCTAGGTTGTATGGTATATTTAAGTTTAATCTTTTAAAAAACTGCCAAATTGTTTTCCAAAGTGATTGCACATTTCGGATTCCCACCAGAATTTTTGGGGATTCCCATTTCTCTGCATTGTTATAGTATTTATTATTATTGTCATTCTAGCGGATATAAAATGATCTTATTGTGGTTCTGATTTGCGTTTTTCTAATGACTAATGGTGTTGAGCATCTTTTCATGTGCTTTTCATTAGCCATTCATATATTTCTTTAGAGAAATGTCTACTCACATATTTTGCCTGTTTTTTAAAATTCGGTTATCTTCTCATTATTGAGTCGAAAGAATTCTTTATGTGTTCTGGATAAAAGTCTTTCAACAGATATGCAGTTTGCAAAGATTTTCTTCCACAGAGTGCTGTGGTTTTTTGTGATGATGTTTACCATGAACAGTGTTTAATTTTTCTGATTTGCCCTGGGTCTTTTTTGGAGGGTTGGAATAAAAGCTAAATCTTCTGTTCTTAATTCTTCCATGTGCTTAGTACTGAAGCAGAGTCAGTAGTTAATGACAATGATAGTCACCTTCGTCTACATTCTGCAATTAAGCAGAGGGAAACTCTTCCCTTCTCAACCACGAGAAGCAAATAGAGATACCATAGATATTAGGGCTCTTTTAGTTGCAAGAGCCAGAAATCCAGTTTAAGCTACCTTAAGCGCAACAGAATTTTGCTGTTTTTCTCTCCCTTCCTCAACTCTGCTCCTTTCTTCATTGTACTGGCAGACTCTCTTCATGTGGTAGCCATCTTCATCTTGACTCAGTCCTTCCCAGAACAGCAGAAAGAGCCAATCTTCTTCGCTAACCCTACCAGAAAAGCCCAAGGAGTACTCTGGCCAGCCTGGGTCTCTTGTCCTGCTTTGAGGGAAGTGGAACATCTTGATTTACAGTCCTGTTGTAAACCAATAAGAAGAGGGGAAGTTCTTTCTAGAGAAAGGGGTGCTGGCCAAACAATCATATGTCTGCTTCTTTAGGGGTGTCATGTCATTTTTTGCCCACTGCTGTAAGATTAAACCAAAAGTAATGAATAGAAGGTTAACATATGGAGTATTTGGGGCGAGGGGGGATCATGTTTGTTATCTGATTAACTTTAAATTAGCCTTTACTAGTAGCATTTTTTCTTATCTGAATAAATTTATGTCATCTTTGGTTTAAATTAAAATGTTCTACAGACCTCTTCCTGCCTCCCATAGAGGTAAGGGGATGATAACCTACATTAACAATGATAATAATTTGATAATATTTTGCACTTCTTTTGAGCGTTCCTTTATGTAGTTTTCTTTAGATCTCTGAGTGGGGGTTGTACCAACTGTCTTGGAGTTCCCACATTCCTACAGATTGGTGAACTCAATTTTTTATAATTAGTTTCCTTCCTCTCCTTTTTCATTTACTTGGACTCTCAAGTTCTGTCAGTGTCCATATGTTATATGATTCATCTTTGAAGTGTTTTTTTTTTTAAGTAAAGATAGTTGCCAGTTATTTTTCATGGCATTGGATATATGATGTGTATGCTGATGGTAATGATGCTGTTGATGTAGTTGTGATTTTCCTGCTCAAAAAAGGAAATCTTTTTTTTTTTAATAAGTACTAATATCTTCATTATGGAAAGGAAATCATTTTTATCACTTAAAATGTTTCTTATCTAAACTTTTAATAGACAGATATAAGTGATATGTAAATAATATCATGAAGTTGAACAAATAACTTTGGGTACTGTGTGGCTTTGGCGTTGCTTCCATACTCTTTCAATACTCTTCAGGATTTATTTTCTGTATGAAAATGAGAACTTTTGGTCTTAGATTGTGTATATAAATCATATAATCTCTCATAGAATTAAAACAGGCCTTAAAAAGTCATCTATTATATTCTTCTACCCATTACAAAAATCTCCTCAAAACTACCCAACTACTAACCGTTGCTTAAACACTTGTAATGATACTGTGTAAATCTGCATCATTTGGGGGCATTTTAATTTAAAAATACATCCTTTTTTCGACCTGAAGTCTGTTGTCCTGTGACGTTTTGTTCCATCTGTTAACAGAATTGAGAGTAGTCATTTTATATATACTCTTGTTAAAATAATCGAAGATGACAGTCATTCAGCTCCCTTGCTGGCTTCCCAGGTGTCTGCCTGTTCAGTGCATACATTCCTCTTTTTTTTTTTTTTTTTTTAGTTATTTCCCAGCCATCCTGATCACAAGCTTTTAAAAGTATTACAGTAACATTCACTAATTTAGAGGTCAAATTTTACAACTTATAATAGGAAACACTTAAAGAGGGAAGAGGAAATTACTAGAATCTGTAGATTTCCTTCTGTGGCCAGGCTCAGAGCTAAACAATTTCAGGCTCATTATTTCCATATAATTATCCAAACACAACCTTATGAGGAAGATTAGGAAAGTTAAGGCTACAACATTAAGAATTAGGAAGTAAGCTTTAAAAACAAACTAAGAAAAAGACCTTTGAGCATCCAAAGTAGAAATGCAAAGTCCTAGTACTAAAGGCTATTTATTAGTCATCTGATGCTCAAGAGGATAATTAGACCATCAGTCAGAACATACTTAGTCTCACTTTATATCTAATTACAATGTGCCCGGTAGTTTGCTTCCAAACAATTTTTAGGGGTGAAAGGTTGCAGCTCAAGGTGGTAGTGATCAGTGAGGGACAACTATAAAAGGAAGGGAGGAGGCAGAATATAAAACGGCAATACTCAGGAGAACTCAAGTTCCACATTCTAGGAATATTTAATCCAAGAAACTTCCCTGAATTCATAATAGTCTCTGAAAGCAGGATAATTATTGATCATTATGATTCTGGGCTATCAGATTTTTAAAAAATTATTCAGTAAAGTTGAGGAATTTCTTTTCTTTTTTCTTCTTTTTTTTCAGTAAAGAAAAGTTTTATTAGAAGGGAAAGTACACTTCCAGACATGGAAGCGGGCCTCAGCAAGAGAAGCGTGGCTCAAAAGGCGAGTTGAGGAATTTCTAAGACATAAAATTTTGAACTCAAAATCTTTGTTGAATACAACTAAAAAATTAAAATACTGTCTTACTCAAATGCCATTTCTTGTGACTAAGTTGCTTGTTTCCTTTTGATTATTGTCTTTGGGGATGATAGCCCCACAATTATTTTTTAATATATGTATGTTAGGTTTGAAGGTACTTGGTAAATAGGTATTTACTCACCGATAACTGATGTGGAGAGATAATCTTTGCAGTTAGAATTTATCATTTCTTATAACCTTGACTGAATTGCCAAGGTTTTCCCATCTTAGATGTGTTAAGGTTTATCCCAACTTGACTTCTCTTTGTGTCTTAGCACAGTTGTTAAGTATTTAGAGAATGTTATTAGGCTAAGTGAAACATAATTAAATTTTGATATAAAAATGTACGTGAGTACTTTTTAAAGTATCTACTTCCAATCAAAAAATGGGCAGAGGACCTGAACAGACACTTCTCCCTAGAGGACATACAAATGGCCAACAAGTATTTGAAAAGATGCTCAACATCGCTAGCTATTAGGGAAATGCAAATCAAAACCACAATAAGATACCATCTCACACCTATTAGAATAGCTATAATCAACAGGACAAGTAATAATAAATGTTGGAGAGGATGCGGAGAGAAAGGGACCCTTACACACTGCTAGTGGGACTGCAGATTGATACAGCCACTATGGAAAACAGTATGGAGGTTTCTCAAAAAACTAAGAATTGATCTACCATATGATCCAGCAATCCCATTACTGGGTATTTACCCCAAAGACTTGAAAACCCATATCCAAAAAGATATTTGCACACCGATGTTCATAGCAGCATTATTCACAGTGGTGAGGACATGGAAAAAACCGAAGTGTCCTGTGATAGATGATTGGCTGAAGAAGCTGTGGTACATATATACAATGGAATATTACTCAGCCATAAGAAGAGATGAAATACTGCCATTTGCGACAACATGGGTGGACCTCGAGAAATCATGCTAAGTGAAATAAGTAAGACAGAAAAAGTTGAAAATCACATGATATCATTTATGTGTGGGATATAAACCTAAAAGCAACAAATGAGCAGGACAAACAGACTCATGGACATGGACTATAGACCAGTGGTTACTAATGTGGAGGGGGAGCAGAGGGGAGGTAGATGGGATAAAGGGGGTCAAATATAGGGGGATAGACGGAGGGCGAAGTATCTAGTTACCAGTTGCTTTCTTTTAGATTGGAAAGTTAAAGTATAAGATTGTATTACTCCACAGATACTTTAGGTTTCATCCTTCATCTCATTTGCTCCCAAACTCCAGCTCTTCATTTCGTGGCCGTTTTGCTATAAGTAGTCTAATAGCTACTACCCTTTATTCTTAGGAGTTTAAGCTGTATGCAATTTTATTACATCTTTAAATCTTTGGTACAAGTATTGACAGTTTGTTCTTGAATAAAAAAAGATTAGTTAAAATGTATAGTGCGAGAGTATTTATGAGGACTTTGGTTGTTTAAAACTGAGCAGTAATCCTTGTTAGAGCATTATTACCATTGAGGATTGTCAAATAGTAAGCTTATCTGTACTTTTAGTTAAATTTTAGTAGCTTTGTGTTAAGAACAGTTTCATTGTACATTGTACACTGTATGTCATCACCTGACAAATTTGTGCAAAATGTAGAAAACCCAATTTCTGCATATGAATTACTTTTTACTGTTTCCTTATGTTGATAGATTAAGAAATATGATACAAATAGACTTTTTAATAATTTTACCAAACCTTAAAAATGTGAAATGCTCTTTAATTTAGAATATTGAGATTGTAGCATCATTTGAGTTCAGAACTTGAGACTTGTTTTTTCAACTTAATGTCATAAGTATTAAAATATATATTTTAATATATATTTATATAATATAGCATATATATTTATATAATATAGTATATATATTATATGTGCTATATTTTATATATAATAGTATATGTAATATATACTATATTTTACATAATATAGTATATATTTATATATTAATATATTTTAATATATGATATTAAATATCATATATTAAATATGATATTTAATATCGTATATATTAAAATATATGATATTTTAATATCATATATATTAAAATATTTGGGCCAAGAATAAACAGGAGCACATTTCCTTCCTATAGCTTTTTTTTATAATATTAGTAAACCTGTTTTAAATCTGTGTCACAGTGTGGAGGTGAAACAGAAGGGTTCAGAAAGAAACATTCCCTTTTAAAACAGTCATATGAGAGTAGTTTTGAGATCAGAGTTTTGACTAATATGTGTTTTCTTCATTCCCAAACTGGGACATTTGGCAATAATGGTCTCATAAATGAAATGAGAAAAGGAAGAATAATAGTAATTGAGATTGTTTTTTTTTAACCTTTAGAAATTATAGCTTGTTATGTTTACTTTAATATTCGAAGCTGATAGACATCCATTTATTGTTAATAGAGTATAAAGTTTTGAATAGAAGTATAGAACATTTTGAGGGAGATAGTATTGTGTGATGAGATAAGTATAGGTCTTGTTTAATAAAATATTTGTTGAATAAATAAGCACCTATTGTGTGCCAGACACTGTGCTAGACCCATATGAGCAACACGCACCTAACTGAGGCTTAAAGAACAGGAAGAGCCTTCCAGAAGTGACCACAAGAAGGATAAGCAGGAGTTTACCGAAGGAGACGGTTCAGGTTGAGTTAGATGTTAGGTATTCAGGACCAGGGAATAAAATTAATACAGTGAATATAGAGTGAGTGTGATGTTTTCCTGAGGGATGAGAAGGAGAAAGTGAAAAGAGGGTTGGGAGGGTTGTAGGCAGATCATAAAGTCCCTTATTTCAGGCCTTGGGGAACCATCAAAAAATTTTAGGAATCATTCTGATCACGTTTGCCATTTAACTGTTGTCTACAGCAGTGCTACTGAAATTATATCTGGTGAAGGACTGTAATTTAAATTGTCAATACTTAGCAGACTGATACTTTTGTAAAATACAATAAAAATGAATTACTAGAAAAATGAAATTTTAAAAAACCAGAAAACAAGGCCATTTTAAAAATTAGATCGAACAGACTTAAAGTTACTCTGTCAAGTTCTTCTATAAGTTTCTAAATGTATTTTGTCAAATTTCCTAGTCATGAACTATTTATGCTTTGGATACCTTTGCTGCAGAGGAGTAATCTCTTTGATCATGTGCCCCATCAGTACAGAATTCTAGAAACTCCCATGTGTGTATTTACTTTTAAATCATGCACATGTACTACTGTGCAGTTACACAGTGTACATTATAAACCATAAAATATAAATTAGAAAATAACAAGAGGTTATATAAGGCATTTAAATTTTTATTTTTAATAGTATGAAAATATTTTGTTGGCACTAAGACACTGTAGTGATCAGTGTAGTTGAACATCCTTTATTATAATTTTTGAGTGTCTTGGTTCATTCATGCAACAAATAGTGTGTTAAATCATCACATTGTATACCTTAAATATATACAATTTCTGTTTATCAGTTATACCTCAGTAAGGCTAGACATTTTTAAAAATAAAAATAGTTATCTAGGCCCTTTTCCAGGTGCTAAGTATATAGTAGACCATAAGATATACAAAACTTCCTGCTCTTATAGAGTCTTCATTCTAGTGGAGATTAACACTTTGTGCTATGGTGATTCAAAGGCCTGATTTTAGGTTCAGTCTGTTTTATATTTGCTTTAATGGATGTCATAGTTGAAATAGATGCATTATAAAGGTATATAGATCAAAATTGGAGAATTATGTTGTTGGTTGTATTTCCTTAATAATACTCAATTTTCAATTTTATCCGACTATTAAAGACAGATTTTTTAATGAAATTTGTCTTGCTAATTCCATTTTCCCAAATTTCAGTCATTTATTGCAAATTCATTAAAATGAGTTTTTTGCGTGCATGTTTTTAATAAATGTTTTCAAAATCCAATGACACTAGATTTAAAAAGGTTAGAAATTTACAATTGATGTTCAAGCAAGGTTATCTTTTAAAGTGGGCACATTTTGCACACTCATGTTTAGAACAGTAAAAGCTTGCCAACTCCTGGTTTATCCATTCACTAATACCACACTGTCTGAATTACTGTAGTTTTATAGTAAGTCTTGGTATGCAATAGAGTAGAAGTCAGCAAATGCTTTCTTAAAGGGCCTAATATTAAACGTTGTAGGCCTTGCAAGCCACATGGTCTCTATTACAACTTTGTACTCACCTCAGCTGTTGTAAATAGAAAGCAGCCATAAACAATACATAAATAAGTGGAAGTGGCTATGTCCCAGTAAACCTTTATTTACAAAAAGAGCGTTTTGCTGTGAACCTAAAACTGCTCTTAAAAGATAGTCTATGAAACAGAAATGCAGAATGGAACAAACAGCATAACTTTTGTATTGTTTCTGCCATATACATAATCTGAATCTAATCTTCAGACAAAACCCAATTAAGGGACAGTCTATAAAATAATTGGCCAATAATCTTTCAAAATTGTCAAGTTCTTGAAAGTCAAAGAAAGTATGAGGAATTATTCCAGATTGAAGGAGAGACCAAAGAGGTGTGACAACTAAATTTAACACATGATTCTGACCTCGTACAGAAATCTTGGATAGGGTCTGAGGATTCTAATGTAGAAATGTGGTAATGTTTATTTCCCATGGTGTGATGGCTCTGTTATGGTGTGTGGTAGATTGTCTGTTGGAAATAAACACAAAGGTGTTCAGGTGAGATAGAGCATCTTATTAGTAACTTATTCTCAAATGGCTCAGGGAAAAAACTTTGACATTGTACTTGCAACTTTTCTGTAAATTTGAGATTGTATCAACATTTTAGAAAATATGTATCATTAAAACTAAATAAGATAAACTTCTTACAGAAAAATAAAACAGGCAGCCTAGTTTACCAGCCCTTGCATACTTTGATGCTGTTCTTCAAAATTGCCTTGGACATTTTTGGCATCAGTATTTCCTGTACACATTTTAAAATTATCAATTTCCACAGAAAACTCTGCTGGCATTTTTGTTGTGATTGCAACAAAATCTATAGATAAATTTGGGGAGGATTAACATAATTACGATAATGTGTTTAATCCATAAACACGACCTAAAGCATTATGTAGGTCATCTTTAAATTTTCTCAGCAGTGTTTTATTGTTTTCTTTGTAAAGTCACATCCTCCAAAATGTCCGCCAAAGATCTTTGCCTCTTGCTATTCGCAACCTTGTGTATGGTTCTCTCATACGTTGAATAGGGCTGACCAAAATGATATTGTGTGACTTCTAAGACTAGGTCATAAAAGACATTGCAGCTTCTGACTTGTTCTCTTGGATTACTCATCTGGAGGAAGCCAGCTATCATGTTATGAGGACATTCAAGCAGCCCAGTGGAGAGACTCAGGCGGTGAAGAACTGAAGCTTCTTGACACAATAGCCATCTCGAAAGAATATCCTTCAACTCTCTTTAAGCCTTCAGATAACTGCAGTGAGCCATCTTGAAAGCATATCCTGCAACTCTCTTTAAACCTTCAGATGACTGCAGTCTGTCAACATCTTGACTCATGAAAGTCCTAGAATTAGAACCTAGCTAAGATACTTAAGCTAATTAATAAATGTTATTTTAAGCTACTAAGTTATAGGGTAATTTATATGCAGCAGTAAATAACTAATACATTCATGTACATATTTTATTAAATTTAAAATTTTCCATTTTCAAATTCTATGTAATTTCATTTGTTTCTACCTTTCTTGTGGTAAAATACACATAACTTTTACCACCGCAACCATCATTAAGTGTACATTTTAGTAGTATTAAAAACATTCATATTATTGTGCAGCCATCACCATTCATTCCCTTAACTCTTTAATCTTGTAAAACTGAAACTCTGTATTGTATTCATTAAACAGTAATTCCCCAGTCTCCTCTGGTAATTTCCTAGTAACCACCATTATACTTTGTCTTTTTTGATTTTGACTACTCTCAAGTACCTCAAACAAGTGGAATCATACAGTATTTTTTTTTTTTTTTTTTGTGGCTGGCTTATTTCAGATAGCATAATAACCTCAAGGTTCATCCATGTTGTAACACATTGCATAATTTCCTTGCTTTTTAAGGCTGAGTAATATTCCATTGAATGTATATACAGCATTTTGCTTATCCTTTCAACTATCCACCAATACTTTGGTTGTTCCCATACTTTAGCTACTGTGAATAATACTGCTAGGAATATGGGTGTACAAATATCTCTTCAAGACCTTGCTTTTAATTCTTTTAGGTATATATCTAGAAGTGAAATTGATGAATCATATGGTAATTCTATTTTTAATTTCTTGAGGAATTACTTAACTGTTTCCCACAGTGGCTATACCATTTTACAAACCCACAAGCAGTGCACAAGGGTTCAAATCTCTGCATATCCTCCCCAACACTTTTCTGTGGTTTTGATTTTTGATAGTGGACATCCTAATGGATGTGAGGTAGTATCTCAAAGTTTTGATTTACATTTTCCTGATTAGTAATGTTGAACATCTTTTCATGTGCTTGTTGGCCATTCATTATCTTCTTTGGGGGAAATGTCTATTCAAGTTCTTTGCCCACTTTTTTTTTTCCTTTTTTTTCTTTGCCCATTTTTAAACCAGTTTGTTTTGTTGTTGTTTAGTCTTAGGACTTCTCTATATATTCTAGATATTAATGCCTTATCAGATATATTATTTATAGATATTTTCCATTTTATGAGTTTCCTTTTTACTCTATTGATAGCAATTTCTTTTAAATTAAAAATTTTTTATTTTTCAGTTATAGTTGGTTTCAGGTGTACAGCATAGTGATTAGACATCTATATAACTCACAGTGATCACCCCAATAAATCTAGTGCCCCTCTGACACCATACGTAGTTATTAAAATATTATTGGCTATATTCTTTATACTTTCTGTTTCCATGACTATTTTGTAGCTACCCCTTTTCACCAACTTAATCCCTTCTTCCTTTTCACCAACCCTCCACAACCCTCTTCCCTCAGGTGACCCTCAAAATGTTCTTTGTATCTATGAGTTTGTTTTTTCTCATTTGTTTATTTTGCTCTTTAGATTCCACATATACGTTCAATCATATGACATTGTCTTCCTCTCTGACTTATCCATCATGAAATATTTTTTCCCATCCCTTTACTTTTACTCCATGTCTGTCTTTCAATCTGAAGTGAGTCTCTTGTAGGCAACATATGTAAGGGTCTTGTTTTCTCATCCATTCAGCCACCCTATCTTTTGACTGGCACATTTAATTATTTTTCATTTGAAGTACTTGTTGATAGATATGTAGTTATAGCCATTCTTTGTTTAGATGTTTGATACATATTTTTTTTTCTTCTTAAAGAAGTCTCTCCAGCATTTCCTATAATACTGGCTCTGTGGTGATGATGTCCTTTAGCTTTTTCTTGTTTGGGAAGCTGTCTGTCCTTCATTCTAAATGATCACTATGCTGGGTAAAGTAATCTTGGTTTTAGGTCCTGGGTTTTCATCACTTTGAATATTTTTTTGCCAAACCCTTCTGGCCTGTAAATTTTTTGTTGAGAAATTGGCTGAGCCTTATGGGAGCTCCCTTATATGTAACTAACTGTTTTTCTCCTGCCGCTTTGAAGGTTCTCTCTTTGAATTTAACCTTTGGCATTTTAATGATGTATCTTGGTGTGGGTTTCTTTGGGTGCATCTTTTTGGGACTCTCCGAACTTCTTGGGCTTGTATGTCTGTTTCCCTCACCAGGTTAGGGAAGTTTTCTGTCATTATTTCTTCATATAGGTTTTCAATTCTTTACTCTCTCTTCTCTTTCTGGTACCTCTATGATGCAAATGTTGTTACGCTTGACATTGTCCCAGAGGCTTCTTAAACTATCTTCATTTTTTTGGAATCTTTTTTCTTGTTGCTGTTCTGATGGGGTGTTTTCTGCTACCCCATCCTTGATGTCGCTGATTCGATCTTGCATTTCATCCACTCACTTGATTCCCTTTAATGCAGTGGTCCCCAACCTTTTTGGCACCAGGGACCGGTATTCCTATGAGAATCTAATGCCTGATGAGCCGAAGTGGAGCTGATGTGGTAACGATAGCGCTGGGAAGCAGCTGCAAATACAGATGAAACTTCTCATGCCTGCCCACTGCTTACTTCCTGCTGTATGACCCAGTTCCTAACAGGCCACATACCAGTACCGGTCCACAGCCCAGGGGTTGGAGACCTCTGCTCTAATGTACTCTTCATCTCAGATATTGTATTCTTCATTTAAAGTTCCTACTGAGTTCATCTATTCTTCCCCAAAGTTCCTTGAGCATCCTTAAAACCAGCGCTTTGAACTCTGCATCTAGTATGTTGCTTGTCTCCATTTTGGTGAATTCTTTTTCTGGAGCTTTGTTGTTCTTTCATGTACGATATGCTTCTTTGTCTCCCCATTTTGGCTGCCTCTCTGTGTCTGTTTCTGTGTATTAGGTAGGACTGCTAAGACTCCCAGTCTTAGTAGAGTGGTTCTATGTAGTAGGTGTGTTGTGGGGGCCCTTGGCCCAGACCTGGGAGGGGTCCAACTGCAGGCCAAGTTCAGCCGTAGCTGGGTACCTCCAGGGCCACCTGGTAAGGGTCACCAAGCAGTTCACAGGTGACTGCCACCCATGCTGGGCTTATAAATGCCTTGAGTCAGAAACCGAGGCCAGCTGCCACTGGTGCGGGGCTTGGGGCTGCTCAGCAAGAGGTACAGGGCACGCTGAGGCCAGATACTGCTTCTTTGAGTTTAATGAGCCTTTGAGAAATTTTACGAAAGTTCACAGCAGAAGCCAAAGCAGTGGTTTGTGTGGAATAAATCACTGGAAGTGGCTTTGATGGGTCCACAAGTTAGTGGAAGCAGAGTCCCAGGGAATCCCCTGGGTGGAGCAACCCTTGTTATCCAGGTTAATGGTGGCTCAGGTATGGTAGCAGCTGCATCTGCAGGCTAGGAGGGGTGAGGGCTCAACAAAGGAACGATGGCTTCTGCCTGTACCTCTATCCAGGAGCCAGCTGCTGCTCCAGTCCTTGCCCTAGAGCCTGACAGTTCAGCACCACCCCATATGTCCCTGGCGCCCCTTGAGCAGTTGCTGCATCACTGGAGCTCAGAGCGAGCACGTCTGTCAGCAAGTAAGGCCAGGCGTGGGCCCTTTAAGAGGAAGGTCTCCGCTTCCTGCAGCCTCCAGCTCACTCAGCCCCAGCCTCTGCTGGTTTTCACAACCAGTATATATTGAAATATAATGTTATAAGTTAGGACCTTATTTCTAGCAATTTTGCTAAGTTCAGTTAATATTGATAACTTATTCTTTTGGAATATTGCCTATGAATAATCTCAGTTTTACTTTTTTCTATCCAGTCTTTTGCCTTTTATTTCTCGTTCTTGCCTTACTGCACTGATTAGAATCTCCAGGACATTATTGACTGGAAGTGATGAGAGTAAACATTCTTGTCTTATCCCTTACCTCATAGAGTAACATTTACTGTTTCACTTGTAAAGTTTTTGTAAATATTATTTATCAGTTCAAAGAGCTTTCCTTCCATTTCTAGTTTGCTAAGGATTTTCTCATGAGTGAATATTGAATTTTATCAGATAGATTTTTTGCATTTGTTGAGATGATTTCTCCCCTTTTGTGAATTACATTGTATAAACCAACCTTGCATTCTTTTTTTTAGAACTAAAATGTCATTTATTAATTGGAAAAATTTCACTTTCTTCCTTTTGTAGGTGGTCCATATAATCAACTAAAAAGTTAGAAAACAGAACCTAATTACAATGTATTTGTGTAAAACAGATTACTTTTCTCTTTAATTATATCTTTTACATTTAACAAACAGACTTTAATTTGGTCCAAAATTTCAGACACTTAGCTTGACCATGTGAAGTTAAGGTACAAACAGGTGGCTTAGAATTCTTACCTGTTTATTTCCTGAATCCTGAAAAGTTATGTGTTTAACTGGTAGTGTGTGATGAATATTCAGTGAATGCTTCTGGATGGGCCGTTGTGATTTGCAGCTCAGAAAGAGGCTATAATGAAAGGCCAAAGTGATTGATGCAGTTCTTGCATCAGCCAGAGTATAAGTGATTGGTTGTAGTGAAACTCTGTTCCAGTCTCCAGTAAGCCTCTTCTGTGCGTTCCCAGTTGTAGGACTTCTGTTCCGCTAGATTTCAGGCAACTCCCAATGATGGTTGTTCTGTAGTTTAGCTGTAATTTTAATGTGGTTGTGAGAGGAGGCAAGCACAGCATTTACCAACTCTGCTATCTTGACCAGAAGCCCAACCTTGCATTCTTGAGTAAATCCAGTTAGATCACAGTGTATTGACTTTTTAATATATCATTAGGTTTGGTCTGCTGATACTTTAATGGGTTTACATCTCTGTTCATGAGAGATTGGTCTATAATTTTCTTTGTCATTTTCAGATTTCATATCAAGATTATCTTGGAGTCACAAAATGAATGGGAATATGATCCCTCTTTTTCATATTTTAAAGGTCTCGTTTTTATAAATTGAACCATATTAATTATATCATAATATTTTGTGCATTTCCAGTTCACTGTTGTTATGGTAGCTGTAAATTATGCAGAAAATAAATTTCAAATATGTTACCTCTGTCTGCTTACCCTAGAATCCTTCTTTTCTTCATTCACATAGCTCCATCAGTGATATGTTTGCATAATTTTTTCATGTCATGCATTGTTTTTATAAAAGAAGTAATTTGCTTTTGAAGATTAGAAATGTGCACATACAAGCTCTAATATTTCCCATTATCTAGTGCCTCATTTTATATTCATCCTGGGGTGCATATAAGCCTGCTCTCGAGATCACTTTTTTAGAGACTGTATTAGAAGTGGTCAAGCTATGACACTAGGATAATGACTCATGGAATAATCCAGGCTGATATGATGATGTCCCAAATTGAGTCAGGGGGGTCGAAAAAAACAGCTGGATTTGAAGTACTAAGGAGGTGGGATGTATTAAGACATAAACAATTAATTGTACATGAAAAGTTAAAGAGGAGACATCAAGAATAACTGAAGTTTCTGGTGTAAGTACCTGAGCCTGAGTGGATGGTGATGCAAGCCATTCATTGAAATGGGGAACATAGGAGAAATAACAGGTCGTTGTAGTCATTTTGAGTTTGAGTTGTATGTGAATATTCAAGATATAAGCAGTAGCAGTTGGAAACAAGATGGGCTGTATTCACATCTTCGCTCAGCTGATTATTAATATCAAAGATACATCATCCCTTGTGCAGTCTTATGAATCTTGTTTTTTTCTTTTGATACCTGCCTGCCTAATAGCATCATTTTGATAAATACTGTTAAGTTTTAGAACACAATAGGCATTCATCCACAAATTTTAGCTTCCTTTCCTTTAAAAATAATCAGAAATATCTATTATTTATATTAAGAACTTAACAGCTTATGAGCAGTTTCTTTCTAGTAGGAAATCTACACAGCCTCTGCCATTATGGGGCTTATTCTATGAATTCCTGAAGTATCCTTCATAATGACCTGTGACTCAGCTATGAAGATGATTTTTGTAAACATAGTAGAGGTAAAGTCCAGCTAGTTGTCTATCTGATCAAAAGGTTCCTTTGGTATCTGTGGCTATCCCATCTGTTGTTTCCTTATAACTAAAACTTCTGGCATATGGTACATTGGAAATGGTATAGGTTTGGAGTTTCATAGACCTGTATTTGAATTCTAACAGCCATTTATTAACTGTGTGATCTTGGACATGTTTTATAACTTTGGGGTGCTCATTTGCATGCTCTATTAACAAAAAACCTAAACAAAGAATGGAATTTCCTACCTACCTTCCAGTGTTTTTGTTGAAGACTAGAAGATAACTTTTCAATACCTAACAAAGTCTTGGACATTTTAAGCCCTTAAATAAGTGTTTGTTTCACTTCTGTGTCACAAGCTGATCAGCTGATTTGACACTTCTCCTATATAGCATGACATTTTTTCCAGGAAGTCAGACTTGTACTTCCCTATCAACACACCTTTATAGAGGCTGTGGTCAGATCCTGTGGTTTGAGGAGCATCTGTCATCGCATAAGCCTCTGAAGTCATATGCAAAGTTTGAAGTTTGTAGGTTTTAAAGGTGTCCAAGTTTCCTGGTTCAATTCTTATTTTACAGCTCTGAAAACCATGATCATTAGAGGTCAGTAAGTTAGAAAAGCTAGTCTTTTTGTGGCAGAATCTAGGTCCATTGACTCACATTCTAGTCTTTTTACTATAAGTTATCAGGGGCTTTGATTATGTTTAAAAAACACTATGAAAATGGGAAATGAGAAAAAAGATATACACAATTTGTTTTGCCAATAAGTTTCCCAGCAACTTAGAAATTATTTTTTGTCTCTTTTTACAGTTAACTCATTCATTCAACAGATATTTCTTAAGGATTTACTATGAGTCAGGTACTAAACAAAGAAAAATTTCTGCCCTCGTGAATGTCACATTCTACAGGGAGGAGTCCTAAAGGATGTGAGGCAGTAAGCCTTGTGTTAATCTTCTAGTAAAAGGAATGGCAAGATAATTTGGGATTTATAGACCATTTTAAGGCTTCTATTCCTAGTAACATGGGACGTCTTCTCAAGAGTTAATATATTTTGATGGTAGAGCTCGCAAATTTGCCAGCAGATCAGATTTTGCCTGTGAAAGAAGAGTTAAGAGTGATCCAGGGTTTTGGCCTGAGTAACACGAAGAATGGGGTGGCCATTTACTGATGAGGAGAAAGCTGAGAGAGAGGCACATTGAGGTAGGTGAAATTAGGAGTTGAGTTTTGGACAGTTTGGAGTTTGAACAGTTAAGTTTGGAACATTTGTTAGGTAGCCAGTTGAAGATGATGAGTATACAGTTGAATATAGGTCTGGTGTTCAAGGGAGAGATGAAATCTGAAAGTATAAATTTTACTGTCATCCCATAAAGAAGTATACTGAGCAACCCATGATGAGAATGAATATAGATAGAAAAAAGAGTCCAAGCCAACCCCTGAGAGACCCAAGCATTTAGAATGAGAGAGAAATAGAAAAGGAGCAACCATGGAGATTTGAGAAAAACCAAGTGGTTGTGGTATCCTGGAAATCAAAGAAAGTATTTTAAGAGGGAGTGATGGTCTTGGTTAACTGCTGCTAAGTAAAGTATAATGAACCCTGAGAATTTATGATTGGATTTAGTGATATGAAGATCATTGAGGACCTTAACAAAAGCCAGATAAGACTAGATTTGGAAGAGGAGGAGAGGAACGAAATTAGATGTAGTGAGTTCCAGGAATGGAACCATGTTTGAGAGTTTTTGTTTTTGTTTTTGTTTTTTTTAAGATAGAAATAACAAGTTTGCATCTAATAGAGAAGGAGAAATTGATGCATGGTGGCACATGGGGGAATTTCCAGAGCAATATCTGTTGATTTTCCTAGAGGGGATGGATCTATTGAAGGAGTGGAAGCATTGGTCTTACTAGGATCTTGATCAGTTTCGTTCATAGCAGGGATTGACAAACCACAGTTCTAGATCCAAATTCAGCCTACTACCTGTTTTTGAAATAAAACTTTATTGGAACACAGCCACACCCATTCATTTAGATATTGTTTATGGCCGTTTTCAAACTAAAGAGGCAGAGTTGAGTATTTGCTACAGAGAAGCCTAAAATATTTACTGTCTGGCTCTTTTTAGGAGTTTGCCGACCTTAGATTTATGGTAACCAAAAGAGAAGATGGGATGAAATATGAGTAGGAGAGGGGAAGAACTAGAAGGCAGCTCTAGGGAACTGAACATTTTGAAAAGGTATTCAAATATCATTTGTGGTTTGGGTCAGACAAGATAGGAAATCAGAATCTTGAATTGAAAGCAAAATGAGTTTTGGCCTAGGTACTTTTTCCAAAGCTAGAAGCTAACTGAGTAGTTAGCTATTACTATGTTACAAATTGCCTCAATCTTAGCTTAAAACAAACAGTTATTATGTTAGTTTCTGGGGAATTGGAAACAGCTTACCTGTATGGTTCTGACTCAGTCTCTCATAAGGCTAGAATTGCCATCATCTGAGACTTGGCTAGGTCTAGAGGGTCAGCTTCCTATCTCACTCACAGGGCAGGAGGCTTCAATTCCTTGCCACATAGGTTTCTCTCATAGGACTGCTCACAACATGGTTTCCCCTATAAAGAGACAGAGTGCCTAGGACAGAAGCCACAGTCTTTTATAACCTAATCTCAGAAGTGACATGCCTTCAATTCTGCTGTATTACATTTGTCACACAGATCAAGGCTGGTACAATATAGGGGTGATTTCAGAAGTGTGGGGATCATTGGGAGCCATCTTGAAGTGTAGCTACCACAGACCCACTTGAATGTCTACAAAATTGAGAGTGACCTTGTGTACGTCCAGCTTTGCCATGTAACCATTGTTTTCATAATTGGCCCATAACAGCTATTTGTGACAGTTTGATTACATTAAAGCCCAACTGCACATTTTAAATATTTTTTCTTGTTTACTAAGCTTTTTTTTCTGATTACAAAAGTGATTATATTCATGGTATAAAACTGGAATACAGAAAAGACTGGAATAAACAAAAAACTCTAGAAATTAAACATTTTTCACTTTCTTGTTTAGATTACTCTTAAATTTTATTTTGCTATATAATGTTTTTCTTGTTTGAACTAATGCATTTCTCTTTAAGAGTTTATACAGAAATCTATTTGTAAACTGTTTTCACATATTTCGTGAACATTTTTCAATGTCATTTAGTACTCACTAATTTTTTTAATAATTGTTTTATAATCCATTGTATGATATGCATAATTTAATCCTTCGTTTATTATTATTATTATTATGAATACTATTACAAGAAATATTCTTGCCATTAATTCTCTATACACAACCATGATTATGACAGCCTTTTAAAAAAAAATATCAGTTCTTGCTAATAATTCGCATACAAGTTCAGCCAAAGCAGTAACTAAGTAGAAGCTTTGTAACATTTATATTAGTTCCCAGCTAGGACCATGGCGGCATTTCTGTGTTGAGGGTTCGTAAACGTCATTGGTTCCAAAGGGGCCTAGAATATTCATGTCCTCAGTGAATTTGCAGATATAGTCGAGTCACTATAAACATATCTTACATAAACCTGTTGTGTTGGATATAAGAACGTAGCACATCTAATATCCCTCAAACTCCTAAGCCTCATAATACATATATAAAGTAAGAAGTAAAAAAATGTTTGGCAGAGATTTCCCACCTGCTATAGTGATTTTAGTAAATGACTTATCAGAAGATTGAATTTCTGTCTAGTCAAATGTTATATAACATTGACATGGTTGTATTTAAGAAAATTGCATGAAGTATCAGCTCAACTTAGCAAAATTCTCTTTGACAATTCTATTTTATTTTTTTCAGGGGCTATTTTTGAAAACGAGTCTCGTAAAAGCACACTTAGCATCTAAGACCAGTGTTCAATTTATCCATAATACATAATGCATTGTAACTCCAGATAATACAACGTAGCATTATCAGATGGGGGGGGGGCAGTCTCTCTCTTTTGCTGGCTCTCCTTTCCCTGACCATCTCCTCAATCAGCAATTCTTAACTGGGGTTCCTATTCTTCCTGGGAGAATGTCTCAGAATTTTACCCATACTATTCTCTGTTAACCTTTCTTGGTACCATTGTTCAACTACATATAAATGCACTTTACTTATTATCATTTAAGCCATACTTACCTATACTGTCCACAAATATTTTATTAGTAGAAATTGAAAAATGTGTCAGATCAAAGTATAAGGTTTAAGGGGAGAAGAATGAAAAAGGAAATGAGCAGGAGCAAATAATACAGAGAGACAGTATTAAGGAATTTAGATTTTAACCTAAGAGCAATGTGGAGTCGTCGAAGAATTTTAAGTAAGCCATGTGAAAATAATTTTACTTTTTATTGTGATACTTACATGAATGACAGGCAATATTATAATAAGGGGTTTCATATGCATTCCTTCACTATTTTAGTTAGTATATAGTGTTTTGAAGTGGCAGGGTTAAAATCTTCATTCTGGTATCTTCAGTTGTTCCCATGCTTGGTATATATTTACATCCTATCAACTGAAATATTATTAGCAATTCAAAGTTAAGAACTACCAGAATTTTCTTGCTTCTGATTATTTCTTGGATTTATGAGAATGACAGCTATATTTAGGCCTAAGAATTTAGACGATTGGACTTAAACAAGCCTCATCTATTCATGCGTGTTGTTTCTCAGTATAAAATCTTGTAAAATAGCATGTAAGAGCTTTCATATTTTATTTTTCTTCTCTTCGAATCTTTACAGTCAAGGTTTACTAATTAAGGATTAGTTGTGATTCTCTTTGAGATCACTACTGATTCTTGATGACAGCAAGAACCCAGAAAGGAAGAAATGTGATTTATGAGAAACAGCCAATTATCTAGCAACCAGAATCCTTTGTTGTTAGAGTCTATTGTAACAAGTCTCTTTGTCGTCATACAGCACCTGTCACTGTGTAACCAAGACCGTGTTTTTGAATCCTTGGCATAACATGACACTACTAGATCACATTGAGGCCAGTCCCTCAGGAGGTTAAACTCAGACTCTGTTGGTTAAACTCAGTCTTCCAGTATGATGGATTGGTTAATGTGAAAGCCTATAAATGGGTACCAGTTACTAAGTAAAACAAACATACTCAGCCCATCCCTTGACCTGAACTCTAAATTTAGAGGTAGAGTGAAAGAATTGAGAGTAAGGGATATTATATTGGCATCAAAAGTCATTTATTTGCAAATACACAGGGATTTCACATCTGATCTAACTACACTGGCCACAGGTACATAGAATCTGCCTGAGTCAGTTCCAGTTTTAACTCTACCTCAACTTACTGTGGAATTTCTTGTGACTTTCCTCAATCCCTATTTCCTCACATGAAAAATGAGAGAATTGGATTATTTTAAGACTACCTTCTGTAGTTCTTTAGGTGCTTTATATTTACTTAACTTAAAAAATACTTTGCAGTAAAATTTCTAGGTAAAAATGAAAGTAACTTGAAATCATATCACATGTAAAATTGGAAGAAATAGACTAGTATACTTAAGGCTATTGTATGAGGTCCCCAAGAATATCTCACTTTCTGTGGGGCCTGGACTTTCCAAATGTTATCTGTTTCATCATCAGATTGTCCTCTCTATATTAGTCGAAGCTTAGAAGCCTCAAATGAGATGCTACAACTTTGCTTCTGACCACTAGTTTGAATTTAGGCACATGTGTTTAATGTTTTAACTTTAAATGTATGATTGGCTTTTAGTGATCGAAAAGATTGGAGGTTTACTTGTGCATCAGCTTGCTGCTCAGCCTGTGATTCCTGATCATTCCTCATGAGCCATGACTATATCCAGTAAGTCCCTTAAAGAGAGAACACTCTTCTTGCTCACTCTCTCCCACCTCACCACCACCCTCCACCCCCCGCCCCCAGAGTAATAGGATGTGCATTCTAATTCTAGTCCATATTCTTGCTGTTAGACATATTGGAAATGATTGAGGAGAGTTGTCCTTTCCTTGACCCCATAGGAAATTACTAAATGTGAGTCTTGTTTTAAATTAATGTTCTCCGGTCTCTTCTCCTGCCTTCATCAGTCTGTCTGTAACCCCAGTGGTCTTTATCCCAAACATAACAATATTTTGCCCAGTGGCATCATCCCTGACTCAGCTCCTCCACTCTATCAATTCCTTCTCTGTCTCCCTTACCTCCCCATACAAAGTCCAGGTTTATTTTTTCTTACCTTTTGCCTAGTGTTGTCAAACTTCAACAACAGATATGAAGAGCTTAGTACCTGGTACAAAGTAAATGTTAGTCGTTTTTAAACTTGGCCACTTTCTATTAGATGAACCATACAAAATTACTGTTTTTATGTGTGAAAAACAGATCTCATGTTGTCAATTTCATATGATTCAACTTTATAGATATACAGAGAGATAGTTCTTAAGCCAGATGCAAATTAGAATTATCTAGGCAGCATTTTATGAAATATATACATACACTGTACCCATCCTTGCCCAGTGAATCAGTACTCAGTCTTGGGAAGAAAAATCTAGAGTGCTACAAGATGTTTTTATGATTTTCAGAGAATTTCCAAGTCATTTTCTTCTAGTTTATCTCTCATGAAACTTAAACTTAGGATTTTGTGCTTTTCAAATACACTTTTGCCTTTGCATGAAAAAGAGAATTAAGAGTAGTAAGCAAGCCACAGTTTAATTAATATTAATTTACCTTGACTCAGTTGACTTACAGTGCAGCTTATCTACATGATTTATAATTTTAATATAGCCAAAAGAAAATGAAGGGAATTTCTTTGAACAGTAGCTGTCTCCCTTCACTGGTAATTTGTGTGTTGTGTTCTTAGCGAGATTTGAAATCTCTGGGTAAGTGGGCTCTAAATAAGCCCAAAATTATGGGCATAATTTTTTTTCTTAGTTCATTGGCAGCTGTAGGTAAGAATATTAAAATCCAGAAAAGAGAATGAGCTTTTTATCTACCTCCCACTATCATGTTCACTCTAAATTTACATTCTGTTTTTTCCTAGCTGTTTAATCTAATTTGCATTCCTTAAAAATGAGGCATATGTACTTTTGTTTAACTCAGAAAAAAATTTTATCAGGAAAGAATATTGAATTGTATCTAATATCTTTTTATGTCATTTACATGGCTTTTCTCATTGGGCCTATTCCTGTTATTATATTATAGCATTCTTAAGCTATCATTTCTGGGATAAAACACAACTATAATGGATCTTTTTTTTCAAAGAAGTAAAATTCAGGTGTTTGTATTTTGTGGAACTTATGTGTTCATTAATGAAATTGTAATATGGCTTTTGGGAGGGATATGATTATTGCTGTTTTGGTATCATTGGCTTTTATTACTCAAATAAAATGATTGGGTAGCTTTTCTGTGCTACCCATAAAAATAACCTTTTTATGTTTAAAAGAAATTGCCTCTAAAATTGGGCCCCAAGCTTAGTAGAAAGATCATTCTTATCAGTTTCTTTCATAGTGGTCATAAAGTTTAGATGGTAAATGCTTAGGATCTGGATTTTTTAAAATCCTTATTCTATACCAACCACGTGATTTGGGCATTTTTAAAAAGGTTATATGGCTCAGTTTTCTCATCTGTAAAATGTAGATAATAGTTATATAAAGTCTTGGGAGTCTCGTAAGATAATCAAGTAGTATGACATGGAGCAAACACTTAAGAAATTAAATGAAAATATTTTCTTGTGTTATTCTCCTTTCTCCAGGATAAATCTTATTTTTCTTTTTATCTGCTTTCCTTAGAATTTTTCTCCCAGCTTCTTCAACCATATGATTGGTTGAATACTTTGTGTAAAATAGTCTTATAGAAGATCAAAATTCAAAAATATTAACACTAGGTGATAGAACCATACAGGTGACTTTTCCCCCTCTTCTCTTTACTCTCTACATTATATAGATGAGCACCTCTTACTTGTATAATCATGAAAAATTGTTGAGGGAAGAAGGGGCTCAAGTCCCATGCGTGCATGCAAGTATATAAGGAAGAATAGGGGTAAGGATAGTGATCAACGTTAATGATAAGATTAAGAGTTCTCAGCAGCATTCAAGATAGCCCTTGAAATTACCTGGTAAACAAATTTGCATTGAAGAATTATTCGATAATATTTAAGTTGCCATTAAACATAAGTTTAGGTCATGTATTTCTTATATTGTCAGAGGAAGTTTTTAATTTAAAAAGTAATGTTTTCTGTACATTTGCTTACAGTAAGCTTTTTATTTATAGTACATAACAAGAGGTTAACCTGACTGGATAGATCAAGTCAGAATTTCAAAGTGTATATATTCTTTCTTTCTGTTTTTTTGAAGGGCTCCATGTTATTTCTTAAAAAGAATTGGCTATTGAGCCACAATTCCACAAAATTCCACTCAGCAGGTGGTCTGTAAAAAAGAGCTATAGTAAAGGATAGTTGGCACAAAGAGAATTTTTTTGTTACTGTAGAGTTTACCTTTAGCTTTAAATTCTTGATTTGTAAAAATAGTTCAGTACTTAATTTGCAGGGCTGTGACTGATCAATATGTCCCCTTACAAATTTTCAGTTGTAGCTAACATATCTCAATAATTTGAAGGAAACATTTTTTAAAAATTGTCTCAGCCCTTCTTTGTAGAATGACTACTGGCTCTCCTTTCTCTCCTCTCCAACGTGTACCTGACTCCCACTCCCTTTTTATGCCAGATGCTGCCTAATCTTATCTTATTTTAAATTTATGATTCTTTGGTCACTCACATCAGGAAACTGATTTATTCTTAAAACTGGTACTAAATAAATATATTCTTTAAAACTCAGGCTTATTTTAATTAGATGTCTTTAATTGAGATTTTCACGGTTTCTAAATTTGAAATTTTGGGGATTCCAAATCAAGTCAGTTTAGGATTTTAACTCATTTACAGTGAAGGTCAGTAATCTAAATTCATATATCTAACTCCTTTGTATCCCCAACTCCCGGTGAAATGACAGAGGAAAAAGATTTTACAGACAGAATTTTGTGAATTCATAACAGCACTGAGACTGGAAACAGTGACTGTCAGCAAAGCAGAGACTTTCCAGGCTCCAGAAAACAAAATAAATGGCATTGATAGATGAATCAGGGTGGAGGAAGCCTCTGCCCAGCACACCCACACGGGAAGGCCGCAAGTGGAATCCTGGAGAGGCTTTAAGCTCAAGTCAATAAGAACAGAGCAGAAGAGATGATAGGACATAATTTTATTTAAAAGAGGGTGTATTAAGAGCTAACTGGATATTCTACCCATACACCCAACCCATACAAAGATTGCAACATTGATTCCCATGCTGATTTTGGAAATCTACTTTCAAAAAAATTGTTTTTAAACTCTCAGCCTAAAGAGGACTGGGAGTTCTAATGAAAGAGTTAGTGACCCAGGGTATATGTCTTTGTTTTGGTATTTGAAGAAAGATCCACCCTATCAACCTGTTCCTGGCCCTTGAGCCCTGAAGGGAAGCATGTCCATTAAAATGCCAATGAACACAAAGTCTGTTACCTCTCCCGATCTGGTATGGGAAACAAGTATACCCAGCAATGGAGGAAACCTGCTACAGTGGACTGGGAAAGCAGGAAGAAAGAAAGCCTAGCCAATGGTGACATGAAATTATACAAAATGTAATACAGGATACTATTGCCAGATTAGTAAAGGTTTTGAATTAACAGTTCACAAAGTAAATACATGGAAAAAATGTTCACCCTTTTTATGTAATCATATCAAAAATCAGATTTTTAAAAAATATTGTTAGTATGAATGTTGTGAACAATTGCACTTTTGAAAAGCAGTTGGACCATGTGCTTAATAAACTTTAAACCACTCATTCATTTTCTTTTCTTACATTCTGCTTCATGGAAAGCATTTTAAATGTAGAAATAGAAGGTCATTCATTATAATAGTGAATAATTCTAAACTCTAATGTCTAATAATTCTAAACTCTAATAATTCTAGCTCTAATATCTTATTACAGGATTTGGTAAGTAAGCTGCTCTTCATCTATAGGATGATATATCAAATAGCCATTAAAAATTGCAGCTATGAAATCGACAAAACGACATAGAAAATAAAGTATAACTTAAATGAAAAGTTATGCAAAAGGCAAGCTTGTCTGTTACAACTTAATAATTCCCCCCACATCTCTGTACTTGATCTTAAGATCCTTGAAGTCAGCAGTTTTGACTTGCTCATCCATGTACCCACCCACCACCCTGTCCCAATGCCCAGCACACTATTTGACTCACAATAAATATATGTTGACTCAGAAAATAGGCATAGGAAAAAGAAACAAAGGAAATCCAAAAGCAAACTAAAAGATTAGAAAAGCCACTATACAAAGAGAGAGCTAACTTAGTAGTGATACACACATTAAAAAATGGGATTTAGACATCCAGGTGAACAAAGCTCCCAAGATGCAGCACAGAATTTACAGAGCTCATGGACGGATTAACCCTTACATGAGCTCTCCTTGCCTCATTGAGATGATCCTTACTGAAAAAGAGCAGATTGTTCCTAAACCAGAAAAGGAGGTTGCACAGAAGAAAAAGATCCCAGAAGAAACTGAAGAAAAAATATTATGGCCCAGGAGTAAATTTAGCATCACATAAATGCTAATAAAAGTAAAACTAAAAAAAAAAAAAAAGCATCTTCATATATACTTAGATTTTTAAAAAATATTTGGTTTGCTAATGACTTCTGTTAAACTTTTTGTCAGCATTCTAATATGTGTGTTAATATAACTCTTAGTTGAATAATTTTTAAGCTATATCATTCATGCATGGTTAATCCAGTTTTTTTTCCAGTTATATTAAATTAGCAAAACTTTCATAGACAATATCAAATTCATAAAGATATCAATTAGAGAAACTTTATATACACTTAGTTTATAGGTCTTACACAGTAAAACCTAAAGCAGATATGAATTATACTTTTTTATTAACTTGATGAAGCATCAGGTTTTGAATATTTCTTCATCCAATTTTGTAGCCTAATTCAGTAATAACCTTTTATTTATTTAATTTCCAGATAGGTTTTATAGTCACATAGTTTAAAATTCAAGGACGTGGTTCCATAGTGTGGCGGTTAGCACGTCTGCTTTACACACAGAAGGTCCTGGGTTCGCGCTCCAGTGGAGCCACGCTCCATGATCTACGTCCATGCCACCCTGATCAAGCCCGATGTCTGATCTTGGAAGCTAAGCAGGGTCGGGCCTGGTTAGTACTTGGATGAGAGACCACCTAGGAAGACCAGGTGCTGTAGGCATAAATAATAATAATAAATAATAAAAATAATTTAAAAAATAAAATTCAAAAGATTACTGTTATGTATCCTTCCAGGGTTAGCATAGGAATACAGAAGCAAGGTATATTCTTTACAATAAATAATTATTAAATGTTTTCCTAAACAACAAAATCTATTTTAAAAGCACATTTAAGAGTTTAAGACACATGTTAAAATAGCTGTAAATAGTAGTTTATCTTTCACCTTTCAAGTTCCACCCTTTACTTATTTTTCAGCATTGCTCAAGTTAAGTCATAATGTGGTGGCAAAACCATTGGGGCCAAGATTAAGAAAACTGCTTATCCTTAAGCTATACTGTACTTAGATGCTTTTAAAATATTTTGATCTGTTAAAAGATCAATACTGGTTTCCATCATTTCCTTTCATTAACTCTTCTCACCACCCACACTCCCTAAAAGAAAAGCTGCTTGTTCCTCTTTTCCTTACTCATATCCACTCAAGCCAGATAGTTGGGTAATTTGGCTTGAATTTTCCCTTTCCTTCACCCCTCACATCTAATCTGTTCCCAGATTTGGTTGACTTTTTCCTTAATAGCTCTTGAATTCATCCACATTTCCTCCTTAGTCCAAACCCAAGTCATCATTGTCCTGTAGCCTTCCAGATGTTCTCTCTGCCTTCTGAGTCATAATTTCTCACTTAAAAATTGGTGGTTCTCCATTGCTCTGAGGATAAAATCTTAATTCCTGGTATGTAAAGTTCTGTTTCTGTTTTTTTGTTGTTGTTGTTTTTTACTTTTTATAGCTTTATCGCTCACCATCACCCCCAGGTGAACGTGGTCTGCCGATTTTTGTTTTTCAAGTCTTAGCTTAGCCATCACTTCTTCATGAGTTCTGGAAATTTTTTGTTAGTTTTAACTGTGGTGAGGGCCTTACCTTTGTGTTGCTGGTAATTTGCACTGAGTGGGAGCCGATTATATTGTATATAAAGGTAAAGTCTTCTGAAGATAGCTGAATGTTTACATTACCCATACTTAATATGTATATTTGAACATCTTACATGTGTTATTTTATTCATCTTAGCATTATGTTTACAAACAAGCTGAGTCCCAAGGAGATAAATTTAAGCCTTTGTGATTGTTAAGTCTTTACTTTGATGTCTGACAGGCTGTCTGGCAAGTCATACAAATAAATTTTTATTATGCAGACAAGGCAAAATGTTAAGCCATCATTAAACAGTTTTCAATTACTGTACCCTTAAGACAGAATAGTACTTTCCTTAGTTCAGTCTTTGTTATAATTTTGTGTTCTCCTTATTTAGTGCAGTTTGGATAATTAGAAAATATTAAGTTGTTACATTTCAAAAGTAAACATCGTCTCAGGGACTTTCGGACTTTGCATGTTGCTCCTATAGAGCTTGATTGCATGCTTTAAAATGATGAAAATTATTCTATATCTTGATTGTTTTGGTGGTTACATGACTATACATTTATCAAAACTCATTAAAAGGTTGATTTTATTGTATATAAATCAACCTGCCTTCAAAGAAAAAGTTAAAGCAAGTTTTCAACATCAGAAATTCTCTTCACAGATTAAGGGTAAAGAATACTCTAGGAGGTAGATCAGATGACTCCAAAGTCTTTGAACCATTATTTTTTATCATGAAGAAATTTTATCTATTAATAATTAATACTTTTTTCATTATCGAGATCTTGTGCCTCTACCAATATACCATCTTCTTGTCCCAAGAGCAGGACCTATCTTGATTTACTCAAGTCACCCTTTATGTTATCTGAGTATCATTATTATCTTCATGTATATCTATATAGTTTGTATTAGTTTTATTCTTAGTATATACTCTGTATTATATTTATTTTTATATAATGTATTGATTATATGTTTTTTACATATTATATATTGATTATAATATATCGGTTACCCTTTAAATCTCTTGTTGATAGCAATTTTTCAGTTGATTCCTTTGGCCCAAGTATAAAATAATATCTGTGTGTAATGCTCATTTGCCTCCTTCCTTCTCTTTCTAATACCATCAGATACTACTTCCAGCACAATGTTAAATAAAAGTGAAGATGGTGGGCATTCTTATCTTACTCCTGACATTGATGAGAATGCTTTTATTTCATCATTAAGCATGATATTTTTATGGTTTGGGTTTTTAGATAGCCAGTTTCTGTGTGTATTAAGTGAATACCAGTAAATTTCTACTTTATTTAAGGATTTTTTTCAAGCAGTAGACTTTGAATTTTATCAACTATCATTCCAGATCCTATAGAGATAATATGATTTTTCTATTAATACCAATAATTATATTGACTTCCTAAAATATAAAGCCATTATTGCATATCTGAATTGCACCTGGTCACTTTGGTTTATATGGTAACATTTTTTTTATTTAGAATTTTCACACTATTTTCACAAGTCAGTCAATCTACTTTTCTTTTAGTCTCTCTTTGTTAGGACTTTATATCAGTGTGAACCCAGCTCTCTAAAAAGAATTTGGAAGCTTTCTCTATGCTCTAGAATATTAAATAGTATTGATAATACACCTGTTCTTTGAATGTTTGGAAAAATATACCTGTACCTGGTAATAAACCTAAATAATCGTAAATCTCTTTTAAAATAGAATTGTGTATATTGCTTTCTTGGTCAAGTATATTCTAACTCTTCTAAAATTGTTCATTTTAGACTAAATTCCTCTTTGTTTTTATCGAGCAGTTATTCTTAATACACATAGGGAGTGTCATGTGTGAAATTTTTTATATGAAATACTTTCCTTTTTGAGAGTAATTTACTAACTTGGCATCTGCCTACTTGTGATTAGTTATGATTTTTAATGATTTGATAGGGACTAAACTTTAGTGATCATACACCTTTAATCCACTATTCAAATTGGAGAGGAGGGAAATGCTTCATTTAATCTCTTTATTAAAAAAGACTCTCAGTAAGATCTTGTACCATCTAATATTTTTGTTAGACTAAAGTTTAATAATAAATGTCTCTATTACAAAAGTCTAAGCAGATGATAATGAACTCTAGAAATATAAAAATCATTGGGATTTTTATTTTCGGTGGGCAAAGGAGTGTTTGATATCTTACTTGGTAGAGTATTCCTTATCAAGTATAGGAGAACTAGATTGATCATTTGTTAGAAAATTTCTTAAAGTTTAAAATGGAGAACTTAGAGTTGGGATTTGAGATATGTGATCTAAAGTGCGTTGACCCACTTCCTGTATGTGATAAGCTGACTAAATGACCCGACAAGATACCCGTGTCTGAATCCCCAGAATCTGAATGTTACCTTCTAAGGTAGAAGGGACTCTGCAGGTGTGATTAAATAAATTAAGGATTTTGAGATGGGATGATTATTTTGGATTGTCTGTCTGGGCCTTAAATGTAATCACAAGTGTCCTTAAAAGAAGGAGATGGAGGTTTGACTACTGTGTTTTTGTTGCACTTAGCATGAAAAATGGAATTTTCTTATTTATGTATGTATTTGTCTGAAGTTCCTGGTAGGCGGGGGCTTTGAGTTATTTATAATCAAAACAGCATATAGACTAGGGGTTGGAAGCTAAGCTATGGAATGCAAAGGTTTTGAAATGCAGGGAGAGGAGTATATCTTTGGAGGGAGCTTCTTTTCCTAGAGATCCTCTTGGAAGTATGGAATGTTCAGCTCATAATTATTAGAGAATAATTAATTGCACTTTGGAAAAATGTCTTTGGGACCCTCTGCCTTTTCTAAGTCACAGACTACATTTTAAATTGTTCTGTAAGGGAAGGTGTTTTTAGCCCAGTTGATGTGACTGGTAAATGTTTTGCTTTTAAAATGAGCATACACACAATTTTTAGAGTATTAATTGATATGGTAATAGCTTGAGCACATGTAGTACTTACTGTTTAGAAATAAAACAGCAGTTACATAGCCATGAAATGATTACAGCTGCCAAATAAGGATCATAATAGTGACAAGTCATTTTCTAGTTTATTTAGGTACACCAGCAACAGAATACTCCATAAACTTGCTTAGACTTGGTATCTTTCAGACTTTTAGTTACTTATCTGAAGTATACTATTTTCACTATTTCTGAGCAGTGATAGTCATTCAAAATCTCATGATCATGTCCTTGGTACCCAGGAAAAAGACTCAATCCTTGTTTGTTGAGTTGAATTGAACTAGCCTCCAATTATGGATTCCTTACCATATGTTTCACAGTTCAAGCTGCTTCTGCTAAAATGTTTATGATATAGTAAGAACGAGATCAAAAATTGCATATACAGTGAGATCTGTTATGCTCCATAGAGATTAAAAGCAGCCTCAAAAGAAGTATGTTAACATGTTTATATTATTAAATGGATTGCAAGATGTTGGAGGTCTGTTTCTTAATACTTTTCTGTATTGGGCAAAAAGGCATATGGACATGATTTCTGGGTCTGGCCTAAAGCAGTGCCCAGCTCTCGAGTGCCCTATACAGATAGCGTGTGAGGCACAGACACCAGACAGACTGTCCTTGCCCAAACTTGTGATTGAGTTTCTAGTTGCAAAAGCTGCTTTACCCACCATTATAGTCTAAAGCATTTCTGAAGGTTAAGTTAGACTTCGAACATTTGTTTATTTGTTCAGTGAACACATGAACTGAATGGCTGATTTTGCCAAGTCATGTTACTTACATTAAGCATAAAGTAAACCAAACAGATGTAGCCCCTGCACTACAGATATTTCTGGTATATTAGAGAAGAAGACCCATATCAAACAACACTCAAGCAATTTCTACTTAATAATGATTATGAAGGAAAAGTATCAAATACTATAATGAGCCACAGGGGAAGGGAGAGTTTCGGGTAAGGCTGAGACCCAAAAAAACGAGAGGAGTTAGCCAGCTATAATAAGAATATGCTGAATGGAGGAAACTGCATGGCAAAGGCCAAGAGGTGGAGAAGAGCATATGAAGGGCTGAAGGAGACCAGTGTGGTCTGTTACAGCTGAGCTGGGAGAGATTGGCACAAAATAGGGAGGTAGGCATGATGGAGTGTAGTCCTGTAAGCTACAACTTGGGGAAGCTGTATCTGTAACTGAAACAAATCAAAGAGATTCTGAGAAAGAAGGGTAAAATCCACCCGAATCCTCTAATGACAGAAAGTCCTTGCTCGAGCCTCCACACAGACTCAGTGTTTGCTGTGACCTCATGGCCTCTTTTTCTAATGCCTGGTACCAGGGCAAAAGGAAACTGGGTGCATTTAGTGTACCTTACCACTACAACTTCTGGAGGAACCTGGTACACATATGTTTGTGTCATAGGATACTTGGGAATTGGGGTAGGCAGTGTTGGATTCCATTGATTATTCTACCACCAAGTTGTTAGGATACAGTTTCTTTTTTTATAAACTGGCAGTAAGTAAGTAAGCCTTTCAGTTGGCAAGGTTTTTTTTTTTCCTCTTTTGTCAGTTATTTCTTACTGGAATTAGAAGAAACCTCTCTTTAATTATTACTAGTAAAGGTTAATGTAAAAACAAAATGATCATTTAGCCTGTTTTCATAATCTGTGTGATTATATTCTCATACAGCTGTTCTCCATTGTTAGCGTGTGGTTGCGCTGGGAAATTTTCACTTCTGGTCACAGCTTATTACTGAAAACTATTATAATAAGAGAAATGACCTTAAGATATATACTTGTATTATCACTGAGGTGTTCTCTGACAAGTAGTTCTTCCTCTAAATGAGCCTACTTCATTTGTCATTTGTTTAAAATCACTGCAGAATGAAAACTAGTATCTTGAAGCCTAAGGACATCATACCTCTTTCCCACACTGGAATTATAAAGAAGAATGTACTAAGCATTACTTATTCTCTCTTTCCTTTTAGATTCCTCTTGATCTTTTGGTGACAATTCTGTGACACAGGATGGCCACAAATAAGCCCAAGGGTCAGAATTCTTTGGCCTTACACAAAGTCATCATGGTGGGCAGTGGTGGTGTGGGCAAGTCTGCTCTGACTCTGCAGTTCATGTATGATGAGGTAAGTGCTGATTTTATAATGAATATCAAAGTTTGGGCTTTCAAAGAGTATTTCTCTAGATTAATTCTGGTGATATTTTGGATGGATTTCTTGAATCTCGAAAGGAGTCGTCTTTTTTTCCATTTTAAGAAATTGAGAGCTAACGTTTATATACACAACTCGATTTAACAAGTCAAAAGCTCAAGGTTTGTAAAAACCTTAACATTTTAAAATACAAAACAAAACTGGAAACTACCTATTTTTGAGCAATCTAACTTTGGCTTTTTTAATTTTAGTGTTCTAATGGCAATTCTCACCTTGAATTAATAAAAGTGGAGGATATTGTACCTCACTGAGATTTGAGGTTAACACACATAAAGGTCCTTTAATAACCTCAGTGAAAAAGTTATTTGTTGTATATTTGGCATGACACTACATTAAATGATAAACGATGTATCCCTAAAATATAATTATTAGACAGGTTAACAGATTTGTGTGTATGTATTTATATCAGACTTTGTCCACCTAGATTCTTTACCTAGAGGACTGTTATCAAGTCTAAATGATTTAAAAGATAGTAATCTTATTAAGCATTTATCCTCATTTCTTCCTTCCAGTAGAAGCAAGGTTTTGTGGTTACTCTTTCTTACTTAATTCTCATAAGTCCTGCATGGTAGGTGGGGGTATCCCCATTTTACAGATGAGAAAAAACCTCAGAGGGTTTTTTCTGCTTAAAGCTGGTCTCTTGACAAAAAAATCTTGCAAATTTTTACCATTCCATATCTCCTTCTATTGCCTGCCTATCAGCACTTTTTTCACACACACAAAACTCAAATCCATCAGTTGTCCTGTTTGTTGGCGACTTTAATAAAAAATTTAGAAAGGAGGGATTGAAATAGTACTTTAAATGAAATTGCTAATTTATCTGTCCAATTCTGTTCCTCATACTATTCATTTTAATAGTTACTCTTCTATTTTTTTTTTTATCAAAGTCTACAAACTATTTACTTTTGTCAGTAAGAATAATGGGTTCCTTTTTCAAAAATAAAAGTTTATAAAACATTTTCCACAAAGTAATTATTCTAGTTTCTTAGTTTTACCATTTCCTTTTTCTTTTTTTTCTCATTGCCATCTTTTTTTAAATTTCAAATTTTATTTTTCAGTTATACTGAATATTATATAAGTTTCAGGTGTACACCATAGTAATTAAACATTTATATAACTTATGAAATGATCACCCCAATAAGTCTAGTACGCATCAGACACTATACATAGTTATTATAATGTTACTATTATCCCTTGCTGTACTTTACATCCCTGTGGCTGTTTTAATAACTGGCAATTTGTACTTCTTAATCCTGTTTACCTTTTCACCTGTCCCCCAAGCCCCGTCCTGTCTAGAGACCATCAGTTTGTTCTCTCTGTCTATGAGTTTGTTTCTGCATTGTTTCTTTGTTTATTTTGTTGTTTAGATTCCACATAAGGGAAATTATATGGTGTTTGTCCTTCTCTTCGAACTTACTTCTCTTAGCATAATACCCTCTGGGTCTATCTGTGTTGTCACAAATGGCAAGATTTCATTCTTTTTTATAGCTAATATTTTATTGTGTATATATGCCACATCTTTATTCATTCATCAATCGGTGGACACCTAGGCTGTTTCCATATCTTGGCAATTGGCAATATTGCTGCAGTGAGCATGGGGGTACAAATGTCTCTATTTGAATTAGGGTTTTGTATCTCTACAGATGAATACCCAGAAATAGAATTGATGAGTCAGATAGTTGTTCTGTTTTTAATTTTTTGAGGAACCTTCCTACTGTTTTCCACAGGGGCTGCACCAATTGACAGCTCTCCCAGCAGTGCACGAGGGTTCTCTCTTCTCCACATCCTCGCCACCACTTGTTGTTTGTTGATTTATTGATGATAGCCATTCTGACAGGTGTGAGATGATATCTCATTGTGGTTTTAATTTGCATTTCCCTGATTATTATTGATGTTAAGCATCTTTTCATATGTCTGTTGACCATCCTTATGTACCCTTTGGAGAAACGTCTATTTAGGTCCTCTGCCCATTTTTAAATTTGATTGTTTGGGGTTTTTTTGGTATTAAGTTGTATTAGTTCCTTATGTATTTTGGATATTACCACTCCTTATTAGATATATCATTAGTGAATGTCTTCTTCCATTCAGTAGGTTGTCTTTTCATTTTGTTGATGGTTTCCTTTGCTGTGCGAAAACTTTTTATTTGATATAATCCCATTTATTCATTTTTTCTTTTGTTTTCCTTGCCTGGGCGAACATATCCCAAAAGAATATTGCTAAGAGGGATGTCAAAGAGTTTACCACCTATGTTTTCTTCTAGGAGTTTTATGGTTTTAGATTTTATATTTAGTCTTTAATTCATTTGAATTTATTTTTGTATATGGTATAAAAGAGCGGTCTGGATTCAGTTTTTTACATGTATCTGTTCAGTTTTCTCAGCACCATTTATTGAAGACACTGTTTTTATTCCATTGTATACTCTTTCTTGCCTCCTTTGTCATGTATTTGTTGACTATATAGGCATGGTTTTATTTCTGGGCTCTCTGTTCTGTTCCATTGATTTACATATCTGTTTTTATGCCAGTACTATGTTGGTTTGATTGTTACAGGCTTGTAGCGTAGTTTGATATCATGTAGCATGATACTTCCAACTTTATTCTTCTTTCTCAAGATTACTTTGGCTGTTTGGGGTCTTTTGTGGTTCCATATAAATTTTAGGGTTATATGTTCTAGGTCTGTGAAATGTGTCATTGGTATTTTGATAGGGATTGCATTGACTCTATAGATTCCTTTGGGTTTTATGGACATTTTAACGATGTTAATTTTTCCTATCCATGAGCATGACATATTCATCTATTTGTGTCTATCTTCTCAAGAGTTTTCCAAGTACAGATCTTTACCTCAATTAAATTTATTCCTAGCATTTTATTTATTTTCATGCATTTGTAAATTGGATTATCTTCTTAATTTCTCTTTCTGATAGTTTATTATTGTATAAAAATGCAACCTATTTTGAATATTAGTTTTTTATCCTGCTACTCTACTGAATTTATCAGTCATAATAGTTTTTTGGTTGAATCTTTAGGATTCTCTCTATATAGCATCATGTCATCTGCAAAAAATGACAGTTTTATTCCTTCCTTGCCTTTTATTTTTTGTATGTTTCCTGTGGCTAGAATTTCCAATATTATGTTGAGTGAAAGTGGATAACTTTGTCTTGTTCCTGACCTTAAAAAAGCATTGAGCTTTTTATCACTGAGTATATCATGTTAGCTGTGGGTTTGTCATATATGGCCTTTATTATATTGAGGTATGTTCTCTCCATCCCCACATTGCTAAGAGTTTATAATAAATGGATGCTGAATTTTGTGAAATGCTTTTTCTGCATCTATTGATAGGATCTTAGGATTTTTATTTTTCATTTTGTTTATGTGAATTAGCATGGTAATTGATTTGCAGATATTGAACCAACCTTGTATCCCAGAAATAAATCCCACTTGAACATGGTGTATGATCTTTTTAATGTATTACTGACTTCGGCTTGCTGATATTTCGTTGAGGATTTTGTGTATCTTTGCTCATCAAGGATATCAGCCTATAATTTTTTTTGTTTCGTAATGTCTTTGTTTGGTTTTGGTATCAGGGTACTGGTGGCTTTGTAAAATGAACTTGGGAGCCTTCCCTCCTCTTCAGTTTTTTGAAGTAGTGTGAGAAAGATAGGTGTTAATTCTTCTTTTAATGTTTGGTAAAATTCACCTGTGAACGCATCTGGCCCAGACTTTTATTTGTTGGGAGTTTTTTTTATTACTGATTTGATTTTATTAGTAGTTATTGGTCTTTTCAGAATTTCTATTTCTTCTTGATTCAGTCTTGAAAGATTATATGTTCCTAGGAATATATCCATTCCTTCTGGGTTGTCTAATTCGTTGGCATATAATTGTTAATAGTATTTTCTTATAATCTTTTGTATTTCTGTGGTGTCAGTTGTCACTTTTCCTCTTCCATTTCTGATTTTATTTGAGCCCTCTTTTTTTGTCCTGATAAGTCTGGTTAAAGGTCTATCACTTTTGTTTATCTTTTCAAATAACCAGCTCTTGGTTTTATTGATCATTTTTATTGCTTTTTTGGACTCTTTTATTTTCACTCTAATCTTTATGATTTTCTTCCTTCTACTCTGAGCTTTATTCCTCCTTTTTCTAGTTCTTGTAGGTGTAAGTTTAGATTATTTGTTAGATATTTTTCTTATTCCTTTTTTTTATTTTTATTTTTCAATTAGAGTTAACATTTAGCATTATTTTATATTAGTTTCAGGTGTATAGGATAGTGGTTAGACATTCTTGTTGCTTGAGGTAGGCCTATATTGCTGTGAATTTACCTCTTAGAACTGTTTTGGCTGTAATACACACACACACACACACACACACACATACACACACCATATTGGATCGTGTTTTCATTTTCATTTATTTCAAGGTACCTTTTGATTTATTCCTTGATCTCGATCTTAACTCATTCATTGTTTAGTATCATGTTATTTCACCACCACGTGTTTGTGCGTTTTTGGTTTTTTTTTTTCAGTTTTTTTTCTTCTGCTGTTTTTGGGTAAAATGCTCTAAAAATATCAATTATATATGTCTGGTCTGATGTGTCATTTAAGGACGCTGTTTCTTTGTGGGTTTTCTGTATGAATGATCTAACCATTGTTGTCAATGGGGTATTAAAGTCCCCTATTGTTGTCTGACTGTGATTTCTCCCTTTATATCTATCAATACTTGCTTCACATATTTAGATGCTCTTATGGTGGGTACATAGATGTTTATAAGAGTTCACCCTCTTGTTTGAGTGATCCTTTTATCATAATGAAAAGCCCTTCTTTGTCTCCTTTTACAGCCTTTGTTTTAAAGTCTGTTTTGTCAAAGTATTGCTACCTCAGCTTTTTTTTTCCATTTTCATGAAATATCTTTTCCATCTCTTTACTTTGAGTCTTTTGATCTGAAATGGATTTTTTGTAGGCAGCATATGTAAGGGTCTTGTTTTCTTATTTATTCAGCCACCCGACGTTTTTTGTTTGGAGCATTTCGTCCATTTACATTTAAAGTAATTATTGGTAGGTATGTAGTTATTTTGTAACATTAGTTTCTTCTTGTCTGGGAAGCTTTTTTTCACTGCTTTGAATCTGAATGACAGCCTTCCTTGGTAGACTAATCCTGGTTGTAGTTCCTTACTTTTCATCACATTGACTATTTCATGCCAATCCTTTCTGGCTTGCAAAGTTTCTTTTGAGAAGTCAGCTGACACTCTTATGAGAGCTTCCATGTAGGTAACTAACTACTTTTTCTCTTGCTGTTTTTAAGATTCTCTCTTTGTCTTTAACCTTTGGCATTTTAATTATGATGTGTCTTAGTTTGGGCCTCCTTGGGTTCATCTTGTTTGGGACTCTGTACTTCATGGCCTTGTATGTCTATTTCCTTCACCATGTTAGGGAAGTTTTCAGTTATTATTTCCTCTAATAGATTCTTAATCCCTTACTTTCTCTCTTCTCCTTCTGGTACCCCTATGATGCGAATGTTAGTACACTTGATATTGTCCCAGAGGCCCATTAAACTATTCTCATTTTCTTTAATTCTATTTTCTTTTTGCTGTTCTGATCAGGTGTTTTCCACTACTTTGTCTTTCCTATCACTGATTTGATTTCCTGCTTCATCTAATCTGCTATTGATTTCATCAAATATATTCTTCATTTCAATTATATATTCATTTTTGACTGGTTCTTTTTTATGTTTCGTATCTCCATTTTTATGTTTCCTATCTTTGTTGATGCTGAACATTCTTATAACCAGTGTTTTGAACTCTGTATCATGGTAGACTGCTTGTCTCCATTCCATTTAGTTTTCTTACTGGAGTTTTGTCCTATTTTTCATTTTGGACAAGTTTATCTCCTAATTTTGGCTGACTTCCTGTATTTGTCTATTTGTTAGTGGATCTACTACTTCTTGACAGAGTGGCCTTATGTAGAAGATGTTCTGTGGCATCCAGTGGCACAATCTCCCTGGTCACCTTACCTGGGTCCTTCAGGGGTGTCCCACGTGTAGGTTATTTATGCCTCCGTATTGTAGTAGGGGCTCAGTTGCTGTTGGCTCATTAGCAGGTGTAGTTGACTCTCAGGCAGACTGGCTGTGAGGACTGGCCATGACTACAGCAGTTGTTGTGCTGTTGTGCAGGAACTGTCCTCATGAAATGGAATCACTTTAACATGGCTCTAGTGTCGACTGAGTTCACCCTTCAGGTGTATCTTTTGTGGAGGTGATTGGGTGGTGCTCTGGTATGATCTAAAGCTGGTCGCTGAGTGTATTGGGTCTCAGGCCTCCTGGAAAGAGATTTGGTGCAGACCAAGGTCAGCCATCGCTAGTGCTGTGCCCAGGGCCTCTTGGTAGATTCTACAAAGTGATCTGTAGTTAGTTGCTTCTGGTGCTGGTTTTGGAGGTCTTAGGAGAAGCTACACTGTGAATTGAGGCTGGATGCCACTTGTTTCAGTCTTAGGACCCTTTGGTGGGCACCACAGTGCAAGCTGAAGCCAGCCACCACTTGTGCCAGGTTTGTGACCACTTAATTGAAAGTATTTTCCAGGCCAAGACTGGCCACTGCTATGCCAGGCTTGGGGCCATTTAGCATAAGCTACAAGGTATGCCAAGGTCAGCTGCTGCTTGTTTGTCATTTGTGGATCTTTGAGAGATTTTGAGATAGTCTGTAGCACGATTTGAGGCAGGCTGCTTGTGCAGGTAAGCTGTTGGAAGAGGCTGGGGCCAAGCAGGTCAGTTGGGTGAGTAGGTTCTCAGGGAATCACCAGGGTGGGGTGAGCAGTGTCAGTCAACTTTTTGGAGAGCTCAGATTTGTCACCTGCCAGCACTTCCGTCCCTGGAGAGTTGTTCTGACCCCAGTCCCTCCAGCCCTCATCTTGATGTTAGGCAATTTAGTTCCTCCGTATATGTCCCTGGTGCTTTTCAAGCTGCTGCCCCAGTGCTGGAGCTTAGAGTAAGTGAGTTTGTGAGTAAGTCTTTGTGCAGGCCCCTTAAGAGGTTCACCTCTGTCTTTAGCAGACCCCTGTCCTTCTCATAACACAATCCCCACTGGTCTTCACAGCCAGATGGGGACTTCCAGGCAGTGGTGCCCTGGTGTGGGGAACCCGGTGTGAGGCTAGGGCCTCTTGCTCCTCAGGGGGAACCTCCACAGCCAAGATATCCCACCCGTTTCTTAATGGCCACACCATGGTTGTGGGTCAAGCTCTATTGGTGTCTCTGCCCCACTACCAGTCTTAAAGTGGCAGCTTCTTTGTATCCTTAGTTATAGGAATTGTGTTCAGGCAGTCTTCAGGTGGTTCTCAGTGATGGTTGTTCCATAATTTAATTGTAATTTTCATGTAGTCATGGGATGAAGCGAACACAGCATTTACCTTCTCCACCATCCTGACCAGAACCTAGTTACTCTTCTTTCAAACTAATCCTTAAATCAGTTTCCTTCTTGACAGTAAGGTCAAAAGTAAGAATATTCACATGCCTGACATTTGATGAATGTTTAGGCCTTCATTTATTATTCATTAACATTCAATATTTAATATTCATAATATCTGATATATTTGAATATTTTTATTCATTAAAGTATTCATAAGTGTTTATAAATATTTAATGTTTGCAAAATATTAGCATGTAAATGTGATAGAATGTTCTATAGCTTTCATAGTTATAAAAACACTGTTCTTTTTTAAAAAATAATTATTTATTGTGTCTACCATGTACCAGGCACTATTGTAAGCTTTAGAGATACAGCAATGAGTTGAACTGTCAGGGTCCCTGCTTCCAGGGAGGTTAAAATTCTAGCAGAAAAATATAGACATTGAGCAAATATATAAGGAAATATTAGAAATTCAAAATATTTACAGGAACTAATAAAAACCTACAAAAGTATGTGTATATATACACAAATGCTAACAATAATACACTGATCAAAATATCAAGGTGACATGAGGTTAAAAATAGGAGCAAGAATGTAAAGTTGTACTATTTTAAATTCAGAAGTTTGGGGAGAAATCTCAAAGTTCAAGACTTGACATTCAGCTGAATAGTATAAGCCACTACATTGACTTGGTTCATTTTGGAGAAAGAAAAGATTTAATGTTACTTTCAATGCTTACCTAAACATGGACTTATTTTCAAGTTATTTCCACAATTCTGGCATGAAATTTTATATTTAGAGTCACATAGAAAAGAAGTTCTTACACATTTGGTAAAATACAGGCATACCTTGTTTTGTCGCGCCCAGTTTTATTGCACTTCACAGGTGTTGTGTTTTTTTACAAATTGAAGCTGAGACCCTCCACCAGCAAAAAGATTACCACTCGCTTTATTGCGATACTTGCTTTATTGTGATGGTCTGGAACCAAACCCACAATATCTCCGAGGTATGCCTGTATATATATAATAGCTTTTGCAGGTATAGTGTTTTAAGAAAGAAAAAAAGGACATATTTCAAGCTGTAAACAGCCTAGATAGAGCTGATGCTTCAACTCTCACTTTTTGCAAATGAAACCACCAAATTGTCTAAAATGAAATTTTCAATTAACGTCTTTTTTACCATTGGGGAAAACTGAGCGAAGGGTACAGAACCTCTCTGTACTATTTTGGCAACTTCATGTGAATCTGTATTTTAAAATAAGTTTTGAAAAGGAAAGATAATTTAAAAAATTGATATGCTTTTCATCTTTTCTAGTTTGTAGAGGACTATGAGCCTACTAAAGCAGACAGCTATCGGAAGAAGGTGGTGCTGGATGGGGAGGAAGTGCAGATCGATATCTTGGATACAGCTGGGCAAGAGGACTACGCCGCAATTAGAGATAACTACTTCCGGAGTGGGGAGGGTTTCCTCTGTGTCTTCTCTATTACAGAAATGGAATCCTTTGCAGCCACAGCTGACTTCAGGTATGTCAGAGAGTAATGTCATTGCTGACTTATTGCATAATAATTTCTTCCTCAGAAACAAGTGGATAACTAGAGGTTCTTACTTTCACTCTGTATCTAATTGTGTCTGTTCTCTTTTTGATATCAGTATGTGACTCTGACGCTGTGTACTTATATTCAGATGATATCCCAATGCCATCTGCATTGAAACTTAAGTTTGTGACAGCCTCAGTACCCAAAATGTCTTTAGCATTACAGAAGTATTTCTCTTTGGAGTACAATACTACTACTGCCATAATAGTTGACACTCGGATCACATACTGATGCACTGACCCAGGTCTTCAATCTTTCTCTATTATTTACTAGTTCTCAGCCCCTGTATAATTCAGCAGGCACATTACCATCCTCCTCACAATATAAATGCCCTGATAGCACGAACTGAATTTTACAATAGAAATAATAATACCATAGATTGGCACACTATGTTATGTTAGACAATATTTTTTATATCATATACTGTTTGCTTAATCAGAATCTGTCATATATTTCATTTGGTGGGTGATGGGGAAGGTTTGGTGAAGGGGAGAGGGGTTTTCTCTATACCTAAGAGAAATGTGGCATAAATAAGTTCCTGAATTAGTCCTGTAAATACCACATGCATAATCAAAAGTATTCTTTAATTGTATATTTTATTTCCATGTTAAGTGTCTGCTCTGGTATGGGGAACACAAAAAAAGCATGTAGTTTGTCCTGTTTTCAAGATTCACATAGCCTAGTTAAATAAGGCATGAAACCAAGAACCAGTTAGGGACAATTATTACTGATTATTATGAGACCATAGACAGTGATTATTACAGCAGATCCAGGAGAAGAGAGAAGCTGGAGACCTTCATGAAATAGGTGACCCTGAAAGATAAGAAGGATTTCCACAAATGAGGAAAGAAGTCATTTCAGGTGGTTGAACAAAATCCTGAACCTAGGCTTATACCTAGTATTCCTCTTTGTGTACGCCTGGAAGTCTCTGTAACTTAAAGGATTCTAAAAGAACTTTCTTTGAGGGCGGGTGGGGGTGGGGAGCGGGGACGCATGTCGCTGAGAACCTTTTAAAATATAGATTTATTTGCAAAATTAAGTTCGTTAGTCTTTATAAGGAAAGAGTTTTGTATGTAATAAAGTTCAAAGGGTTGCAGGTTTTGGAAACTTGTAATCCTGGAAGAGAAATTGAAAGGTACATAAATGTTAGTGCTTATTCATTCATTCAGCAAATATTTGAGTGCATATTATGTAGCAGGTCCTCTTCTAGGTAACAGAGTAAATTTTATCACCATAGTCACCAAAGCCAAAGTGGTTTCTCAAGGGAATAAGATATTTTTATGCCAAGTAGAATCTTGGGCTGTTGCTGTTACAGTGAATCATTCATTACTCTTCTGTTGTATCTCCAGTGTGTTGCCCTTCCCACAAAGAACAATGTCTTAATGACCGACCAGTGATAGGGAAGGGATTTTTGAGACAGTCAGCCATCCACATGGTTTAACCTGCAAAGTACAGCACAGATGCCAGCTACTCTCTTCAGCCTTCTGGGTCCTCCCACCACCAAGGCAGAATCCATTGTTTCCTCATCCCTGAATGCAATGTGCTTGCCCCAGCTCCAATCAAACTTTTGTACTGAGCTTGATTGATTTATATGTGTTTTTCCTGACAAGGTAAAAGTTCTTGAGTGCAGAATCCATTTATTAATTTATCTTAGTGTTCCTTGTACCCAGATTTGGCACAGTTGATAGCATATAACATGTAATGCTAAGTAAACATTTGATAGAACTGTTAGAAAAGTCTACCATTTTTGATTCTCACTTTCCTTATGTCAAAAATGAAGAAGCTGGACCAGTTTATAAAAGTACTTTTCCTACTCTAAAATTCTGTAATAACCTCTCAAACTATTTAGAGGGAGCATCACATTAAGCAAATGTATATGGAGGTTATAGACATAGCATTACTTTTCTCTGACATCGAGCTCATTAACTCTAAAGAGTATTGCCTTCTCACCCCTGAACCCAGTGGGTCCAAATTTTCCACAGCCATGTTTCTGATAGCATTAATCATTATAATTTCAATATGGATTTTCCTGAAGCACCTGACTATATATAAAACAACTAGAAGTGCTAGAGTTAGAAAGAAACACTTGAGTCTGTCTCACATTCCTGGCTAGTGAGACTGAGTGGTAAGTCATTCATTATTAACATTTAGTTCAGGCTGTTGATCACAAAGGAAACTGGGTAAGAAAGTAACAGCTATATTTGCTGTTACCAGCACTGGAAAAAGATTGCGATTGGCTAAAGTCCTCTTTGCAAATACATCATATATTTAATAGCAGTAATGGTGAGTATTAACATGCTTTTGGTAAGAAATCATGGTGAATGTTAGGAAATGTCACCCTCTCCATCTATGTCTTCCTCCCAAAATCCCATGACCCCAGTTTAATCATGAGAAAAACATGAGACAAATCCCAATTGAGAGATTTTTCTACAGATTATTTGACCAGCACTCCTCAAAAACTGTCAAGGTCATCAAAAACAAAGAAAGTCTGAGAACTGTCATAGCCAAGTGGAATCTGAGGAGATGTGATGACTAAATGTCATGTATCCTGGATGGGATCATGGGAAGCATTTAAGGGGAAGTTACATTTGATACTTTACACTTTAATTTTGTACTTTATGTGCCATATTTATACTGTCTTCCTTGGTGTATGAAACTCAAACAGTTGGTGGTAGAATAAGGAAAAATAGCTGCTTATTTCCCACCATGCAATAAATGAGTTAATTGTTATTATATACAAACATAAATAAATGCTAATTACAGATGGTATTTATTTTAACATATAGAGGTAATATTAATGTTTCTTTCTTATTTCTTTTATCCAGGGAGCAGATTTTGAGAGTAAAAGAAGATGAGAATGTTCCATTTCTGCTGGTTGGTAACAAATCAGATTTAGAAGATAAAAGGCAGGTTTCTGTAGAAGAGGCGAAAACCAGAGCCGATCAGTGGAATGTTAATTATGTGGAAACATCTGCTAAAACTCGTGCTAATGTTGACAAGGTAAAGGTGGCTCTCTTTACTCCTAGTTGTGAAAAATAGGTTGATTTGCTTTAACTTGGCTTCATTTTTTCCAAAAATTCTGAGACTTTCAAATAGTGATTTAGTATATATTGATTTTTATCAGCCCTGAATGCTCAAGTTAAGTGTTAGGAATTTCTTACTTCACTTTGTCCTTTGGTTTCCAAGAGACATCAAAACATTAGACATTGAAGCTAAATGTACTGGGGTTTTTTTGTTGTTATGTTTTGTTTTAAGCATTGACAGGATTCCTGACCTGAATCCCTGACCCCCCCTCCCCCACTTTTTTTCCTTATCTGGCTGGATAGCTTAGAAGGAATTGTGGAAGTCCTCAGAACTGACACCTGCCTGGCCCCATTTATTTCTCAAAAGTGAAGATGCCTCTCAAAATGAAGGACCCCTGGATTAGAAGATTTTTAAATCTCTGTTAGTTTAACTAACTGCACTCCCCACCCTCAGCCTCTTTTTCCCCTGCGTGGAAAGGGAAACTCTCTACTCATTTTCCTTACCTGCCCACTTTGTTTAGATTGGCCCTTCCTGGAGACCAGGTGAGGAACCACCCTTACCTCGTGACTAGGAGCCTTACCAGGTGCATTTTATCCTGCTGCTGGAGACCATCTTCACTATTTAGGAAGACTGCTTATTGGGCTGAGGCAGCACAGGTGGGGCCTTTCTCAGCCCTCAACCATCTAGGCCCTACTAAATGCCTTTGAAACTCTAACTGAAAAATTGCCTGCAAAGCTCGATAAATACAGATTCCTGAGTCTTCTCCCCCATCCCTTCACGCTGAGATTTTAATTCATCTGATCTGCGGTGGTGGAACCTGAGAATTTGCATATTTGTTATCTCTCAGGTGGTGCAGACTTCGGCTGGTGAACCACACTGAGTAACAACACTGCTCTGGGTATCCCCAAGTTTTAATGAACTGATCTGCTTGTGTATGTGGATTCATAACCCAGATCCAGAAATTATTAGGTTAAAAATAAGAGATTTTTTTCTGTTCATTTACTGTAGGTCTTAGGACTGTCATTACTGTCTTAAGCTGAATAGCTTTTTTAGTCACGTGATCAGATTCCTATAAGTCGAAAATATCTGTACAAAATGAATGCTACAAGATTTCTACTCAGTATACGTTTTCTCTAAAGTTATGGCAAATGTTTTTAAAGCGTTAATGAAAATATAAGTTTTAAGGTTCAGTGCCTTTGAGGTTTTGAAAGGCAACATTGAACATTATCATAGCATATGTATACTTTGTTTCTGCCTAACTGATATATGGAACTAAGGGGAGTCAGAAAGAGAGATGAATAGTAACTATACAAGTTATAAAACTGTAGTTCTAACAGTCCTTGTGGTGTTACTTGTTGGCATCAGAGACCCTTGAAAAGTATGATGGTGTTCATTATCAGAGCTCTCACAGGACAGTAAGATAAAAACCCAACTACCCAATGGAAAAATAGTCAAAAACATAAACAGGCATATTGCAGAAAAGATTTGCAGATGACTTTTAAACTTGGAAAGAGGTTTAGTCTCTCTTTAAAAAAGGGCAGTTTAAAAATACATTTTTTTTTACCTGTCACATTGGGGAAAAAAGCAACAGTTTGATAATACACTGTTAACAAGAGGATAGGAAAACAGTAACTCTCATGTGTTTGTGGAAGGGCAATTTGGCTATCATCTATCAAAATATGACCCCAACAATTTGAGTTCTAAAAATTTATTGTACAGATAAAATCACATATCCACACATAAATGTATGTTCACTGGTAGTAATCGAAGCATTATTTGTAGCAGCCAAAGACAAAATATCCAAGTTTCAATGGTGGACTGTGTCTATATGGTGTGTCTATATAATAGAGGACTATATGACCATTTAAAAGAAATGGAAGGTAGACCTAAATGTGCTGATATGGAATAATCTTCAACATAAAGTAAATGAAAAAAAGCAAAGTGTAGAACAGTGTCCATAGTTTGCTGCCATCTGTGTTTTAAATATTCCCTCATACACACATGTGCATGCTCACACACGCGTATGTATACATCAGAGGGATATGTAAGAATCTAGTACCTGTGGTTACCAGAGAACTATCACAGTAAATACCCCTTTTGACTTTTCACTTTAAATACCCCTTTGGACTTCTTTGTTTGATTTTTTGTTTGTTTGTTTGGTTTTTTTGCTGTATGCATGTATTACTTTTCAAAAGACAAAAGTTAAAGTTATAAGGCTATTTTAGTTACTGTTGCTATATAACAAAATATACCCCAAAAACTTAATAGGTGAAACAATTTATTATGCTCATGGAATCTGTGAGCCAAGTATTTAGACAATACACAGTGGAAGTGGCTTGTCTCTGCTCCACAGTGTCTGGTGCCTCATCTGAAAAGCTTGAAGTCTGGGGACTGGAAGCATCTAAACTTTCATTTTAAAGACTTATTTACTCATGTCTGGTTGAGCTAGTCGATGCTGGCTGTTGTTCAGGGATACCTCAGTTCCTCCCCATGTGACCTTTTCCATGTGTGCTAGTTTAGGCTTTCTCTACAGCAGAGTGTCAGTGCTCTAGGGGCAAGTGTCATAAGTGAATTATAACCAGGTAGAAAACATATCACTTTTTATGATCTAGCCTCAAAAGTTTCACAGCATTATTTCTGCCTCATTCCATTGGTCAAGGTAGTCACAGAGTCCCACTCAGGTTCAGGAGGAAGGGGAATAAACACCTCTTGATAGAGAGTGGCAAGATTCTGGAAAAGCACATAAGAAGTATTGCTGCGGCCAATTCTGGGAAATAGAATCTGCAATCAGTGGTCACCTCTCCAAAGTAGAATGACACTAAAGGAGGCCACTTATAAACTGAAGTACAAGTTCATGCTGACACTAATTTCATGTACTGCTATTCTTAAGAATGGCTATCAGATAAAGTACCCCAGGGGCTAAATAAAAGTAACTTGCACTATTCAGTTACTAGAATTAAATTATATTTGGGGGTTTTTTGTTTGTTTTTGCTAAGGATTTAATGTAATAGTTATAAGAGCTAGTGTTTATTAATGCTTACAAGAGCCAGGCACTGTGGCAAGCATTAATCATTTCATCTTTAGCCCTAAAAGGCATAAATACTCTTCTCATGCTCACTTTTTAGCTGAGGAAACTGAGGTGTAGAGAGATTACATGCCTGATTCAAGTTCACAGGATTGATAGTGGCACCTGCTGGCTCTGGGAATGGCCAACTCTGGTACCCATGTTCTTTTTTCAGTATTTTACTCAAAACAATGGTTAGTATCTTCCATATTGTACATTATCCACTACGAGAAGCCTGATACAGATTTTCTGGGGTAGCAAGTGTTAATATTGTATTCTTCTGTTAATATAGGAAAGTATCATGTTTTGTCACAGAAAATAAATACTAGCTCACTACAATATGCCTTATCCTCACCCGGATTCCAAATAAACCGTTGGGTAGACGCTTCAAAGAGACAGATTTTAAATTTTCCCTGTGAAAAAGCTTCATAACTATCAGTTGTCAAACTAGGGACTAGCCTGTCTCAGGAGGCTGTGCCTGTCACAGAGGAAGTGCCCAGAAGTTAGAGGACCATCTGACAACCTGCCTGTGTTCATCTGATGACTTTGTTAGTATCCTTCTAGCTAAATGCTCTGGCTCTTAATTTTTTTTCATTGTAAAAGTAATACATGAACACATGCTTATTGTATAAAGAAGAATTTATAATATGGAGGGAAAAGTATAAGGAGGAAAAAATGAGTCACTTTTCACCCAAATTCTACTCCCCTCCCCTCTCCTCCCCTCCCTGTAGGTAACCACTCGAAACGTATATCTTCCCAGACATTTGCCTGCATTTAAAGGCTGGCATACAGAATAAGGGAAAGTTTGTGTTTGCTTGTTTTTCCCCTTTATAAATAGAATTTTTATATTATATAGTGTATAAATATATAGCATGTATATATAATATATATAATATTTCTGTGTATAGATAATTTCTGTGGTTTGCTTTTTAAATTTTACAACAAATAGGTCCTGTAGTTCTTTCCAGGTTATTGCATATAGGTGAATACTTTTTAAAATCTGCAAAGTATTCCATAGTTAGGCTTTTTCATAATTCAGACATAATCCACTGAGTTTTATCTTTGGAGCTATCATCACTTATAGTGCTTTTTTAATTTTTATCTCAAAAATTGGAATGGAAAGATCAGGTTATATTATGTGAACATTTTTACTAAAAGTGTGATTCAGAAAATTTTCCAATTTTCCCAGTATACTTAGAGTAAACAAACTTTAGTTTTGTGCTTTCCTCTCCCTGTACTCCCCAAATGAGTGATCTTAAATATTTATTCTTATATTATTCCCAAAGTTTACTATGATTCTGAGAAGTACCAAGCTCATATTATCTGTTTGCTTTATTTACCCTTTTTTCTTCTTTCTAGGTATTTTTTGATTTAATGAGGGAAATTCGAGCCAGAAAGATGGAAGACAGCAAAGAAAAGAATGGAAAAAAGAAGAGGAAAAGTTTAGCTAAGAGAATCAGAGAAAGATGCTGCATTTTATAATCAAAGCCCAAACTCTTTCTTATCTTGACCATACTAATAAATATAATTTATAGCATTGCCATTGAAGGCTCAATCAATTGACTGAAATTACTTTAACGTTTTGGAAATTGTTATGTATCACTAAAAGCATGAATTGGAACTGCACTGAAAGTCAAATTCACTTAAAAAAGAAATTAATGTGGCTTCACCAAGAAGCAAAGTCTACTTATTTCATAATTGCTACATTTATCACAGTCCTGAATGTAACATATGAGCTTGTGTTTTGAGGGCAGTCTTAAACTGTTAAAAAGGTGAGATGGAGGTGGGGGATGGGAGGAAAGGCTACTTCCTCTGGTTTATTATAAAGCTTAAATTTTATATCGTTTTAAAATGTCTTTGTCTTATACTGCCTTTAAAATAACAATTGTGAACATGATAGTCAAACTCTACCACTTCTTTAACCATTGTTTTGCAAAATATAAAAGAAAAGTTATTGGCATGATTGTTGCATATAGTTAAACTGAAAGTAATTCTGTGAACCTGCATTAATTTCCTGGTGATAAACTTAGAAAAGTGATGTAAACTTGTATATGGGAATTTTTGAATATGCCTTAATTTAGAAACTGAAAAATACCTGGTTACATCATTCTGGGTGTGTCCTCACTGGTGCCGTGGGCCCATTGCCCCGTGTGTCCTGGTGAGAGACTATAGGCCTAGTATGGAATACAACTTTTGTAAAGAAGGTTCTTAAGAAGTAACTGTCTGCTATGAGTCTGTCCAAATTTAAAACGTGTGCCATACTCTGGTTCTTGAAAGTAAGGTTCCAGAGCTCTTGATTGCTTTTAGTTAACTATACAGTAGTTTAAAATGAAGGATCAGCATGTACTTATAAGATAATTTTGGATTCTGAGGAATCAGTAACAGTTGTTTTAGTGAACCTTCTCTTTAAGATGCTGGTCCCTGGAAATCCCTTTTTGTAACAGTTAAGCATATGTTAAGTTTTTTGCCTTTTTGGAGCAGGCACAGGAAAAACAGCAATAGTGCTAATGCATTTTGCACTAGAACACTGGGAAAATATTCATGCTTGCTACTTGTTAATTTTTAAATTTGTACTCATGAGGTTACGGTTTGGCTGCACAGGAGTTATTAATATTTGTAGTCTGTTTGTTTTCATGATGAAGAACGCCATAGCTACATTTTCCTAAAGTTAACATCAAGCAATCAAACCTGAGTATAGTGCAGAAAACATGTTCGGTGTACACAGACCAGACTTAGACCTGTGTTACCATTCCGTGGTGTGCCCAAGGGAAGAACTCTAGCATGCTATTTGGAAACATAATTTCAATGGGAAACGCACCACTGTCAGATTTTTCTTTTCCTTGGAACAGAGCTAAGACAGTTGATTGACAGAGTTTTTCTTTTTGTTCAGTTCTAATTTCAAGAAGTCAGAGATGTGTTCAGGCATTCCAGGTAACAGATGTATACGTAAAGTTAATAAAAATAGGCTTTTTAGAAACTCAACTCTTTAGATATTACATCCAGCTTGTGTTAAATATGTGTCCTTAAAGGGTTTGAGATGTACATCTTTCATTTTGTATTTTTCATAGGCTATGACATGTGCAGAATTAAAGTACCAATGTAATGCTGGCCCTGCGGGCCCAGCGATTTCCATGTATACTCCTTGCAGTCTTATTTAACCAGGGGTCTTAACCACTAACATTATGACTTTGCTTTGAGACCTTTCCTCTCCTGGGTACTGAGGTGCTATGAAGCCAACTGACAAAGATGCATCACATGTCTTAGGCTGATGCCACTACCCGATTGGTTTATTTGCAATTTGAGCCATTTAAAGACCAATAAACTTCCTTTTTTTAAAATGTTTTTGGTGTTATTTGATGTTTACAATATGACATTTTTAAATTCTTAACAACGTGGGCATCTTTACCAGAGATAAAGAACAACTAAATCTTTTGAGCTATCGGTTTAGGGACCTCTTTTGTGTAATACCGGATTTCCTACATGACAGTATTATTGCTCAGGTTTAATCAAGAGTGGAGTCATGAAAGTCATAAATGTGTGTGTTACTTTTAGAATATTACTAAACTCTAGAATAAATAGGTGGCAGCTTTATGTTCATTTTCTAATCAGAATGCTCCCCAGAGACTTAATTTCCAAATTGTGGCAGGAGTAACCACCCCATTGCCATTTCGCCAAGCTTCAGGCTATTCTCTTTCACATTTGGGTCTGGTAAGAAATAGTCACCCACAAATAGCCTGTGGGTTAGAAATGATCTGTTCCAATATTGAGCACAGCATTTTAATTTCTTAACTCATGAGCAGTGCTAGAATGAGCACATTTAAGTTATAATTGGCTTAATTTTAACCTCACTATATGGACCCATTTTTAACACCAACAACGGGTGTGATGTTATGTACCACACAAAAGTTAAAGTTCTAGTCTCAAACTGACTCAAAATGTCATGTCTCAAAATTTTGTGACAAGGATAAAAAACTTAAAATTTGGCAACCTTAAAAGTAAAACTATCAGAGTATTTATCAAAAATTCCTGTAAAGCTTTTGAAGTGATCCTTTTTATTTAATCCAGAGTTAGAAGTCTCCTTTAGCAAATTACATTGGAAGTCAGGAGTGACAGATCAATAGAGGTGTTCATTCGTGCCTTTAGTTTTCAATAGATGTTTATGGACTGGCTACTGTAGGAACTGCTGGGAATACAACAGGTGAAAGGCAAACATGAATTAGGGCAGTTAGAGAAATTCACACAGATGAAGGATTTCTGTGTGAACCATGCTTAAGGAGAGGAAGCTGAAGATGAGAGATTAAGTCTAGTTCTTACTATGGGTTAGGCCTCCTATTTCTTACACTTTTCAATCCTAATAATAATGGCAGAAAACTATTCTGTATCAAGATACTATGTATATACATAAAATTAATATTAACCCTATGACGTAGGTGCCATCATTAACCTCTATTTTGCAGATGGAGACAGGCAAAGAGCAGTTGAATAACTTGCCCAAAGCCACAAGCTAGTAATTGCTAACTGGAATTGGAAGCAAGTACTTTGGCTCCCAAATCCATGTTCTTTATCACAGTGAAAGGAAAGCAGAGTGGAGTCAAGAATTAATTACTCAACCTGTACTAAGGTGGGAAATGCCCAAGATTTCCCCAAGGCTGGAGCCACTTACTCAATGATTGATTTCAGAAAGCTTACAGAGGTTGCTGTGAAGGGAAAAGAAGCCTCTTGTGCTTCCACCCTGGTTGCTGAGAGATACTGTGGAGTCAGGCTTTACAGTCCTTGTCCCATAACATCAGTAAAGTGGCAGCATTCCTTTGGCAGGTCAGCAGCTTTCACTCATATTTTTTTCAACTGCAAAATAATTTCCTATTCTCATTTCTTTGCTCCAGATTGGCAAGTGGGCGAGGAGGGAGGTTTGGCCATCTGTATTCTCAATCCCAGAAACTCCCATTTCTGGGGATAGAGATGGGACAGGGGAGCATTTAACATCTGATTAAAAGAAGCTATGAGACCTGTGATAACTTTCACGGCTAAATCTAATAGAAGGGAAAGGTCGCTTTTATCAAAAGCCTCAAGGAAAACAAATAGCTGAAGTGTTTAAGTGCTTCCACCACCTAGCAGAAAATGCTCGTAAAGGCAGTGTTTGAAACAGCCAAAAATATGAGTCAAGGCTTGTTAATGAGAAGGGAAAAGATCAGGTATGAGCTAACTTCCAGGCCTCTGCTGAAAGAGAACTCCTATGTGGAGGAAGTACAAGGAATTTCAGGCTGCAGGGCCCAAGAGCTGCAACATCACATGCCAACTCTTGTCTGTTGCTTGTTTATGGACTAATCTTTGTAAAGGATGCCGTAGCGCTCCCACATAACACTAGCAGTTACATTTATTGGCACAAGTTCTGTGTTTTTACTGCTTTTATTCATGATGTCCCCTGGGCATCACAGGGCCTGGTACACATATTAATGCTCAATAAGTATTTGTTGGAGTGAATGAGGTTGGTGCAGACATAAAACAGCCACAAGGAGGCTTCAGACAAGAAAGAAGAGAGGTTCTATGAACGGTGTAAACAACACAGGAAGTTCTATCGAGGTGTGAAAAAAGTCCTATGAGAATAAAAAGTGGAGAGTCACTAAGTCACTGACATCTATGGAGCAGTGTTATCTAACTTTTAACTATAAAAAAAGTATAACAATAGAATAATATAATTGACCCTCCATGTACTTTTCATCGTTTCAATAAATATCAACATTTTGCCAATCATTTTCATCTTTTTTCCCAATCATACTTTTTTCTAGAGTATTTTAAAGTAACCCCAAGAAATTATAACCTTTATCCATAAATACTTGTTTCTTCGAACATTTTAAAACAAATACCAACTATTGTATCGTTTCACCTATAAATACTTCAGTATGCACCTTCAATAACTCAAGATGATTTTTGTTCATAAACATCATACCTAACAAAATAATTTTTAATATCTAACACCCAGTCTATATTCAAATTTCTGCTGTTTTTTCAAAAAAAAAAAAAGGATTTATAGTTAGTTTGTTGGAGTCAAGACCCAAATATGGTCCACACGTATTTTATTACATGTTCAATTCTTTTATATGTTTTTGTGTTAGAATAATTTTAGATTTACAGAAAAGTTGCAAGCATTCTACAGAGAGTTCCCATATATCTTTCTCCCAGCTAGTCCTAATTTTGTACACTTGTCACAACTAATAAATTAACATTGGTGCAGTACAATTAGTGAAACTACAGACTTTATTAGAGTTCATCGGTTTTCTCAGAAACTTTTTCTGTTGCAAGTCCAATCCAGAATCCTCATAGAACTTAGTCTTCATGTCTCCTTAGTCTCCTCCAGTCAATGACAGTTCCTAATAGATATGAACTGAAAGCGTGTGGCCTGTGACATAGAAGATGCTCGATAAGTATAAGCTCGCCCTACCTCACTCTACCAGTCTAAATCCCACTCCTGTTCAAGGCCCACCTCAGATATCCCTTTCTCTTTGCAGTTGATATGCAATTGGGATACAAAACAGTGGGTCGTATATTCATAAGATACGTGGTTGTTGGCCAAGGTGTGGGGAAGCACACATCATGGAGGGCAGTTTGGCAGGATCTATTAAAATATAAAAGCACATACTTTAATATTCACAAAATTCCCCTTTTCTGTATCTCTAAAGCAGCAGTCCCAACCTTTTTGGCACCAGGGACTGATTCTCTTATGAGAATCTAATGCCTGATGATCTGAGGTGGAGCTGAAGCGGTGATGCTAGTGCTGGGGAGCAGCTGCAAATACAGATGAAGCTTCATTCACTGGCCCACCACTCGCCTCCTGCTGTGCAGCCCCCATTCCTAATAGGCCACTGACCTGTACGGGTCCATGGGGTTGGGGACCCCCTGCTCTAAAGAAACAATTGCACGTGTTTCCATAGATGTACAAGGTGGTTCACTGTAGCATTGTTTACTAGAGGAACACTGGGAACAACCCAGATGTCCAGGAACAGAGGAATGCCAAACAAAATGTATCATAGTCATATAATGTATTATTTACTATACAGCAATTTTAAAGAACAGACTAGAGATGTTTACCAGCATAGAGAGATCCTTAAAATATCCTTGAGTCAAAAATATGCATCTTGCACTGTGATATAAACATTTTAACTTTTTTGTAAAACATGTTCATATCACACCACCATATACATTCTATGAATTTGTATATCTTGAGAAAAGCATTTTTTAAGTATCTAGATGGATGTACTTCAAATATATAATAATGGTTACTCCTGAGAGGATGGTTTGGAAAGAATTTGAAGGTTTAAACTTAGCTATCTTATTCTACCATTTTTAAACAAAGAATACGTTCATGTATAATCCATATCATATGTCATCAAGGACATGCAAATTAAAACAGTAAGAAGATACTGCCACACACCTACTAGAATGGCCAAAATTCAGAATACTGACAACATCAAATGCTGATGAGAGTGTGGAGCAGCAAGAATTCTCATTTATTGCTAGTAGGAATTCAAAATAATACAACTACTTTGAAAGACAGTTTAGCAGTTTTTCACAAAACTAAATTATATTCATACCATATGATCTAGCAATGGTGCTCCTCATATTTACCCAAAGAAACTGAAAACATATGTTTATACAAAAATCTACATATGGATGTTTATAGCAACTTTATTCATAATTACCAAAACTTAGAAGCAACCAAGTTGAGAATGGATAGATGAATGGTGTTACATCCAGACAATGGAATATTATTCAGCACTAAGAAGAAATGCACTGTCAAGCCATGAAAAGACATGAAGGAACATTAAATGCATATCACTAAGTGAAAGAACCAATCTGAAAAGGCTATAGACTGTGCAATTCCAACTATTTGACATTCTAGACAAGGCAAAACTATGGAGACAGAAAATGGATCAGTGATTACTAGGGGTTAGAGAGGAAGAAGGAATGATTAGGCAGAGCACAGAGGATTTGTAGGGCAGTGAAACTACTCTCTATAATACTATAATAGTGGATACATGTCATAAATTTGTCCAAACCTATAGAATGTACAACACCAAGAGTGAGCCCTAAGGCAAACTATGGACTCTGAGTGATAATGATGTGTCAGTGTAGGTTCATGAGTTGTAATAAATGTACATTCTAGTGGGGAATGTTCATAATGGAGGAGGCTATGTGTATGTGAAGGCAGAGGGTATATGGGAAATCTCTGTACTTTCCTCTCAATTTTTCAGTGAACTTAAACCAACTCTGAAAGACAGTTTATTTTTTTTAAATGTGGGGGACAAAAATTCTTTATTTGCAGATAACATAACCTTGTATATAGATAATCCGAAGGAATCCATCAAAAACTATTAGAACTAATAAGTTCAGCAAGGTTGCAGTATAATATCAACATACAAATATCAGTCGCATTGCTCTATATTAGCAATAAACAATCTGAAAATGAAATTAAGAAAAATAATTCCACTTACAGTAGTGTTGAAAGAATAAAATATTTAGGGATAAATTTAACAAAAGAAGTGCAAAACTTACAGTCTGAAAACTTTTTTAAAAATTACTGAAAGAAGTTAAGGATGACCTATATAAATGGAAAGACATCCTATGTGTATGGATTGGAAGACTTAATATTCCTAAGATGGCAATAGGTACTCTCCAAAATGATGAACATATTCAATGCAATCTTTACTAAAATTTCTGATCATTTTTTTTTTAACAGAAATTTACTGATTCTAAAATGCATATGGAAATTCAAGGGATTTGGAATAGCCAAAACAATCTTGAAAAAGAACAAAGTCATGATTTCGAAACTTACTACAAAGCTAGACTAAGAGGTATTGGTATAAGAAGAGACAAATAGATCAATAGAATAGAATTGAGAGTCCATAAACAAACCCTTACACTTAAAGCTAGTCGATTTCGTACAAGGGTGCCACAACAATTCAATGGGAAAGAATCATTTTCAACAAAATGGTGCTAGGACAATGGGATATCCACATACAAAAGAATTGGACTCCTTCTTCATACCATATATATAAATTAACTCAAAATGAACCACTGACTTAAATGTAAAAGCTAAAACTATAAAACTCTTAAAAGAAAATATAGAAGTAAATCTTAAATATAAAAAAAAAAACCAGATAAGTTGGACTTCATCAAAATTAAAAACATTTGCTTCAAAAGAAATCGAGAAAGCATAAAGACGACCCACAGAATTGGAGAAAATATTTGCAAATCACACATCTAATAAGAGACTTGCATCTAGATTATATGAAAAAACTCTTACAACTCAACAGTAAAGACGAATAACCCAATTTTAAAATGGGCAAAGAATTCAAATAGACATTTTCCCAAAGAAGATATACAAATGGCCAATAAGCACATGAAAACATGCTCAACATCTTTAGCCATTACAGAAATGGGAATCAAAACCAAGATAGCCTACTTCACACCCACTAAGATAGCTACAATCAAAAAGATAGATAGATAATAACAAATGTTGGTGAGGATGTAGAGAAAGTAGAATCCTCGTACACTGCCAGTATGTAAAATAGTACAGCTGCTTTGGAAAACCGTTTGGCAGTTCTTGAAAAGATTAAACATTTATCCTATGATCTAGGAATTCCACTTTTAAGTATATAGCTATTTGAGTTCTACACCCCAATTCTACTGTGTGGCGGTTCCCCCCCACACCTCCAGGCAATGCTCTGTGACACCAGCTGGTTACCCTACAATTCAACTCGATTCTGACACTATTTCTACCAGGAGATAGCATCAAATTCCACAGGTTAAGGACTCATTCTCACAAGACTGCCCTCCACTTAAGAGGCCAATTACAAGTCCAGTTATAAATCACCTGGCAGACCCTTTCTACAGTTTCTAGGCCTAAGAGTGAGATCTGGAATGCAGAGTCTCTCAGAAGTACCTGGAAGGGCCAAGCTGTCCTCAGGCCTCCAGGTGACCCAAAGTTCTTTATTTACCAAGTTTGGCTCGTTAAAGCAGTTCAGCCCTCTCTCGGCAAAGCCAGTCCCAGCCGGCCCTAGTGCAAACAATGAAGCCGAGGTGGGGTGGGGGAGGCTCTTTCCAGGCAAGTTTTTGATAAGAAGCAAAGGGAATTCCAGCTCCAGGAGCCATTTGAAGATACAGACTGAGTCTTACTCACTTCTGAATTTCCTGTACCTAGTGCCTTGTCCAGCACAAAGGAAGTGGTTAATGGATGAGGATTTCTTAAAGATCACTCTTAATATCAGTGAGTCTCAACTCTGGCTGCACTTCAGAGCTTTTAAAAATTTGATAGATACAGTTCCATACCAGAGCAGTTAAATCTTTTTGTTTTTGTTAGTTTTGGGTTTTTTATTTGTTTGTTTTCCTATTTTATAGTGTCCTGGATGTCATTCTTACATCAGGCTCAATGATAAGTTTCTGAGATATTTCTAATGATGACCCTCAGTAGAGGGCAACAGCTATCATTCTTAAGGAAGATTCAGTTAATTATAATATCTAGCTTTGGGATCATCTAAGCTTCTAAAAGTTTAATGAATCTATTTTAATACATGCATATAGTAAACATAAGCCCAAACACCAAAAGCTGTAAAGTGAAAAACATGTCTAATTCCCACCCTGGCTTCCCAGAGGCCACCATTTATATCAGCATATGTTTCCTCCCAGACACATTGCAACAACACACAGGTATGTACTTATGTAGAGTTATATTTTGGAAGACAGAACCCTCCTGTGCTTTGATGTGTTGGTAAATGGTTCTGGGGAAAAAGATAAATTTGGGACATGTTGCAATCTATCTACCTCATAGTGCATATCAACATATTAAATGTTCTGTTTCTCATACTTACTTGAACACAGAACTATTCTTCTGTGGGAAATGCTTAAAGACTTTTTGTAGTATTGGCATTTTCTGACACAATATCTATGTGAATGCTCAGGTGACAGGGTCATATCTGATAAATTTACCAATGTGTCTTCATTCCTGGTCATTTCTGGTCCCTGTGACCTTTCCCCTTCATATATCAGCTACAGCAGCCTGAGGTCACAACCCTAGAGACAGGGAGTACAGTAACACAAGATGAGATCATTAAGGGTGGTACCTAACCCAGTATGACTCACCAGGTGTCCTTGTAAGAAGAGGAGACACACTGAGAGACACACAGGGAGAAAATAGCCATGTGATGAGAAGCAGAGATTGGAATGGTGCCTTTACAAGCCAAGAAATTCAAAGATTGTTGGCAAACTTCAGAAGCTAGAGGAAGCAAGAAAGTATTCTTCCCCAAGAGCCTTCAGAGAGAGAGAATGGTCCTGTGATGCCTTGATTTTGGACCTCTAGCCTCCAGAAGTGTAGGGCAATAAATTTCTGTTGTTTTAAACCATCCAGTTTGTGGGGCAAAGTGGACAATACGGAGCCATTAAGGTTTCAAGTGGGATAATGGCATGAGGAAAGTTGTACTCTGAGGAGGCTGTCTACCTAGGATGCCATCACAACACAGCAGCAGTATAGGAGCCCACGGGGGCCAGGTCATGAGGGACCTTAAATGGAAGTCTTAGGAGTCCTCTGAAGGTGGAAATTCCCTGTAATGAGATGCCCTCATTTGCTATCTGAGATGACTCTGAGTCAAAGTCATGACTAGAAAGAAGGCCATCAGCAGACCTTTCTATCCTCCTTCAGTCCATGTGATACAAATGAGCCAAAGATGACCTCCCTAGGTTGTTTTTTTTCACTGTGGGCTGAGACCCATTAGTTCAAAAGCCTGCCAAGTGTGAAACTCAAATTTTTATACACTCAATTACTTTTAAAGTAACCCCCAAACAGATTTTCAGCCGTTTAGAGCTTTCCTGCCTTGCATATTCTGCAAAAAGTGGCTTGCTTTATGTCTGCCAGCCATAAATAAGATAGAGCCTAATAGTTATAAGACCCCCCGCCAAGCTATCCTTTAACTCCCCACCATACTGCTAAGCAACACCTCCCAGACGTGTAAGCCCCTCTCCAAGTCCCATATCTCCAGGGAATTCCTTCGTTCTCCTCCCCGCACCTGGATGGTGGCCAGTGCTCCGATGGTCTCGTGCTATGAGGGACGTCCTTTCCCCTGCAATATTCTAAGCACAACCTTATTAAAGCTTGTGTGTTACAGTCTCTCATAGTCATATCTTTTTCCTTAACCAGCCCCCAAATCCCTGGAATCTCAACCCCATATCCCAGTCCATGTCCCATTTACTCCTTCCTGGGACTGCAGCCCAGGACAGGGCTGAGGAGCCTTCTGAACCCCAGACCTGTTCTTGTGTGTGATTCCTTTGATCCATGTGAAACAGCAGAAGTGGAGGGAACATACTGTGAGGAGGGGGTGGGATGGATACTTCAAAGGGGCCTGGGGAGGCAGCCCTGAGGCCTCAGCTCCTAGCACTGGGGAGGGGCAGTTTTTGGGAAATGGTCAGAGTGCCATCAAGAAAGGATACCCTATGCGTGAAATAAGCCAGAAAGAGAAAGACAAATACTGCACAGTATCACTTACATGTGGAATCTTAAAAAAAAAAAAAGTCAAACTCTTAGAAACAGAGTGAAGCAATGGGGTTGCCAGGGGCTGGAGAGTGGGGGAAATAGGGACAGGTGGTAAAAGGGTACAAACATCAGTTATAAGGTGAATAAGAGGATCTAATGCAAAACATAGTGACTATAGTTGAAAACACTGTATTGTGTAATTGAAACTTCCTAAGAGCGTAAAAATAAAAAGACAAACATGTGAGTCGATAGATGTGTTAACTAGATCAGAGACATCCTTTCACAATGCCTATGTATGTCAAATCACCATTACGTACACTTAAAGTATCTCACAATTTTATATGTCAATTATACTTCAATAAAGCTGAAATTTAAAAATAAATGATACCTTCTTTTAGGGCCACATCTAACATGATCTGTTCACTACTTTCAGCACAAATGATCCCTTTCAGAGCAGAGGCGGCTGTATAGTCTAGAATTCAGGTCCTAATGCATCCTAGAACACAATCTCCTTAAGGGCTGGAACCTTATTGTCTTATTCATAACTGTATCCCCAGTCCTTGGAACAAGGCCTGGCTCATAGTTGGCCCTTAATACATACTGAGAAAGGAAGGGAAGGCAGATTGACCTCATTCCAGGAACCCCACCCAAGCTGGGCTGAGCCGAGGTCTATGGTCATCTGAGGAATACCACCTCAGCCTTCTGTGTCCAAAGAATCCTTGATAAAGACACTTCCCTCCCCGCCCCACCCCCTCAAAAACCCGGTAAGTAGATACCAGCCATATAGGAATGACCAGCTTGGCTTCTGTAGGTACAGACCCACGTTTTCCACTGTCTGCTGGCCACCTCCGGCAAAATGAAGTAGAGACAGGCTGGCATTCAGGCTCACTGCAATTTCGCTCTAGCCAGTCTCCCCCTACCCCTAGGTACACCTCAGTTGAGTAGACGTCTCTGTTTTCCACAGTGGCACTGCCTATCCAGCCAGGAAAAGCCCTCCCCACCCTTACTTCCTCCCCTTGTTGCCTGAACCCACTCAGCCTTCCCAAGCAGATTCAAAAGACAGCGACCAGAATCCTCAGCGAGGCCGGCTTTGACAATGATCCTCTTCCACCCTCCCACACCCAATGGCCACCCCTCCTAAAGGAGATCGCCAGGGCAGCATTGAAATTGAATTCAGGAGGAGGAGCAGGTGGGGGAGGGGACAGGTGAATTTTAAGAAGACACAAGAGATGGTGCTTGTGAGACACCCAGGAGGAGAGGAAGCAGTATCTTTCCAATTCCATCCGGCACCACCCTTCCCAAAAGGTATCAGAGGCTCCAGGCAGGGCGCTTAGCTCTCCGCCCACCCAGCTATAGTCTACGTCAGAAAACTTCCGCTGGCTCATTGGTCGATATTTCCTCTCTCCCTTGCGTGAGAAGAAGGGAGAGCTGTGGTCCCTGGAGACCCGGAGGCGGTTTCCGTGGCGACTGCGGGGCGGGCTGACTCCAGGGACCTATGTGGGCCTCCCCGGCCTGCTCTAAGAGATAGGATCCCCAGGGCAGAGGCGGCTACCTCCCGCGTGCCTGGAAACCCGAAACCGGATTCTCCCTGGTCACAACTCGCAGAAGAGATGGGAGAGGGAGGTGGGCGCCCATCCTCCATCAGAACTGGAGTCTGGCCCCCTCTAGCATTGTGTTCGCATACTGACCTAGGACTAGTCTCTCCTTTTCTGGGCATGTTGTTCTTGTGTAGAATCGGAGAGAAGGGACTGTGGGCGATGATTGGCAAGGAGGTTCTACTTCAAAATGAGAAGATCATAACCAGGAGCCTGGCATTACCTCTGGCCTTAGTTTCCTCATTTATAAAACTGTAATGTTGAGACATGAAACCAAGGAGCAGGAGTGCAGAGACATAAGAGCTCCTCTAGGTCTGTGGTTCCAAGCCCTGAGGGGTTCAAGGTAGAGGGACGTGACCCAAGAGTTAGGAAGCAGCTGGGTAAGAACTTAGGTCATTTACAGTGTCTTGCGTCTAATCTGCAAGACACTGAGGCCTGAGAACCCCTCTTCAGTGAGGTGTACCTAGAATTATGTGAAATCACACAGAAAAGATGCCAAGCATGGGGCAATTAATAAATGATCATTATAACGTCTTCAGTTTTTTATAAAGAAAGTGAATCTTATTGAATGTATATTCTGTGTTGAGTCCCAATGCTTATTCTGTTAATGGTTTTCCCCTCTGGCTAGTCTGGCTTTCTTGCCCTTCCCTTTCTCCCCTCCCCCACTTCTGTAATTTCCAGGGACTCAGCTTGCTTCTCTCACCTAACAACCCATTTCCTTCACATGTGGAAAAGGAAACAGGAGCAACGGTCTTTAAGGGTCTGCCCTACACATATAAAATCATTCATTCTCTATGGCTAAAACCATGGGGAACCTATGAATTAAAGGCTGGGAATTGCCAGCTGACTTTTCAGGCTATATACTCTTCCCCTTCCCCTTCCTCACTGTATGTCCATATCGAAGGAAACAGGAACTAAAGAATGATATATATAAACTGAACTCCCTGAAGCTTCAAGACCCATTAGACTTTATGTACCCCACCTCTGGGAAGAACTGAAAGTAAGCCCTAGAGCAGTAAGGCCTTGGCCCAAGAGAAGTCCAAGTGGGCGGATTCTCTTGAATATAATAGGTAGAATGAAATCAGTCTACTTATCTGGATTTTGTCTTTGGCAGGAGTCCCTTCTATGGTTTCCACAGAACTTTTCTCCATCATAGATACCATGCTGAACTGTAATTGCCTGCTTGTCTGTCTTTCCCAGTGTCAAGCGCGATACGTGACATTGAGGCAGGAATTACATCAGGACCCTCCCCCAGAAAAACAGACTTGAACAGTAGCTTTGATGTAGTGAAGCAGCTTTGTAGTTTTCTTGCTAAAGGGGAAAATAAAGGGGATAAAGTCCTTAACATAAGCATGCACAGAAGGACAGCTGGTGTGACCTAGAATTCACTTTTGCTTTATTATACGATCATTATAATAAAGTAGCATTGCAGTTAAGGCTGTACTCATCATGCATCTGATACCATGACAGTTCTGAAAAGCCCAAACATGGTAAGAAAAGAGGCATCTCCTTAATTCTGGAAAAAAAACACCTTTCCACGAATGACCACACTAAATTGTGAACATTCCACCCCTTGGTTAGATTAATGGATAGAATCCCGAAACCCACAACAGGATGAGGCAGGAGCTCTCCCTTGAGCTTGCCTGCTTTCCCATCTGAGGGTGCACTTTCGCCTGGCAGAAGTCTATGAGGCTGACCACTTTGGGAGGTTTGATGATGGCAGTGGAACGGCAAGGCTGGTGCTGCCTACATTTTGAGAGTGCGCTTATTTTGTCTTCAAGGCTGACCACTCCGGGTGGCCTATTTTCCCTTCTAAAAGTGCACTTTCACTTTTAGTAAAGCTAGCTTGCATACAATTAATTTCTGGGTGTCTGCCTTAAATTGTTTGTTGACTGGACACCAAGAAATGAGGTCCGGGATTTCCAAGACTACTGAGCACTGGGAACATCTTAAAGTAGATGCTCAATAAGTATTTGTTAAATTTAAAACAAGGTCAATCTGTGACTCTTTTTTTCTGGTAATGACAACCTAGCAGACAGAATTATTTTTTATTCAGGCCCTCCTAGTTTGAAGGAATAATGCGTACCATATGTTTATTACAAAATGCTTACCTTTCTGTTCTGTGTAACAGGAAAATAGAACCCAGCCCCCAAATCCCTGGAACTTTTAATAAACGAATTGAAAAGTAAGCTTAGATCATAGCCCTGTGTTAGGTTTGCTTTATTCAGTTTGAAGATCATTTCCATGGAGGTCTGGCCTCCCCTTTTCCACTGACAGACAGCTAACAATGATTCTTAACCTTAGCTCACCTGGGAGTTTTAGAAAATACTGATACTTGGGCTCCACTCTCAGAGATTCTGATGCAATTGGTCCAGGGTGTGGCCTGGGCAACAGATTTTTTAAAAGTTCCCCAAGTGATTCCAATGTATAGGCAAAGTTGAGAGTCACTGTTAGATCTGAAGTAGAGTACCATCAGTGTCTCCAGAGCCAACTCCCCCCTCCCCACCCCGCCACCCCTCGCCCCCTTGGCAGGCTGGTGGGAGCAACATTAGAGAGAGAATGGAGTGAGTCTCCACTTGGTGGCATATATTTGGGGTTAGCATCTGATTGACAGTGATGTCAGCAATTTCAGCAATGGCAGCTCTAAACAACTACAGACAACCCAATGTAACCAGTCTGGACTCATGGCAGGAAGAAGCTATCTCTGGGGTAGATCAATGTCTGGCAGCTCTGATCTCAGCACCAAGAGGCCTGAACAGAGGAGACTGTTTTTTTTTTTGCCAGATTGCAAAAGATGCTGAAAGAGCTGGATGATGATGACAGTGGAGCAGTAAGGCTGGTGCTGCCTACATCTGACTGGATAACAACCTCAGTCTCCTCATCTGTAAATTGGTGATAAAAATACTATCTACCTCATAAGTAGTTATGGGGAATACAAGTTAATGCATATGAAGTGTTATTAAGTCTTAGCTATTAATGTTATAGTTTGGAAAGGTGAGGAAATGAGGCAGCTGTTTCAGTAAATAAAATAGAAAGATTTTTCACATATATCTCTTCCCTACCAGTGTGGTCTCTTCCTATGAAGGTATTCACAGTTTACTTTGTTTTTCGTTCTTACCATGATGAAAACAATTGCAATGTTTATACTGTCTCAGAGTAAATTAACTTCTGTTTCATAAGGCATGTTATTTTCATGTACTAACATACTTCATGTTCTGGCAAGCTTCATTGCATTTTCCTCCTTTGGAACATCAGCAAGATTTTGTCATGTTGGGGAAGGTACTTCTTAACATGTTGGGCCATGGACTACATTTGGGAGGGATTCCAGGTCTCCCTAACAACCAAATATTGTGCTTACGCTTGTATCCCGACCTCTTAGTTTAGCTTATTGGAAAAAAGATGCTTAGGAGGCTGAAAATTTTGGTCCACCAACAGTTGGGTGTGGCATGCCTTGTCTGTGTGAAGTCACTGGATTATCTACCCTGAATAGAGAGATATAGTAAAGAAGCCTACCTGCTGTTCTCCAAATTTATGCTGGGTCTGGTCTATTGTATCACCAGAGATCCTTTTAGGCCCTTGGGATGTTGACTCTTCTGTTAACAAACTTGAGCACAAGTGCAGCAACTCCACCTGCTGACAGACAGGGTTAAACAAGAGAATTCTGCCCTCACCCAGTGATCCCATTGCTTTTGACCTCCTGAAGGAAAAAGGCTCAGGAATTGTCAACAATTTTGATCAAAAGTAACTGACACAAGAGGAAAAGAACTGTAACAGAACACAAGAGACTGTGGACTCTGAAAAACTGGACAACTTTTGAAATGACTTGTTTGTTGTGTATCTGAAATCCAAATTCAGAACTTAAGTTCCTTGAACCTATCGAAAGCAGGACAATGACATTCATTGGTGTTTTTCGTGTGTCAATTAATGATAAATGCTTTATATATATGTTTAATCATTTAAAATCTTTTTAACTATCTTCATTTTAATTGGTCTGGAAAAAGAAGCTCTTAAATTGAGGTAACACCTTTGAAGTAGCCTGGCTAATAAGTGGTTGTGGATGGAACACAATTCTGGATCTGTCTTCAGAGTCTTAGGGGAGGCAACTCATCTGTTTATCAATATCTGGGACGTTTTAATGTGTTTACAATGACTTAGTGTCTTTTTAAAGATAAGGATTTTACAGAAAAATTAGAAAATATATAGAAGCAAATGGAAAAATATCATACATAATCCCCCATCCAAAGTTACTACAGAAAACATTTTGGTGTTATATTTGAAAACATAAATATATTTACCTACTTTTGTCATCTGAGCCTTTTTAGTGAGCCTTTTTTCTAGGTCAGTAAATCTAGATCTATATCATCTACAATTAGCTGTATAGTATCTCAGTGTGTGCATGTCTCCTAAATTATTCATCTGGTTCCCCTATCATTAGACATTTAGTTTGTTTTTAATTTTTTTTATTATAAATAATACTTTAATACATATCTTTGTACATCTTTGGCTGCTTTTATTATTGTTTCCTTAGGTGAAAAATACTAAAAGTAAAATTGCAAAGACAAAAAAAATGCACATATTTAAAAAAAAACCAAACTTTTAGATTCAAATATATTGTGTACATAGCAAGTGCACAAATTATAAGTGGACAGTTTGATCAAATATCACAAAGGGAACACACCTGTGGAAATACCACCTAGATCAAGAAATAGAAAAATATGAACACCCACAACTCCTCTCACGCCTCCTCCCAATCTTTACTGCTCTCACCTTACCAGATATAAACACTCTTCTAATGTTCAACATAGATGGATTTTGACTGTCATTTAGCTTTATGTAAAATGGAATCATACAGTGTGTATTCATTTGTGTCTGATTTCTTTTACTCCATATTATCTTTGTGAACTTATTCATGTTGTTGAATACAGTGGTAGCTCACTTATTTTCTTTGCTGTATATTCTGGTAAATTCTAATACTGAATTTTTAAAAAGTGAATATTCAAGTGTAACAATCACACCAGAATCCTCTCCTGTGCCCCCTGTTAACCTAAAAATAAAAGACTCAAGTGAGAGGCAACAAGCATTTAATTTGAGATCCAAAAGAATAGATATTTGTGAAGTACTGATTTAGGGAGAAACCCAAATAGAGTTTTAACAAGGAGATGAAGGCAAGGAGTATTTATGAGAATGGGAAGGGAAATAATTACATGAATAGACAGAAATAATTTTTATGGATATTAATTAGCTAAGAAAGGGATTTCCCTAGGTGCAGATATGAAAACATAGTGATGCTAATTCTAAAAGAAGTCTTTAATTTTCAGTCTGTAGTCATAACAAACAATTGTTTAGAATACATTGCTCCTTTTGACTCCGTACAAAGGTTATTTTGCCCAGTTTTAACATTCCAAAGATTTGAGGAGTAAGACATCTTCTGGGATAGCAGCCCGAACTCCATTTTGAAGTGGCTCAGTCTATAATATTTTTTATACACCTACTTGTCATTACTTCCCCCAAAGGTAACTTCTCTTCTAGTTTTTATCATTCTTGATTTTTGAACTTTACATATAAATAGATCATATAGTATGTACTCTTTGACAACTGGCTTATTTCATTCATTGTTGTATCTATCAGATTCACCCACATTACTGGGTGTAGCAGAAGTTTATTCCTTATTGCTACATCATTCTATGAATATACAACAACTTATTTATTCAGTGTACTGTTGATGGACATTGAATTTTATCTAATTTTTTTGGCTTACCATTAAATAATGCTACTATGAACATTTTGTGCATGTCTTTTAGTGTTTGGAGGGTGGAAAGTCTCCCCTTTCTTAGTTTCAGAATTTTTGGGCTATCTTTGCATGTTATTTTTCCATATAGATGGACTTTAGTATTATTTAGTAAAAATCTCAGGAAGCTTAATGGTAGCGTTTGAACACATGTAAGTTAATTTAACATCTTAATTTAGAGAATTCTCATTCAGTGTTTATTAAAATCCTTATGTCTCTTGACAAAGTTTCATAACTTTTTAGATCATTTTTACACATTTATTTTTAAGTTTATTCCTTGGTAGTTTAGATCTTTGGTTGCTTTTGTGAATAGGATCTTCTTCCAGGGAGGTCTTTAAATGACACTATGCAAAAACAAACAAAAAATAAAACAAAAAAACAAATGAGTATTGTTTAGAATTTGTTTAGAAATTCAGAACCTTACAGAGATTTTACTTGTCTTTTTTGTTTGTAAACAATTACTTAGGATGTTCATGGTCGCTTAGTAACATGTCCCCTTGGCTTTTAATTTCATGGTGGAACGAAGATAACCTAGAATTCTGGAAAAATCGAAAATTGCATGGTGGTGTTGGAAGTTTTTCTAGTTCTGGCATCACTGCAGAAGTGTCTATGCAGGCTGGCAGGAAGGACACCAAAACGCTGGGTCATTTCACTGGTATTTATTATACGCCAGGTACTGCTAAGTACTGAGGAGAGAATTGTAACCAAACAGATGGTCTACAAAAGCATGTATAGAGTTTTCAGTCTTCTATACAGAGAGATTCAACAGATAATCCAGTAAGGGCAAGAACTTTCCAGGCAGAGAAACTGCATGGGGAAAGTTCCTGAGGTGGGAAGGAGTTTAGCATATTCGAATAAGGGAAAAGATGCGAGTGGCCTGATGTAATGAGTGAGGGATGTGTCCCCAGATGAGTCTTAAATCAAGTGTGGGGAAGCACATGCAGTATTATTTGCTGAGACAATGCGCTTCCAGCCCTGACTCAACTAGGGAGAAGCTATATTGGGGATCCTGTAAATCAAATACTGGAGGTTCATGATCAGATGACACTGTAACAACCATTTGAGAAAGCACTGCTCCTGACTAGAAGAGACCCAGGGAAATGACCGTGGGTACATCGGGCTGGAGGCTGGAAATGGGTGGTGAGGTGGCTCTGGCTGAGAGGTGGTGTGGACCTAGGGAAAGTGAATCAGAGACTCAGGTCTGCCTCCATCTGGCTGTGGGAATGAGGACAAGTCACCTCACTCTCCCAGGGTCCAATATTGAGCTAGATATCTGGCATTTTGGCTTCCTGCTTGGTGAAGTAAAAAATTCACTGGTGAAATGGGCATTTAAAGATAAGTATTTGAAAAGTATTTTCTTTAGCATTATAATTTAGGGTTAACTTTAATCTTCATTTTTAATGACATTTAATAAGCAGCAGCTTGGAACACTTCAACTTTTGGTTTCTCCCTCTGTTAAGCATTTAAGGATCTGATCTGTAAGTATGCACATGAGAAACTGCTTCTTAGAGGGACACTTTAGCAATATGAGGAATCCTTTTGTCATGGAAACTTCACCCTCTAGGCTAATGCCATAAGATAATAAGTGGTAAGCATTTTGTTTAATCACGTTAAAGACTGCCCAGCAGGGGACAGGGCATGTTTATACACACAGAATTCCTTCTCTTCACACTCCCCTTGCAGAAAGCCATTATGTGGCCCCAAAGAGATAACACACAGGGAAATGCTTTTTAACCTAAGTGCTAGACAGGACGGGGGCTATTATTAGGTTAGGTGACTTCCCGGTGTCCCTGACCATCTAGAGTAAAGGAAATAAAGGGCACTGATGAGTAGCCCATTGAGAAAGTAGAGGAAGTGTCAAAAATGAGGAGATAACTGAGGTAGCTGGAGGTCAAATCAGACCTTTGAAATTTATTTCTTTCCCCTAAACTGGCCTGCCCACGGTTCAAAATTTGGCACTACAAATACTCCTAAACTTACAGTGGGTTATGTCCCAACAAATCCATCGTAAGTTGAAAATATTACGTCAAAAATACATTTAACATATGTAACTTACTGTGGGGTTCAGCTCAAACCACCCCAAGATCTGCCTCAGTGGTATGCAGATTATTTTGAGCTAAAGGCAATTTTAGCTTCAGGCTTGGCAGAAACTTCTACCCCTCCTTTAACTAGAACTTGAATCAGGGGCCTTGCCAATGATAAGAGATTATCAGAGATAACCTCTTTGACCCATTATAGGGCAGGGCAAGCTTCTACTTACTAAACATCTGTTCTTCACATCCTGCAATGACACTTTGAAGCCCCCAAGTGCATTACCTCATCCCTAGTTCAGGATGCCTTATGCACCTCAATCTCCCTTTCTCTCTCTGAATCGCTCACACATGTGGGATCTCTGACTTGCTCGTGTATGCAGGGTTCCCATAAATATGTACGTATTCCATTTGGTTATTTTCTCTTGCTAATTTGCCTCATATCTATTTGATTATAAAACCAGCTTTGTGGTGCGATCAATTCTAAGACCCATGGAGCCAATTGTGATGAATTATGAGCCTTTATTAGCCTATTAGCCGGCCGGCAACTGACTCACTACCACGCAGGGTTCGAGGAGATCAGCCTCGAGCTCCCAAAAGAGGCAGCTTATAAAGCCTAGCCACAACCTAGTTAACATCAAACAAGCAAGCAGATTATAGAAGCAGAAGTTGCTGTTAGCATATCTTTGCCCAGAACCACACCCTTAACACAGCCAGAAGAACCTCCAAGGTAGAGGAAAGTTTGTTTCTACCCTACACTACCAAACATCATCACTTAGCCAAGCCTACCTTAGACGTGCTCAGAACAATTATGTAAGCCTACAGTTATGCAAAATCATCTAACACTGTGGTAGCCGCCAGCCCCCAAAAGACACACGGACCACCAGAAATCAGTGAGTTATTGGAAACGCGCTCTTTTTTCAGCCAGCTGGGTCTGTCAGGGGTACGCAGACCCCAAATTAAGTAGCCCTGAAATGTAAAGGTACCGGGTTTTTAAGCCCTAAATCCCATTCCTCATTCTGTCTTAAACACAAAGGTCTATTTTTCTCCTATTCACTACCTGTCAACCCACAGGTCAGGTGTGCAAGCGGGGGTACAGAAGCAGAAAGCTTATTGTTAGAATGTTATGTTCCCATGGGTGATAGCCTATGTTCCGATGGGCGATAGCCTATGTTCCCATGGGCGATAGCCAAGCAGTAATTTTCCAGCCAGCACAACACAATGAATGCACTGATGAGTATGAGTTGTTTACCCTCATGACCTCGTGGCTGACCTGGAACTGTAGCTGCCGCTGTCCAGTATCATGAGAGAGTATCATACTGAATGTCGCTAGCCTGGAAAAAGATCAAAATTCAAAATTCCAAGTGCAGTTTCTATGAATGCATATCACTTTCATACTATCATAAAGTTAAAAAGTGGTTAAGTCAAGCCATTGTAAGTCCAGGATATCTGTAATTTACATAGAAAAATGCTGTCTACCTCAGGCATGAAACTTCTTCACTGACCCTATCCAGCTTCTACCTGTGCCCAGCCTGGTCAAACCCAGCTACAGAATGCGAGTGGCCCAAGCAACCATGTGACTCAGACATGGAGTGACCACATCTCCTCTCAGTTTGCCTGTGACATTTCTGTTTATGCCTATTGTCATGGTGTTGTTGCAGAAATGTTGCGGAACAAGACTGGCGAGAAACCAAGCACCACTCAGAGTTGAACTCAGATTTATTACGCCCGGCGGTCTCAGAAGAGCAAGCGCTCTGAAAATCTGGGCCCTGAGCTCAGGGGTAACCTTACTTTTATAGGGCTTAACAAGCAAAGGCAATACATCTGTTTTTAACAAGCAAAGGCAATACATCTGTTATTGAGACAGAACAAGCAAAGAGGAGGGTGAGTCTTCAGTTGATCTCGAGGTCACCTGTCCCTTCACCCTATGCAGCAAGCATGTCTACAGATTACAATGTTAGCCATTTGAGTGAAAATTCCTCTTCATTACTTATACTGCCCCTTTCACTCTCCAAAGTGCCCCAGTATGAGTGATAAATTATATGCTCTTCTTATTAAGAACCTGACTGGTTCTCGACAGTTAGCAAGATGCAGTTTGGAGAACCAGGGTCCAGGAACACTGCGCTGGTTCCTAAAAGGTAAAAGGAATGGAGAGTGCAGGGGATGGTTGGCATTGTCCAGCCGACGGTAGGAAGGATCCAGGAAGCAAAGATACATGCTCCGACTCGTCTCCATGTCCCGGTCACCCTGTTTGTTGAACACCCACACTTCTGCTCCATGTACTGGGAATCCAGATGCATGAAGCATGGTACACTGACTGCAGCCTGTTATTAGGAGAAAAGAAACATTCATTCCATCTAATGAGCCTTTACTGATGCCTGCCGTAAGACCGGGAACAGACATAGATACTGGGAATCCAAACAGGATTTCAGAAGAGTAAATAAATGCTTATAACAGTGAGGTAAATGCTGTGAGGTGAGCTCTGGGTGCCACAGGAGCCCAGAGGAAGAACTGGCTCACTCTTCCTGTAAAGGGGGTGGGGTGAATACCAGGAAAACTGTTACCAAGGAGCAGTTTGAGCCTGGCTCTGCAGGAAAAAGGAGATATCAGATATCTCCATGTGGGAGGCAGAGAATTCTCAGCTTTCAAGAGCCAAAGAGCCACAATTAGAAGTATGTGTGAGCCAGCAGCAGGATCCAGGCGGGCTAGGGAAGAGGATGATATAGTCCTGAAGGGTGGGGCTGGTGCTCCTTCCAGACTCCCCTCTTAGGAACAGCTTGCGCCAAGAACTAGACTCAGGCTGGGTCTGAAGGTCAGTGGCCTCCAAATGGCCTGAGGGGTGAAGGGTGGATCTGAGAACCAGGCAGGCTCTAATAAAATTTATCTGACATCAGATAAACTTCCTGGGGAGAGGGGTAGAAATATGCACTGTGTGGTCCTGCTGAGGAGCAGAAAAAATAAACAGATCCCAAGGCACTTGTTTACACATGACTAGAGAGAAAGGTTTACAAACTGGGCTGCCCATCCCTCCAACCTCCTCCACCCTCCCTGCTCTCTCCAGCCGCAGGCTGTGCTCAGTTGTGTGGCAGAAGTCTAAACACTGAGGATGGCATTAGGTTTAAGGGTCTGCCTGAGGTAACCCAGTAGTCTTAAAGCTTCAGCATCACATGGGGAGGGCTGTTAAAACAGATTACTAAACTATACTCCAGAATCCTTGAGTCCATAAGTCTGGGGTGGGATACCCCAAATTGCACTTTTAACAAGTTCCCAGTGATCTGATTCTCATGTTTTGAGAGCCACTGAAGTAATCTTTTTCTGGTCTTGTTTTGACCTGGGCCCTGATGGGCTGCCTGGGACTGAGGAGAGGGCATGGGATTTGCAAACAGAAGGCTCTGGCTGGCTTGACTCCTCGGGGTAATTCTGAGTCTCAAATAAAAGGGTGATTCTGAATCTCAAATAAGACCTTTGATGTGAAAGCCCTTTGTAAATTGAGAAGTAAGAATCAATGTCAGTTATTATTGTGCTCAAACCTAAGGCTGTAAAAAATGCTTGCTTCTCCTAAAATAATTAGGACTGTGACCTAAGAATCACTCGTACATCCAGATCCCTTGGGATGCTTCTTATTATGCAGGCTTTGTAGATCTGAATCTTGGGTTGGGGTCCATCATAATCTTTACATTTTCAACACATCTTGAGTGATTCTTATGCACCCCAAAGAGTTTGAGAACTACTAACATGTTGTGGGGTGAGTGGGAGATAGAAGAAACAAGTCATTCTTCTGCTTCTTGATTTGCTGTGGAGCCACTAAGACCTGCCCGCTCCAGCCCCACCCACAGTCTCCTTGCTGCCAGCATCACTGGGGAACCTCACATCTCCTCAAGGCCATGTCTTACCAGCCTCACTTTTCCTGAAGGCTACTTCTAGGTTGCCAGGCTCCCAGCTGCTGCACACCAGGTGCTACCTTCTGGCAATACAGTTTTATCACTCTTTTTCTCTGATTGTGTTAATCAGATCCTCCCACATCAGAAGGAAATGTGATTCTCTTCCATTTGAGAAGTTTAATGTCTCTTTAAACGTCTCAACTACTTGTGATTTTACTAGCCCAGTGTTTTCGAATGAGCTATACAGAAAAAGAAAGACATTCGGGGATTTAGTTTGCAAAAGTGAAATGCAGATTGCGTGAGTCTCTTCTTCCTAGAATGGAATCATTTTTTTGAACATGCCACATCTGGAGGAGTGTGGCTCATAACACAGCAGTTAGCTGTGGTCTCTGGAGGAAGTCTGAGGTGTGTGGACCTGTGTGCAGTTAATGAATTCTTTCTGTAGCTCAGTTCAGCAGGGTTCAGTTTTCTGTGTTCACCTAGCATTTCTTGCAGAAAGAATGACACATAAGCAAATGTGAAATTCTCATTGTGCTCAGATAGTTCCCTAATGTATCAATTGCACCCAAACAAATTTGTGTTTTCTTATAGCAAAACTGACTGTACTATAAGACTGTAATGCAGTCATTAAGAATGTACAAATATGGAAATACCCCTGAAATAAATTGTAAAGTGAAAAAAAAATACAAAAAAATTTTAAAAAGTGCCACATCTCTGTAGCCTGGCAGGGAAAGTGTTTGTGGATTCAGTGCCTAACTAACAACCTGAGACTTCCTCTGAGCCTTCTGTTGAATTCTCTGGTCACTTCATCACAGTATCCTGGAGCCGAATGATGTATTAGAGTTCTTTCCAACTATAATGTGCACTCAGCACATGATGATTATTAAAAGATAAACAAAGTAACATTACAATTTTGAAGAGTTGATTTGAGCAAACATCAGTTTGAGTCAGGCAGTACCAAACCAAAAGAGCCCTCCATTAACAGGAGTGAGGAGATTTTTTTTTTTTTTTTTGAGAAGATGCAGAAGCAAAGCAAAGCAATTTGATTGGCTATAGCTTGAATGTTGCCTTATTTGGGAAAATCTACTTGGCTGTTTGCTCTTAAATTTTGTTTTCTGAGATTTACATGCTTTCACTCTGGCTTAGGTTTTGTTTGTTTAAATGGGCTACCAACGTATTATAGTCACTTCAGTCCATAGTTTTCATTAGGGTTCACTCTTGGTGTTGTACATTCTATGGGTTTGGACAAATTTATAATGACATGTATCCATCATTATACAAAGCAGTTGCATTGTCCTAAAAATCCTCTGTGCTCCACTTATTTGACTCTCACTACTCTCTAACCACTGGCAATCACTAATCTTTTCACTGTCTCAATAGTTTTGCCTTTTTCAGAATGTCATATAGTTGGAATCATACAATGCGTAGACTTTACAAGTTGGCGTGGTTCACTTAGTAGTGTGCATTTAAGCTTCATCCATGTCCTTTCATGGCTTCCTAGTTGTTACCATTGAGGTGATGTGAAATCTGGCATTGCCCAAGAGGCATGAAGGGGTTCCTCGGTTCTTTCCCACTGATGCAGTAAAGAATTACAGGTCAGCGAGATTTAGAAACAGTTAAATTTGTTGAAAGTACATTTTTAGAAGGAGATGGGCCATGCTAAAGAAGGCTGCAGCCCTGTGGAATTCAGGAGGTAAAAAGATAAAAGTCAGTACATCCCAAGGGAGGGGTGGTTTTCAGCAAGAGCTGTAATGGTGCAGAAGTGAGAAAGGTCTGTTTATGTCTGGGCCCCAATGGAAGGTTACAAGGGTAGTACTAGATGATCTGCATGTGAGGTCACCTTGACTGACAGTTAACTGCTGTATAACCCTTTGCCTACTGCATATGTGCTTACCTGGAATTCAGTCTGTTATAATTAGATTTATGAACTTCTGGAGATATGTCTGATATTATAATGATAGTACAATGAGGCTGAGGTTATGGGCAGGTTGGGGTAGTACTTTCTGTGCCACGTTTGTGGCTGGTCTAAGCCAGCAGCTTTTATGGCCTTTGTGCCTTGGGATGTAGGTGCAATTTACAACCATAAAATGAGAAGCGTTTCTGAGAGGTTCTTAAGGAAGGTCTTCAAGGGAGGTTTCTATGGTTACAGAGCTGGGCCTTCGCTCCTGTCATTCATGCCTGCCTGACTACCTAACACTAGCTCATTTCTTTTTAGTGCTAAATAATATTCCATTGTCTGGATGTACCACAGTTTGTTTATCTATTTGCCTACTAAAGATTCCAGAACTTTTTCAGCTCCCCAAAAGGAAACTCTGAACCCATTAAGCACTCACTCCCTGTGCTCTTCTCTTCCCAGCCCCTGGCAACTAACAATCTACTTTTGTTCTCTATGGATTTGCCTATTCTGGACATTTCATAGAAATGGAATTGCATTACTTCTTTTATCTTCTTTATCCTTCAGTCTTTAATTCATTTGTTCATTTTCAACTTCTCCTTGTCCCTGGATCCTCAACATTCTCCTGCTACAGAGTATAACACTATGTTAACTTTCCTTGGAGTACTTGCATTTTAAACTCATGAATGTAGCAGGTGTAAGGCAAAAAATAAGCATTTTGAATTATATTTCTGGACCTGCACCCATGCCGCTCTCGCCTCCGCATCAACCACCTCCCCCTTATACTGGCCGCCCCAGCTGAATCATCCTCAGTCACCTGGAATGCAGATTTCATTTGCCCACCAGAGAAGTCTCACTCAAGGTTTCTTTGGCCTTTTTGTTGACGTGTGCTTGTAAAGCACTCATACCATCCCCCCTTGCCTTACTCCAGTCAAAGCTCTGCTCTGCAGTCTCCTAAAATTGTGTGGGGAAAATGGGTCTCTACAGGGTAGTTGAGTCAGCGGCCAGGGTCAGAAGAAACACAAGTTATATCTATAGGACTTCCTGATTTAAATGACATGGGTTTTCACTGTCATCTTTTAAAAACCGATATCTTTAATTGGTGGTCACAGCCACGGGACAATGTTTCCAGTGAACACACACTTTCAGGCTTAGTGATGTCTAAGAACTATTCATAATTTGTGACATTGACTTTTCTCAACTGGAAGCTTTAAAAGAAGCTATATTAGTTTCCTAGGGCTGCTGTAACAAACTACCATAAATTGGTTAGCTTAGAGCAACAATTTATTTTCTCCCAATTCTAGAAGCCAGAAGTCTGAAATCAAGGGGTTGGTAGGGCCATGCTCCCTCTGAAACCTGGAGGGGAGAATCCTTCCTTGCTCCTTCTAACTTCTGGTGTGTGCTGACAATCCTTGGCATTCTTCTGCCTGCAGCTGCATCACTCCAGTCCCTGCCACCATGGTCACATGACTTTCAATCCTTGTCTGTGTCTCTGTATCTCTGTATCTCTGTTTCCAACTCTTCTGCTCCTTATGAGGACACCATTCATTGAATTTAGGGCTTACCCTAATCCAGTATGACTTCATTTTAACTTGGTTATGTATGCAAAAAAACTATTTCCACATAAGGTCAAATTCATAATTTATGGTTGGACATGAATTTTTAGGGGGTACGTAGGGACACCATGCAATCTGGTACAGATGGTTTTGCATTTGGTTTGGATTCATTCTCTTTGCCTCGCTCCAAATAAGCTAGGGTCTTTTGTAAGGATTTTAACGGATGGTGCCAACCACCTAGCACTAAGTTAAAAAGAACAGAAAATGATATTCTTCTCACAAGTGAACTGGCACATCAAATTATCCATGTGCTCTGCTCCCCTACAGAAATGCACATTTATAGAGAATATCCTTTAAGGTTTCATCACCCGTATCTACTTATACATCTCTGAATGTAGTTTGCCATAGTTTATAGACAATCGAGCTCCAGGGAGCCTAAGTGATTTCCCAAGTTCACATAGTTCATCAAACACCTAAAAATATTTATTAATTCGCTCCTACATGTAAACCTCTATGCTGGGTAGTGCAGGGGCCAGACTAGAACCTTTGACTCCAAATACCTGGTCTTCTGTTTTTTCCTTTCTAATATGCTATTTCATCTCACAGCCTCAAATCACCAGACATTGTTGGCCTTTTTCACTGTGTTGACTGATGGAAACCAGTCATGGTAAATTTGTTGGGTCCTCAGCACCAATCAAGACAGTGGTGCCAAACTTTATCAGTAATCATTGCATTGTTCATCTCCAAGCATTGGCAGCTTTTTAAAAAGCCAGGATCATTTAAGAACGTTCTTGATAAAGCTGTAAAAGGTCATTACTTTTATCAAATCTTGATTCTTGTATACGCATCTTTTTAAACGTGTAATAAGTATGCATAAAGCACTTTTGCTGCATACTGAAGTACAATGGTTGTCTAAGAAAGGCACTTGAGCATTGTTTCAGTTGTAAACTGGACTGGCTGTATTTTTCATAGGACACCACTTTTACCTTCTGAAACAACACCGAAGAGACAAATTAGGTTTATTTACACTGGGTATTTGGCAGGCATTTCCTTAAAAATGAATGAAGTGAGCTTGTCACTTTAAGGAAACAATTATCACCATTTATTGCCAATAATAAAATTTGAGCTTTCAAGTAAAAATTAGAATTTTGGAAAACTTTTACTCACCGCTACAGCAGGTAGGACTGGAATGAGGGGACCAGATTTTGTGTGGTCTGACTTTTTTTGTTGGCACCAAGAGAGGGAGCTCGTTAGCTTTCTCACTGCCCTCCCAGGTATGGGGCAAGAGGAAAGGTGAAAAGTAGAAGTTGAAAGATGTCGGCACTCAAATATCAAAAATAAAGTCAGACTCACTATTAAAATTCATCCCTACTATGTGACTGATGAATGAAATGTGCCCTGTTTTATTTAGTTGAATTTGAATTTGTAACAAATAAGGTGTTATGGTGCTCTGTGAGACCTGTATCCTGAGACTAGTTAAGGAGTTCTGTTGACTGCCTTGTTCAAGAGCCCGGCATTGTGTATTTTGCAGAGTAGAATGTATACTTTACTCACTACCAATAACGTTTGGAACTGCAAAGAAGATAAGCATTTTGGTGAGCCCTCACATTGTGCTTTCAGTATATGTGTGACCCTGGTTTATATTTTGGATATCCGTCAGGCGACAGATTCCCAGAATTCTTCATCCATAAGGATGCAACCTTGGATAAGGAACTGTTTCTGCCATTGGCTAGACCAGATGGTCGACCACTGGCAATGAATGGCCCAAGTATCTGTAAAAATGTGCAGTTAGGGCTGATTGTTGGCCAGGAACCAGTGCTAAGGTGACAGCCTGAAGTCTAGCTGGTTGCGCTGACTCTTACGTCTCATCCTAAATTAGGGATGTCCCAGTAAAGGGATGAAAAGCAGCTTTTCAACAAGCTCCATCATGTATAATGATGGCAATGCTGTCTATAAAGTGTGCAAACTATCATTGCTATTCACTCTACCAAACCCCAGGGGCTTCCCAGATAGTCAAAGGGTCTGGAGAGGGGTGATTAGCATGGTAGTATCTGGCAAAGACTGAGACATATGACCCAGGGCTACTTTAAAGAGAGCCTCATTCCCATTTTCCAGGCCCCAAACATCAATTATTTTAACTTAGGTTGGTTAAATCTATAACAGACTTGGTAGGACACAGCAAATACTGCACAAAGCAGGACAGTTCAAAGTGCAAACTCCCCAGCAGGCAACAGCACAGTTCAAAGAACACGCTGGCTGGGAGGCAGCAGCTCAAAATACATGCTTGGCAGCAGGCAACAGAGCCAGTTAGCGAGTCAAATAAAAGAAGAAAGACCCTTGGTATTGGTCACCATCTAGACATGTTACTCCTTGAGCCAATTCTCAGGTTCATCTGCCTCATTGGGATGACCACAGCAGTTATTAATATAATAATTAATAAATAAATATATTTTAAAATTCACAATTTTAATTTCAAATATAGTAAATACAAATAGATATATCCCACATAAAGAAAACATTTTGGGGTTCTCTATATATTTTAAGTGTATGAAGAGATCCTGAAACCAAAGAGTTTACGAATGACTGACATATATATTTATAAAACAAACAAAAGTCTCATAGGACAATAGTTATCCTCATATCATATTGTCTTATTCTATTTCATCCTTTAAACAGTTGAATTTACTATGAAGATAATGAAACTCAGGTTTTAAGGCTCCTCACTTGCACAAGCCTCCTTTAGGGTCTTATACCTATTTTTCAATGGGTAATTTGACATTCTTTTTTTTTTTTAAATGTCCACCCAGTTTATGTAATCTTCAGGCCTCACAAAACCTAGATCAATGCCTGCTTCTGAACCATTTTTTTCTGGTATATAAGCTGAATGTTTTAAAATAATAAATGTTTTGCTTTCCTAGTTAGAAACAATGATAATAATTAGAAACACAGCTGCTATAGATACCTTTAAAGAAACCCATTCAAGTTAGTTATCCCAAGGAAAAGAATTGACTCTGAGAATGCATGTATACTGGGACTAGAGACCCCTTTCTCGCTTAGTAGCCACATGACCTCTCACTCGTAGTAGCCACATGGCCTCTCTGCTTCTTTCTCGTGAGTCTGTTCATTCTGCCCTTCTCTACCACTGGGCTTCTTTATACCCTCACCTTACCCATGGTCCAGAGTGAGCCCTTAGCTCTCACAGCTACTTGACTCAGCCTCACTAAGCTACATGATAGGTTGCTGGCCTGCCTGAGGTAGGTCATCCTTGGATCAAATGCCCAGTAAGCCAAAGCTGGTGTCATGGGAGGAGGGTCGTGAAATACAATCCCTAGCCAGTCAGGCTGCAGAATCTGTAGACAGGGCCTTAGCCCTTAGAAGGGATTGGTCAGCAGCAAGCTCAGCACACAGAAGTTATTCTGATTATTCAAACTTTGAGTTTTTGCCTCATGTTCTTAATTAGATTATATAGTTCAGTATTAACTTGAATATTTTTGAAGGGCTACTTCCAGATGTGTGTGTGCATGTGTGTGTGTGTGTGTGTGTGTGTGTGTGTGTGTGTGTGTGTGTGTTTCACCTCATTTTTCATTGTTTACTTTTGGAACACCAAAGGAGAATTTTTATTTTTGATATTTTCTGTTTTAAAACACATTTCTTTTAGAGCATATTGATATTCCAATTGCCTGCCTTTCAGATTTCTTGCTTATCTCTGAAAACTTGGTTCGAGTGAATGGTTTTAAAGAAATATGCGCTGCTTGGTTCTGCCTAACTGCCACTCTAAAAGAATGGTTAAGACGAAAGAATCAATAGTATGTGTAAATAGAAAGCCTAATTATGATATTCTTAGCTGCTGGAGAATTTAAGTTTAATCTTGGCCTTTAATTTGTGAGAAAGAGACATAAACTCACTATGAGAGTCAATTCCAAGTTTCTCTTAATTCCTTTGTCTTTCTGTGAAACCCTTGTATTCTTTCTGAACGCTTGGTATGCTGTGTGCCACTCCATGTTATTGCTATGTTTGTTGCTGATGGCAAAACATGTCTCAATAACTTTTTTTTTTTTAATCTGGAAGTAGGAGCACCACATGAAACATGTTTATAAATTTTGAGCCCTCCTGAGGAGTCATAGGAAAGAAGGCAGGAGAAGAAGGGAATTCATGCATAAGAAAGTCTACAATGGCCTGGCACCATTTTCTTTTATAGCTGCTCTCAGATACGACTGCATTTTGAAGGTCAGTCTATCAAATAGTTTCCAAGTGGGGTCCAAGGACCAGCAGCATCAGCATTACCTGGGAACTTACTTCTTTGCTTTCTATCATCAAGTCATGCATGCTCCTGCTTCAGGGCCTAATTGTTCCCTTTTCTGGAATGTGTATACTTGAAATTAGGGGTCAGAGATCAGGGGTCAGCAAACATGGCCCATAGCCTATTCATGTTCAGCTTCTGAGCTAAGAATGTGTTTTACATTTATAAATGGTTAGAAAAAAATCAAAAGGAAAATAATATTTTGTGAAACAAGAAAAGTACATGAAATTCATATTTCAATGTCCATAATTAAGATATTAGAAGAACACAGCCTCATCCATTCATTTATGTTGTCTGCTTCTTGTCCAAGGGCAAAGTTGAATAGTTGCTACAGAGATTGTATGGCTGCAAAGTCAAAAATATTTATTATCTGGCCCCTTACAGAAAAAGTTTGCAAACTCCTGCTCTAGGTAACCTCGTATTTCACTCCCTCACTTCATTCAGGTCTCTGCTCAAATGTCACTTTATCAGCTAGGTCTTCCTGAACCACCCTCCCTAAATGGAACACATGCCTCTTCGTCTGTTCTTTGCAAACTTATGATGCTTTATTTTTCTTTGCAGCACGTATCTCCAGCTGATATTATATATATATTTGTTTATTATAGATCTCTCCTCTTTAGAATCTAGTTTCATGAGATCAGAGCCTTTGTTTTGGTTCATTATTACATGTCCAGATGCTTGCAGTAAATATTCAAATAAGTGAATAAATGTTCCCTAATAGGAATCCTTCCTAAGAGATTTTCTAGTGGTTAAAGCATTTTATTCTTATTTTTGGAGGAACAAGAGATCAATTAAGTATAGTCTCTAGACAAAGTAACAGTAACAGAGAAAACTGGGGGTATTGTTTGCCTTATAAAATAATGAATATACACTGTGAAATATTTTTTCATTAAGAGAGCTGGAGGCAAAGTCTTCAGACATGGAGGCCATTTATCAAAACAATTGCTCTGGTTTGTAATGATAATGTCCAGAGTTGCCAACTGGAATTTTAGAAATTAATTTTGACCACTTGATATTGTAAGAGGTTTAGAAACTATTTTGTTTCATTGTTTCTGTTTTATTTTAAAACTCTTCCACTTTTTAATCCTATTTTGTAGACACGGGATGTATACAAAAATGGATTCTAAGACAAAATTACTGTTTACTTTGGGGTAAAGAATTTTCTAGGAAAGTAGCCAGCATCTCTCAAGAACTTCAAATGATCTTCCCATGCCCTCTGAATTCAAAGTCAGATCAGTTGTTTTTAAAAGAATAATTCATCCACTTTTGCCTCCTTTTCCTAATGCTTGTCTTCCATAGTTTGCCTGCATAAGACTTTTAAAGAAGTGGCCTCTGGTTTACTTTGTACTAGGTGAAGAGAATATATTCACTAGAAATACACCTTTCTCCCTGTCCCACTCAACTAAAATAGAAGTATCCATCTGAAAGGGCAGATTTTATCATTATATAAGGAAATATATATATATATATATATATATATATATATATATATATATATATATATACACACACATACACATATGACTTTTATCTAGAAAATCTGAATTATGAGATTACAAAGTTATGGTGGTTCTCTCAGGAAGACTCTCATTGTCACTTTTGGGAGTATTATGGCTTTTGTATTAAATTCTGAAGAATTTTTCTTAGATATCATAGTATAACACCCAGAAAGTATAAGTGACTTGGCTGTGGTTACACAGCTAGAGGAGGACCCAGGTGCCCTGTCTCCCATCTCCAAGGGCCCATACTCCTCTCTACATCCTTCAACGCCTCCCTGAAACACTGTCCTGCATTTTCTGCCTTTAAATGCACTTGAAGAGTAAGATGCAGGGAAGCCATCACTATAAAGACAAAAAAGGAGTTCTATAGATAGTAACCTCACATAAACTCCTAAGTGAGTAGGTCATGGTGGGTAGTCACCCCAGCCAAATAAATTTTTTAGTAAAAGGTTTACTTTGCCTTAAGCAAGCCCTGCCCATTGTTCTTGTGTATCTAGGTTAGCATACCTTTGAAATAACCACCCTCAAGAGAGCACATAACTTAGTTAACATTACAGGTTAACTAACCTGTAATCCCTACCTTGCTTTCTCCCACCCGCTTGTAATCTTTATGTTTCCTCTTTAATTTCTATTTTTAAAATATTTTTTTATTTTTCAATTATAGTTAATATACAATATTATATCAGTTCAGGTATATAACAGTGATTAGACATTTATATAATTTATGAAGTGATCACTCTGATAAATCTAGTACCCACATACATAGTTATTACAATATTATTGACTATATTCACAATGCTATACTTTACATCCCCATGACTATTTTGTAACTACCAATTTGAACTTCTTAATTCCTTCACTTAATTTACACCCCCAAACCTCATCTGTCAACCATCAAAATGTTTTTTGTATCTATAAGTTTGTTTCTGTTTTGTTTGTTTATTTTTTTAGATTCCACATATAAGTGAAACCATAGAGTGTTTTTCCTTCTCTATTTCATTTACTATAGTACCCTCTAGGCCATCCATGTTGTTGCAGATGGCGAGATTTTATTTTATTTTTTTATGGCTGAGTAATGTTCTGTATATAAGTACCATTTCTTCTTTATCTATTCATTATTGATAAACTACTAAGTTGCTTCCATATCTTGGCTATTGTAAATAATGCTTCAATGAACATATAGATGCATATGTCTTTTTGAATTAGTGTTTTGGGTTTCTTTGGATAAATACCCAGAAGTAAAACTACTGGGTTCTTCTTTGTCTCTTGTTACAATCTTTGTTTTAAAGTCTACTTTGTCTGGTGTAAGTATTTTTACCTGTGGGTCCCAGGCCTGGCTGGTCCCAGGTCTGGCTGTGATCCAGGCTCTCAGCTAGGAATAGGACCCTGGATTTGGAATGTTACATTAGTGTAGAAGGGCGCCTGCGTCTAACCTATATAAACATAATTCAGCTTATGTATTACGCATGTGTGGCAGAATGCCACTATTGTTCTCTGACATATAAAAAGCCTATGCAGTCTCCTAGCCTGAAAGCATGCTCCCTGCAATAAAGTTAGTGCCTGTACTTTCATTCTCATGTTGGCTCCTTATGCATTCTTTCAAGTGGGTGTCTCACCACCTAAACCTTTCCTTCTTGATCAGCTCGGTGCTGACACGTAGCGTAGCTGGCAGGATAAGGTGAGTACAGCCCCCAGCACTCCACGGTCCTCAGGTGATGGACACCTGGGTGGAGGACATGTGGCCCCCTGCCTCCCAGTGGTATCCTGTGGCTGCATTGCTGGCTGTGTAGACGTCCCTGGAGGATTGGGATGACGTGAAGCCGCGTCTGGAGGACATCCAGAAAGCCCTGGAGATCCTGAAGCCAAATGTCCCGACCACTCACGGGGAGGCAGTGAGCTGGGTGGCTTGGATGTTCCTGGTGGTGCTGCACCAAGCCAGCCTGGAGGTTCAGGACCAGGCTCAGTGAGTGCAACAACTACAACGCCAGGAAGAAGTGCTGGAAAGGCTGCTGACAGCAGCAGAACACATGCTGCAGGGTCCTGACAGGTCGCTGCTATCATCCTGGTCTGAGAGCCCACCAGAGATACCCTGGCAGGCATGACCAGTGATATGGCAGCAGGTTGAGGTGGAACAGCCATTGGCCCTGCGGGGAAGGGGGCAAGTTGGCGGTGCCCCCCAGGCTATAAAGCATACCATCTTGATCCAGCACACCCCTGCTGAACTCCAGGACCTGACAAAACAGGAATGGCAGAGAGCCAGGGAGATGGTTCCGGGGTGGCTGCTGCAGCTGTGGGACAATGGGGTTAAAGGGACTGAATTATCTCTGGAAGAGATGCTCAGCTGGCCTCCATAAGGGTGATACCGTCCCTCAGTCAGTGTCTCCAGAATGTGACGCATCCGGCACAGGGTGCAGGCAATCACTCCCTGATTAACTGGTTCAAGTCGGCTGCATGGACAGTATGCTCCAACCCGGGAGGAGCTGCCAGAGACAGTGAGCAGATGGAGCGTGTACTTAGAGCTGGTCCAGATAATTCGGGAAATGGGCATGTGACAGATGATGTTTAGTGCCCAGCATACTAGCCCTGATGAAGAGGTGTTTACAACCTATCTGAAGAACTTGATCTTGACCTCTGGCCTGGCCAGTACCTTTTGCACCATGGCGGTACTGCTGGCCCCTTACGTGGATAGGCGGCTCCATGAGGTAACATCCGCCATGGCTAGGTTGGGGGACGTGGAAATGAAACACAGCAGCGTTCCACTCAAGTATGTGCTGTACCACCCCCTGTACTCCTAAACCAGCCAGTGCATGGATGGAGGCATGGACGAAAAAGTGGGGCAGAGCAGCACCCAGCCCTTTGGGCCGTGAAAGTGAGCCACAGGTATATGTGATTTGATCTCTTTCCAGCAGGGGTCACTACAGAAGATTGAGCAGCAACCTAATGAAGTACTGCTGGCTCTGTAGAATCAGCTGCGCCCTGACTAGCAATTCACTCTTATTCCTGGGAAAGCCACAACCCGTGAGATGCAGCTGGCCTATTATCTCCCTGATTAGTGATTCGGCTGGGACATCCAGCTGGTGGGGCAGCTGGATGACCTGAGGCTGCGTGTAGAACTGACTATACATTGCTCCCCCTCGCAATGTACAGAGGGTATTAGTTCTTGTGGACTCAGGTACTGACAGCACCCTGCTTTATGGGTATCCTGAAAAGTTTCCCCGGACCTACTGCAACCATAGAAGGCTATGAGGTCAAATGATTTGCATGCGGCAGGTCCTCGTTACACTGGCTATTGGCAGATTGCCTCCTCGGACGTATCAAGTGTACATATCCCCCATACAGGAGCACATTTTGGGAACTGATGTTTCGCGAGGCTTGACTGTAAATACCACTGCTGGGGAATTTCGCCTTCATATCCAGGTGGTGAAAACTATTATCTGGGGACATCCACACCATGCCGCATTGCTGCTGCCCCATGCTACCCAGGTAGTGAACACAAAACAGTATCGCCTGCCGGGTGGCCATGAGGAAATAGGACGCACCATTCTGAAGCTGAAAGAAGTTGGTGTCATTCATCCTACTCATAGCCCATACAACTCCCCCGTGTGGCCAGTGAAGAAGCCTGACTGCTCCTGGCACATGACGGTTGACTATTAGAAGCTGAATAAAGTTACACCACCCCTGCATGCCACCACACCAAACGTCGCAGACATTATGGACCAGTTGTCACATGAACTTAGATGATACCATTATGTGGTAGACTTGGCAAATGCCTTTTTTTTTTTTAATTATTGCTATAGCCCCAGAAAGTCAAGAAGAGTTTGCCTTCATCTGGGAAGGGTAACGAACATTCCTCATCTTTCCCCAGGGCTATCTGCACAACCCTTCCCTGTACCATGGTCTCGTGGCTCAAGATTTAGCCATGTGGAAATGACTGCCCATAGTTCACTTGAAGCATTACATTGATGATATAATGCTAACCTCTGATTATCTTAGAGAACTAGAAGCAGCGGCGACCAGCCTGTGAGAAGCTCTTGCTGACTAGGGTTGGGCAGTCAACAAGAATAAGGTCCAGGGACCTGGGCTCTCTGTCAAATTCTTGGGAGTTGTCTGGTAAGACAAAAGTAATGCTGGAGGCGGTGATTGATAAGATACAGGCATATCCCCAACCTGAGACTATGAAGCAGCTCCAAACCTATTTGGGACTGCTGGGGTGTTAGAGAGTGTTCATTCCCCATTTGGCCCCCTTGATGCAACCCCTGCACCATCTAGTGCGACAGGGTGCCCAGTGGGATTGGATCCCCGAGATAGAAGAGGCCTTTAAGGCTTCAGAGCAAGTCGTAGCACAAGCCCAAACTCTACACCTAGTAGATCCAGCCCTCCCATTCTTGCTTAAGGTGTAGGTGTATGATACAGGATTTGGGTGGGGCTTGTGGCAGAAGCACATTTCCTGGAAGGTCTGACAGGCTTCTAGTCCCAGTTATGGAAAGGCGTGCGAGTGCAGTACTCTCTGATAGAGAAACAACTGGCTGCCATATATGCAGCCCTTCTGGCCAGTGAGGCCATCACTGGCCTGAATCCCGTAATCGTGCAGTCCATGTACCCCATGGAGGGGTGGCTGCAGTCTTTGGTGAAGACTCCCCATTCGGGAATTGCACAGACCCCTACACTGACCAAGTGGGAAGCATACCTGGAGCAGCGGGAGCAGTTCTCTGTGAGCCCCCTGTCAGATCAACTACACTCCCTATTGGGACCAGTGTAGTTTTAAGCAGAGCTCCTAGTGGAGCTTGCTGAAACAGGAGATGTACTGAGTCCCTATGTAGAGAGTTGGGCTCCCATCCCTGAGGAAGCCTGGTACACAGATGGCTCGTACCATGGTTCAGGTAGCAAAATGATGGGGGCTACTGTTGACCTGGGCATAAGCACAAGTTGCTGTGTCACAATGCCCCTGGTGTGCTGAGCAGCACCCAGAGAGACGACAGGTAAAGAGTACCCTGGAGGTTATGCCCTGCAGGGCTAAGCCACTCCAAGAATGGCAAGTGGATTATAGGCCCAAGGTAGCGTCCTCCAGGCCAGATCTTGTGCCATGACCGTGTAGAGGAGGACTGTGGGTCCCAGGTCTGACTGTGATCCAGGCTCACGGCTAGGAATAGGGCCCCAGATTTGAGCCGTTACCTTAGCGTAGTAGGGTGCCTGCGCCTAATATATGTAAACATAATTCAGCTTATTGTATTACATATGCATGGCAGAATGCCACTATAGTTCTCTGACATATATAAAGCCCATGTGGTCCCCTGGTGCAGAAGTGCACACTCCCCACAATAAAGTTAGTGCCTACTGTTTCATTCTCATGTCAGTTCCTCGTGTGTTCTTTCGACTGGGCATCTTACCACCTAAATCTTTCCTTCTCGAAAAGCTTGGCACTGATACTACCCCACATTTTTTTAAAAAATTTCCATTTCTATGAAATATCTTTTTTCCATCCCTTTATTTTCAGTTTGTGTGTGTCTTTCTATCTAAAGTTTGTTTCTTTTAGGCAGCATATATAAAGGTCTTTTCTTATCCATTCAGCCACCCTATGTCTTTGATTGGAATATTTAATCCATTTACATTTAAAGTAATTGTTGATAGATATGTAGTTATTACTATTTTATTATATTTATATTTTTGAGTTTTATAATTATATTATTATTGTTGTTGTTGTTGTTGTTGTTGTTGTTATTATTATTATTATTATTATTATTATTATTATTATTATTAAAGAAGTCCCCTTAACATTTCTTGTACTATTGGTTTGGTAGTGATGAACTCTTTTAGCTTTTTCTTGTCTGGAAAATTCTTTATCTGTCCTTGGATTCTAAATGGTAGCTTTGCTGGGTAGAGTGATCTTGATCAAGGAGGTCCTTGCTTTTCATCATTTTGAATAGTTCATGCCAGTCGCTTCTGGCCTGTAAATTTCTTTTGAGAAATCAGCTGACAGTTTTATGGGAGATCCCTTGTAGATAACGAATTGCTCTTCTCTTGCTACTTTTAAGATACTCTCTTTGTCTTTAACGTTTGTCATTTTAATTATGATGTGTTGTACCGTGGGCCTCTTTGGGTTCATCTTGTTTGGAACTCTCTGTGCTTCCTGAGCTTGTATGTCTATTTCCTTCACCAGTTTAGGGAAGTTTTCAGTCATTATTTCTTCAAATTATTTCTTCAATCCCTTGCTCTCTCTCTTCTCCTTCTGGTACCCCTATTATATGAATGTTGATACACTTGATGTTGTTCCAGATGCCCCTTAAACTATCTTCATGTTTTTGGATTCTTTTTTTCTTGTTCCTGTTCTGTTTGGGTGTTTTCTGCTACTGTATCTTCTAAATCACTTATTCGATCCTCCACTTTCTCTAATCTACTGTTGATTTCCTGTAATGTATTTTTCACTTCAGTTACTGTATTCTTCATTTCGGACTGATTCCTTTTCATGTTTTCTATCTCCATTTTTATGTTTTCTATCTCTTTGATGAAGTTCTCACTGAAATCACTGAGCATTCTTATAAGCAGTGTTTTGAACTCTGCATCTGGTATATTGTTTTTGTCTATTTTGATTAGTTCTTTTTCTGGAGTTTTGTTCTGTTCTTTCATTTGAGACATGTTTCTTTGTCTCCTCATTTTGGCTGTCTCCCTGTGTTTGTTTTTATGTATTAGGTATGATCTGCTATGTCACCCAGTCTTGGTAGAGTGAACTTGTGTAGTAGGTGTCCTATGGGGCCCAGTGGCACAGTCTCCCTGGTCACCTGAGGCAGATGTTTCAGGTGTGTCCTTTGTAGGGGTTTTGTGTGCCCTTCTGTTGTAGGTAAGCCTTATTTGCTGTTTGCTCATCCATGGGAAGGATTTATCCTCAGGCTGATTGGTTGTGAGGACTGTCTGTGACTACAGTGGAGGAGGTGCTGTGCAGGGGCTGACCCTATGTAGCAGGATTCGCTTTAGCAGGGCTTTGGTGCCTGCCCAGTCTGTTCTTTGGGTGTGTCATTTGTGGAGGTGGTTGGGTGGTGCTCTGGTATGGTCTGAAGCTGGCCACTGGGTATGCTGGTTCTAGGGCCTCTTGGGAGGGGCTTTGTTGCTGGCCAAGATCAATTAGTGCCTGAGTCCTGCCCAAAGTCACTTGATATGAGCTATAAATTGATATGCAGATGGTTGCCACTTGTGCTGGGCTTGGAGGTGCCTGACATAGGCTAAGTGGTGAACTGAGGCTGGCTGCCACAAGTGTCTGAATTGGAGCTACTTAACAAGAGGTATAGGGCATGCCAAGGTCAGATTCTGCTTGTTAGGGGTTTGTGAACCTTTGAGAGACTTTATCAAAGTCTGCAGCTTGAGCCAAGAAAGGCTGATTGTATAGAAAAGCCACTGGTAGCAGCTTGGGTAGGCATACAAGTTGGGTGGGCAGAGCCTCAGGAATCACCAAGGTGAAGCAAACAGTGTTAGCTAGGTTGATGGAGACTCAGATACAGTACCTGCATGCTGGATGGCAAAAGGGCTCAACAAAGAAACAGTGGCTTCTGACAGCACTTCTGTCTGGGAGAAAGCTGCCTCTCCCTGAAGCCAGAAAATGCAGTTCCTCCCCACATGTCCCCAGTGCTTTTTGAGCTGTTGATCCAGCTCTGGAGCTCAGAGCGAATGAGTCTTTGAGCAAGTAAGTCTCTGCATAGACTTATTAGGAGGACTGCCTGGCTCTCCAACAGCCCTTGGTCTCACTCAGCCACAACCTTTGCTAGTTTTTACAGCCAGAAATTCTGGGGACTTCTCTTACCAACACTGGAACCCTGGCTGGGGAGCCTGGTGTGGGGCTGGAACTTCTCGCTCCTCCTGGGGAACCATCACAGCCAAGTTATCCATCTCAATTTTTAACTTCCATACGTGGTGTGGGGCCAGCTGTTTTGTATCTTTGCCCCTCCTACCAGTCTCCATATGGCTTTTTCTGTATATCATTAGTTATATTACTTCTGTTAAGCTAGATTTTTCAGGTGGTTCTCAATGATGATTTTACTGTAGTTTAGTTGTAATTTTGATATGGTCATGGGAGGAGACAAGCACAGTATTTACTTACCCTTCTATCTTGACTGGAACCCACACTCTTTCTCCTTAATTTCAAAAACATAAATGAAACTGCAAAACCATCATTCTACGGAGCATTTGAGATCTTGCTTCTTGGCAAGTGTCATCAGTTTGGGCTCAAATAAATTTTTAAAAACATTCTCTACAGGTTTAGACATTTCTTACATTGACAACTGGGTTTTCTTTATTCAATATTTGTGTAATTGTTGATTAAGAACAGAAAGAGACTGATTTAAATGAAAAATTTTTTTTTTTTTTGCATTTCTGGTTTCTCTTGAGTGAAAATAAAAAGTTAATTATGGAAAATAGAAAAGTGCCTTCCTACATCAAGGAATGGTAGGACCTTTTGAAGTTTAATGCGTAGGGAAATTATATGTGTGCACTTCAAAGTATACCAGGTACTTAGGTTCAGAAAATATTTTCCTAAATACTCTTTGGATCTAAAACAATAAATCATTTTGTCCTAGAAATGATACAGCTGGGAGAGTTAATACTCCTGGGCTTAAAGAAACTTCCCAGGAGACAGTACTAAGAATAGGAGAAACATGATTGACCTAAGATCTGTTATGATGGCAATCAATCATTTAGAAGCTTACACTCAGATGAAAAAGAAGCTTGAGAAGAAATGTGAAACAGTAACAAATCATCACCTTACATTAAGAGTTCTCCAGTTTCTGTGAAAGATGAAAACCTTCTGTCATTTGAAAAGGTAGAAAAATAAACATTCTAACAATGAAAGTTCTTAAGATTTTTTTTTGAGAAACCAAGAAGAAAAATAGCACCTACATTCTTTTAGAAAGAAGACCTATGATCTACAACAACAACAACAACAACAAACTGAGTTTATTTACTTAGTAAAATTTAGTGAAGTTATTTCAAGTACATACTTTTATTTTTTAGCATGTACTTTCCAAAAGTGAGACAAATATTCAATTTTCTGCTGCTACATGGAGCTGTTGTGAAAATTATTAAATTGAAAAACAAAACCAAATAAAACAGAGACAGTAGATAAACTAAAATATCTCTCTTAGAGTGGTGCTATGAATAAAAGAAGAGATTAAAATATTTACTTCATGAAAAGAAAAATTCAGTTGAAGTCTATCTATGCTCTAGTCTTTTTTTAAATTTCCAAATATCTTTATTTCTTTCAAGCTCATTATAAAACAAAGCAAAACAAAAACAAAAACAGGTAAGAAAAAATTATGTAAAAAAAAGCAACTAGAACTATTATAACTTACATAAAGGAGCCCAGAGGGAGGTTCTCATCATTTTTATGCTCTTGTTTTGATGTATCTCTCTTTTGCCAAGGACAGTAGGCATTTGTTGTTTTGAGGTACATGTACATATTGGGCATCCATTAAGGAGAAAATGTATTGGATATTTGTTGTTGCTGATGTTGTTTTCATGCCACTCTATTTTGTAGAAAAAATACTCCAATTTTGCTTTGGGGAACCATCCCACCTCCACTCTGAGCCTATGTGCTTCAGGTGATTCTGAATTCATGGGCTCCTCAGGAGGAGTACATGACCTAGGCTAAGCTAATCCACATAGCCCAATTCCCCTGACAACAATAATTGGGTTCAGGAAAGAACTCATTACCCAAATCAAATCAATTAGGGCAAAAGGATTCAGTTCCAAGAAGTTGAGTTTATTGGTGAGTGACCTGGACCTATTCTTTCTCACTGGATGTGGATTAAAAATAGAGATATTATATATAGATGTCAAATTATAATGTACACCTGAAAATTATATAATCATATTAACCAATGTTACTCCAATGAACTTAAATAAATAAATAAATGGGGAAAATAAATAAATAAAGTATTTTATAAAGATTAAAAAAAAGAATAGAGCTACTGCTATAATACATTGCTGATGGGAATATAAAATATTACAACCTTATGTAGGGGAACTCTGAAATATCTAAAGAGGCTGACAACAGAACACAATTCAGAATCTGTGATTTTCTTTTCCTATAAAAGATGCCCTCAATATAACTAGTGAATTTAAATAAGGTCTATAGATTAGCTGCTGATGTCATACCAAGTTTAATGTCTTGATTTTGATCATTGTATTTTGCTAGTTGTGTTATGGTTAATATTCTTAATTTTAGGTAATACATACTGAAATATTTACACATAAAGTGTCATTACATCTACAACAAATTTGCCCATGGTTCAGAAAAAATTATATTACACAAACACACACATAGATAATATATGTATAAAGTATGGGACAAGAAAATGAATGATAAAGCAATGGGATAAAAAGTTAACAACTGGGGAATCTGGGGTTTAAAGGGTGTAGTATAATAAACATGTTTGGTCTTTGTCCATGATTCCTGGCACAGAAACACAGAGCTTCTAAAACCTTTAGTATTTTCTGAGTGATAGGAGTGCCTTTTGTCATTCATAAGGAGCCCCTCTTGAGCACACCTGAGTTCACTCTAATGAGGTGACTTAGATTGGGCCCTAGGATAGCTTCATGATGGAGCTGGTCACCAGAAAGACCAAGTGATTAGAAGGTTGGAAATTTCAGACACATTTACCAATCTCTGGGAAGGTGGGGTTGGAGATTAAACTCTACAAAAGATTTAATGAGCTTCAGGATAGGCAAAAGCATCCACATAGTGGGAAAGTGACATAACCCAGTTCCATGGGGACAGAAGGTCCTGTCCATGGGACCCATCCAGCCCTCATCCTATATACCTCTTCAAATGACCATTCATCTGTATCTTTTATAATATCCTTTTATAATAAACTTGTAAATGGAAGTTAATGTTTCTCTGAGTTCTGTGAGCCACTCTATCAAGGTAATTGAACTTGAGAATGGAATCTGGGAACCTCTAATTTATAGCCAGTTGGTCAAAAACAGAGACGACAACCTGGAGTTGTAATTGGCATCTGAAAAGAGGGGAGTGATCTTGTAGGACTGAGCCCTTAACCTGTGGGATCTGATAGTATATCCAGGTAGATAATGTCAGAATTGAGGTAAATTGTAGGATATCCAGCTGGTGTCACAGAATTGTTCAATATGTGGAAAAAAACTACCACACACTTGGTATCAGATATGAAGTAAAGTGTGTTGGTAGGGTGAGAGTAAAGGAAACACATAGGAAGCGTTTTCCTGTACAGAGAGTATACAGGAATTCCTTATTCTATTCTTGTAACTCTTATGTACATCTGTAATTATGTCAAAATAAAGTTTACTGTAGAAAAACAGTGGCAGGAAGAGGAGGTGGCAGAGTGGCAGGAAAAAGAAGGTGGCAGGAAAACAGTGGCAAGAAAACAGTGGCAGGAAAAAGAAGGTTGCTGTTGGTAGCCATCTTGAAATCACACTAGAAAAAGCCATCTCAGAATGGAACACATCCATCAGAAGCGGAGACAAGAGGTGGATCTGCGTGACTTTGTTGGAGCCCTACATTAAGCTTTAAATTGGCTAGTTAATCATCTCTACCCCTATATTTTTTAGCTAACATGAGTCAACTTATTCTTTTTCACAAGACTTGCTTGAGAAATATTCCGATTCCATTTGGAAGCTACTACATTTCTTTTACTTTCTTTTATACTTTTTTTTAGTTGCTTGCTTTCAATTCTAAATGAACACTGAAACTATATGAGAGTTTTAAGAAGCTACACTTTGCTCACAAAATATAAAAAATTAGAAGGAAAAGAGTAGAAATTACTTAGAGAAACACAACCATCAAGACTTACAAGGACAACTCAACAACAAAAACTCAAAGGAACTTATTTAAAAATTTGCAAGGAATTTGAATAGATATTTCTATTTTTTGATTGGCTTTACACTGTGTGAGGCATACAAATTTGAATTCCATAACATTGGTGTTATAAGATTATAAACAAAATATTACTAAATATAGGATTTTTCAGAAACATGGTGGAATGAGAGACGTCCCCAGATCTCTCCCCTTGAAACAACAAGCTGAACATCTAAAACTCAACAAAAAACACCCAAACTGCACACCAGCACATCTGATCATGGGATCTGCATATGAGAACTACCACAGGTCAGAACCCCAGGTGTCAGGTGGTGGACTGGGAGAAATAAAGAAGCTACTTCTCGCAGCCACTGGAGTTACTTGAAGGAGGAGGGGGAGGGAGGAAGTTGTGGCAAGTTCCCTGAACAGCCTGCCTGGGAAAGTTGTGAGTTCCACGCAGCAGGCGGCAGGGCCCAGTCATCAGGACAGAAAGCAGAGAAGCAGGATGACAGAAAAACAATAGTTGATTTTTACTGGCTGCAGTTGCAAAACCGAAGCTGAGCTACAGCCCCCATCCCTCAACCCAGAGGAGCCCTTCTCCCACACCCTCCAAGACTGAACACCACGGAGCCCCAGGGGAATCTGAGCAAATGCTACCTAAGCTGTAGCTAACACTGACAAGGACTGAAACTGAGGGTAGCAAGCATGATTAAATATCTATAAGAAAATTAAAAGGTATTTTTAAGGCTTTATATAAAGCAGGGATCTAAGAGGCTTAAACATCACCTACTGAAAACCAAAAGAAAAGGTCCTTCTTTGCACCAGGCTAAAGAGAGACCTTTATATAATAAATCTTTCTGGAAAAAAAGCAGAATACACTTCCATTAATGCCCAGGTGGATAAATAGTCCATTAAACACCATGGACAACCAAAGTGACAAGGCATCTCAGAAAGAAAGAGAAAAATCTCCAGAAAATAAGCTTACAGACATAGAAATATGCAACTTAAATGATAGAGAATTCAGAAAGATACTTCTGAAAAAGCTCAGTGAATTCCGAAATGAGTCATATCAACAATTTCAAGAATTGAAAAAACAACTAGATGGGCAGAGCAAGGAGATTGAAACCCTCACAAAGAACCAAATAGAACTTCTGCAGATGAAGAACAACTGCAAGAGCTGAAAAGTGAAATAGCAAGCTTGGGAAATGGAGTCGACCAAGTGGAGGAAAGGATCAGTGATATTGAAGACAGAAATCTAGAAATAAATCAGAAGGAAGAAGAGAGAAATCAAAGAATGAAAAATAATGAGAGAGAAATACAAGAACTAGCTGATACCATCAGGAGAGGAAACATAAGAATAATGAGCATTATCGAAGGTGAGGAAAAGGAGCAGGGACTAGAAAGCATTTTTCAAACAAATAATGGACAAGAATTTCCCAAATCCAAGGAATGAGCTGGAGCTTGGAATTCAAGAAGTCAACAGAACGCCCAATTATCTCAACCCCAAAAGGCCTTCTCCAAGACATTTTGGATAATTAAAATTATCCAAAATCAACACCCAATTATCTCAACCCCAAAAGGCCTTCTCCAAGACATTTGGATAATTAAAATTATTAATTATTAATTATAATATTAATTATTAATTAAAATTATCCAAAATCAACAACAGACAGAATTCTCAAGGCAGCCAGGGAGAAAAAAAGGTAACTTGTAAAGGTAACCCCATTAGATTTTCCTCAAACTTTTCAGCACAAACCTTACAAGCCAGAAAGGAATGGAATCATATATTTAAACTATTAAGTGAAAGGAACTACCAGCCTAGAATAACGTATCCAGCTAAGCTCTCCTTTAGATATGAAAGAGAAATTAAGACCTTTCCAGACATACACAAATTGAGGGAATTCTCCACTGCGAGGCCTGCAACTACAGGAAATACTGAAGAGGTTCAATTCACCTAAAACAAAATGACAAAAAAAAACAAAAAGAAAACATAATTAGGAGTAAAGTGACTATCAGGCAAATAGAAGCAGAGGAGTGCAACCCTTAGTAAGAATAAGGCATTATAAACTTAAACAATGAGAAGAGAATTGCTCTTAGAAAAATAGTAATGAATGTTCAGCATATATAGGGACAAATTGAGACAACAATGACTGAAAAGGGGAGGACTCAAAGATCCAAATTTGCAAAGGGGAATGGAGATAAGGTACGTGCAGAAGAAAATGGATGACTGTATATATATAACTATCCTTTACATATTTAAAATGGTAACCACACAGAGAAGATTCAGAACCATAGTATATAACATAAAACAAGAAGAACCAGAGGCAAAAGCCACAAAGGCCAACCAAAATAAAGAAATAAGAAATACAAGGACAAGGAAGCAATGGAAACACCAAGCTACCAGAAAGCAAAAGATAAAATGGCTAAAAGAAGACTTCATATTTCAATAATCACCCTCCATGTAATGACTGAACTCACCAATAAAAAGGCACAGAGTTGCAGAATAGATCAAAAAAACAAAACTCTACCATATGCTGCCTCCAGGAGACACATCTCAGTTCCAAAGACAAATATAGACTCAAAGTGAAAGCGTGGAACATGATATTTCAAGCAAATGGCATTCAGTGAAAAGTGGGAATAGTGGTACTAATATCAGTTGAAATAGACTTCCAAATAAAAAGTATAAAGAAAGATACCTAGGGGAAGATGGTGAACTAGGTAAAAGCAGGGTTCATCTCCTCCTGGGACTGCATTGAAATTACAACCAAATTATAAAATAATCAACCTGGAGAATCACCTGAATTCCAGCCGATCATAACACCTACATCTGATAATATAAAGGAGCTACATTGAAACCGGTAGGAGGGGCAAAGTCCTGAATCAGGCTGAACCTGTACCCACAGGTGGTGGAGAATCACCAGGAGGGAGAGCGAGGCTGCAGAGGCTTCTCCTGAAGGCGGGAGGTGGGAGGGGGCGGTCTTGGTCTCATCTGGGGGCTCTTCGGCACAGGGTCCCAGCCCAAGAAAGAGGAGATTCCAATAACTCTGACTAGAAACTAGAGGGGATTCCGGCCATCTGGGTGAGATGGAAGGCGATCCCTTTGAAGGACCCGCACAAAGGCTTTCTGACCTGTGGACACTCAGCTGGGACACCAGTGGTGGGTCTGAGGCTCCCATGAGATTCACTCTGAAAAAGTCTCCACTACCTGGAGTCAGGAAGAGGGCTGGAAAGGCAGCCACCATGTGCCTTAGTCCAGCCTCCCTACAAGGTAACCTACAGACCACACCAGCTTGATTGTGCAAACCCCTCCCACAGAGCCATTAGGAAGCACTGGTCTGAGGGGAGCAGCCCACCCCACCTAACCTTCAGACTGCCAGGAGAAGTTGTTCCTGGTTGGCTGCCAAGCCCTGATCTGAGTGATTCAGAGTGAAGTATTCACAACAGGGCAGCCATTGTTGTAAGCAGCATTTCTAACAGCAACAGTGGCCAACGCTGTGAGCTCCGTTTCAGAGATAAGGGCAGGCAGATTGCTGCTGCCGACACGAACTTGGGCAGATATCGGAGACCTGTGGGCCAGTCCCAGACAGCAGCTTGTCTTGCTGTGATCTGGGTTGTCTGCGGGAACTCACAACATTATCAAATTTGCAACAAGACTGAGGATGTACTGATCTCACTGCTATTGTCTCTCTGAGACCCTGCCCCACCTTCCCCACAAACTGCCCCAGGTGACAGTGAACTGACAAAACTTTGCCTTTCTCCTCCCCTGATCGCCTAATCCAGACAGGCAACAAACTTTGGCTGGCACAGGGCAGTCACTGCACAGAAATCAACAGCAGGCAGACCTTTGCTGCCTGCAAGAGTTGCAATATTGTGTCCGGAGAGCACAGGGGTCTGTGGGAACACTCCTGATCACAGTTGGTCTAACTGTGATCTGGGTCTACAGCAGGAACGTCCAGGTACAGAAGTTGCAGCAAAATTTAGGCTTTATTGGCTGAACATACCTTGTCGCCTTGAGATCCACTTCTCCCAAGCCACAAAGTGCCCGCAGCCCATTGACAAGCAGCCTCTTGTGCCCTGCTTGGCTCTAGGGTTGAGCAGTTAGCGCAGGCAAAAGACCTTGGCTAGTGTAGCGAGCGCATTTTGAAGAGAACAGTTGTGGACAGACCACTGCTGCCTGTACGAGCTACAATATCTCTTAAGGGGATTGCAGGGGTCTGTATTGACCTGATGGCCCTTAACTCCCTGAGTTCCTGCCCCATCCAGTATACAAAGTGCCCACTGCACATTGATAGACAGCTGTCCCTGCTCTGGGGTAGCACTTTTAAGCCCAGGGTGGGCAGCAGTTGACCTTGCTACGAGTGGAAACTTGCACAATGAGCCACAGAGACAGCATGGGCATGTAAACTGACACTGCAGTGGCAGGGGGAAATTTACTCACTAGACCCAGGAGACTCCCAGGGTCTCTGCTCCACTCAACACGCATATCACCCAGAGCTCACCCAGTTTCAGAGACTTACAGGCAGTATCAAGACTTGAGGAGCACTGATCCCTCTGCTAAACTAACGTAGGTCAGGGACCAGGGATAACCGAGAGCTGCATACAGCGCTGTCTCTTCCACTTACCTATAGATCCAGCATAGGCAACAACTATCAGCAGATCACTTTGTAGTTCTCATCGGGTAGCCCTGAGCAATCAAAAGCAGCAGCTGATCTTGGCCTGCAGGGGAGCCCTTCCCAAGGGGCCACAAAATCAACGCATCTGGAGGCTGGCACCAGAACACGATGGGGCAACTCCTAACTGGTTCCAGTAGTGATACACACAAAGGGTGGTTGCAACAAGTACACAAGCCTGCGAGGGCAAATCCCATTCAGTGGGGTCCCCACACAACTCTTATCCTGAGAGCGCAGCCAATTCCTACAATTAGTGAACCTGAATGTTAATCTCACTTACTGATCTAATAACAGCAATAAAGGCTAGGCGACAACAGATGTCGCACACAGTCCACACAAAGTCACCTCCAGAGCTCCTGGCACAAGGGATCAGGGAGAGTGCGCCACTGGGCCACACAGGACACCTTCCACATTAGGCCATCTGGCCAAGGCTGAGAGATGAAACAAATATTCTTGACACATCAAAAAGAACACAGAGATGCTAATAAAATGAGAAAACAAAGAAACATGCCACAAATAAAACAACAAGAGAAAACTACAGAAAATAAGCTAAATGAAATGGAGGTAAGCAATCTATCAGAGTCAGAGTTCAAAATAATGGTTATAAGGATGCTCAATGAACTTATGGGGAGAATGGATAAGCACAATGAGAACCTCAACAGCAAAAAAAAAAAAAAAAAGACATAGAAACCATAAAAAAAGAACCAGACAGAAATAAAGAATATGATAACAGAAATGAAGAATACACTAGAACGATGCAACAGTAGATTGGATGAAGCAGAAGATCAAATCAGCAAATTGGAAGACAGGTAGCTGATTACATTCAATTAGAACGATAAAAAGAAAAAAGAATTTAAAAAAATGAGGATAGTTTAAGAGATCTCTGTGACAACATGAAGTGTAAAAATATCCATATCATAGGAGTACCTGAAGAGGAAGAGAGAGAGCAAAAGATTGAGACTCTATTTGAAGAAATAATGACAGAAAACTTCCCTAACCTGGAGAAGAAATTAGATATACAAGTTCAGGAAGCACAAAGAGTTCCAAACAAGAGGAATTCAAAAGGACCTATCACAATGAAAATGCCAAAGGCCAAAGATAAAGAGACATCACAATGAAAATGCCAAAGGTCAAAGATAAAGAGAGAATCTTAAAAGTAGTAAGAGAAAGGCAACTGATTACTTACTCATAAGAATGTCTGCTGACGTTTCAATGGAGACTTTGCAGGCCAGAAGGGAATGGCAAGGAATATTCAAAGGTATGAAAAACAACAATCTACAACCACGGATACTCTACCCAGCAAGCCTTTTGATTAAAATGGAAAGTGAGATAAAAAGCTTCCCAGACAGAAAAAAGCTTAAGGAATTCATTACCAACAAACTAGTATTACAAGAAATGTTAAAGGGTCTTCTGTAAAAAGAGAAGGTGTAAAAAAGAAAATAGAAATAACAAATAGGAATAATAAAATGACAGTAACTATGTACCTATCAGTAATCACTTTAAATGTAAATGAATTAAATGCTCCAATCAAAAGACATAGAGTAACTGAATGGATAAGAAAACAAGACCCATGCATAAGCTGTCTACAAGAGACCCACTTTAGATCAAATGACACTCACAGACTGAGAGTAAAGGGATAGAAAAAGATATTTCACACAAATGGAAATGAAAAAAAAAAAAAAGCCAGGTAGCATTACTTCTATCAGATAAAATAGACTTTAAAACAAAGGCTATAATAAGAGATAAAAAAAGGACATTACATAATAATAAATCAAAAGGACATAACCCTAGTAAACATATATGCACCCAACATAGGAGCACCTACATACATAAAGCAATTATTGACTGACATAAAAGGAGAGATAAATAGTAATACACTCATAGTAGGAGACTTTAATACCCCATTAACACCAATGGACAGATCTTCCAGGCAAAGAAACAACAAGGAAAAATGGTTCTAAAAGATACACTAGAACAGATGGACTTGATAGATATTTTCAGAGCATTTTACCCCAAAGCAACAAAATATAAATTATTCTCAAGTGCACATGGAACATTTTCAAGGACTGACCACATGTTAGGACACAAATCAAGTCTCAATAAATTTAAGAAGATTGAAATCATATCAACCATTGTCTCTGATCACACTGGTATGAAACTAGAAATCAACTAAAAGGAAAAAACTGGAAAATACACAAACACATGAAGGCTAAATAACATGCTACTAAACAATGAATGAGTTATTAATGAGATCAAGGAAGAAATCAAAAGATACCTAGAGACAAATGAAAATGAAAACACAACAACTCAAAATCTATGGGACACAGCTAAAGCAGTCCTAAGATGGAAATTCATAGCAACACAGGCCTACCTCAAGAAACAAGAAAAAGCTCAAGTAAACAATCTAACCTTACACTTAAAAGAACTAGAAAAAGAACAGCAAACAAAGACCGAAGTGAATAGAAGGATGGAAATAATAAAGATCAGAGCAGAAATAAATGAAATAGAGTCTAGAAAAACAATACAAAAGATTAATGGAACCAAGAGCCGGTTCTTTGAAAAAATAAACAAAATTGACAGATCTTTAGCCAGACTCGTCAAGGAAAAAAGAGAGAAGACTCCAATAAATAAAATCAGAAATGAAAGTGGAGAAATAACCACAGATTCCACAGAAATACAATGAATCATAAGAAAATACTATGAGCAACTATACACCAATAAATTGGACAATCTGGAATAAATGTACACATTCCTAGAAACATACAATCACCCAAGACTGAATCAAGAAGAAACAGAAAATCTGAACCAACCAATTGCCACCAATGAAATAGAATCATTAATCAAAAACCTCCCCCAAAACAAAAGTCCTGGACCGGATAGCTTCATAGGCAAATTTTACCAAACATTTAAAGAAGAATTATCACCTATTCTTCTTAAACTATTCCAAAAAATTCAAGAAAAAGGAAGTCTTCCTAATTCCTTTTATGAGGACACCATTACCTTGATTCCAAAACCAGACAAAGACATTACAAAAAAAGAAAACTATAGGCCAATATTTCTTATGAACATTGATGCAAAAATCCTCAACAAAATATTAGCAAACCGAATTCAGCAATACATTAAAAATATCATACACCATGATCAAGTTCGATTTATTCCTGGGATGCAAGGTTGGTTTAATATCCACAAATCAATTAATGTGATGCACCACATTAACAAATCGAAAGATAAAAACCATACAATCATATCAATAGATGCAGAAAGAGTGTTTGATAAAATCCAGCATTCATTTATGATAAAAATTCTCAGCAAAGTAAGAATAGAAGGAACATACCTCAACATAATAAAGGCCATTTATGACAAACCTACAGCTAACATCATACTCAATGAGGAAAGGCTAAAAGCATTTTTCTTAAGATCAAGAACAAGACAAAGATACCCACTTTCACCACTCCTCTTCAATACTGTATTGGAAGTCTTAGCCACAGCAATAAGACAAGAAAGAGAAATAAAAGGCATCCAAATTGGAAAAGAAGAAGAAAAACTCTAGTTATTTGCTGATGACATGATACTAAATAGAGAGAACTCTAAAAATTCCACCCAAAAACTGTTAGAACTGATCAATGAATTCAGTAAAATAGCAGGTTACAAAATAAATATTCAGAAGTCAGTGGCATTTTTATACACCAATGATGAACTTTCAGAAAGAGAAATTAAGAAAACAATCCCATTTACAATTGCATCAAAAACTATCAAATACCTACCTGGTAACCAAATTAACCAAGAAGGTAGAAGACCTGTTTTCAGCGAATTATAAGTCATTGAAAAAAGAAATTGAAGAAGATACAAATAAATGGAAGCACATACCCTGTTCATGAGTAGGAAGAATCAACATTGTTAAAATGGCCATACTACCCAAAGCAATCTATAGATTCAATGCAATCCCTATCAAAATACCAGTGGCATTTTTCAGAAAGCTAGAACAATAATCTTAGAATTTATATGGAGCTATAGAAAAAGCCCGAATAGCCAGGACAATCTTGAGAAAGAAGAACAAAATGGGAGGCATCACACTACCTGATATCGAACTACACTACAAGTCTACAGTAATCAAAACAGCATGGTACTGGCATAAAAACTGATACAATGATCAATGGAACAGAATAGAGAATCCAGAAATAAATCTATGCCTATACGCTCACTTAATATATGTCAAAGGAAGTAAGAATATACAATGGGGTAAAGACAATTTCTTCAATAAATGGTGTTGGGAAAATTGGACAGATACATGAAAGAAAAAAAAAAGAAGAAGAAGAAGCTGGACCATCTTCTTACACCATATACAAGAATAGAGTCAAAATGGATTAAAGATTTAAATGTAAGACATGAAACCATAAAACTTTTGGAAGAAAACATAGACAGTATACTCCTGATATTACTAACAGGAATTTCTTTTCAGATATATCTCCTCAGGCAAGGGAAACAAAAGGAAAAATAAACAAATGGGACTACATCAAACTAAAAAGTTTTTGTAGAGCAAAAGAGACGATCAACAAAACAAAAAGAAAACAAACTGTTTGAGAGAAGATATTCACTAATGATATATCTGATAAGGGATTAATATCCAAAATTTATAATGGACTTATACAACTCAACAACAACAAAATAAACAATCCAAATGAAAAATGGGCAAATGACCTGAACAGATACTTCTCCAAAGAGGAAATACAGATGGCTCATAGACATATGAAAAGATGCTCAAGGTCACTAATCATCAGAGAAATGTAAATTAAAACCACAATGAGCTATCACCTCACACGTGTCAGAATGGCTATCATCAATAAATCAAAAAACAGCAAGTGTTGGCGAGAATGTGGAGAAGAGGGAACCCTCATACATTGTTGGAAGGATTGCAAACTGGTACAGCCACTATGGAAAACAGTATAGAGGTTCTTCAAAAAATTCAAAATAGATATACCTTTTGACCAAGCAATTGCACTTCTGGGAATTTATCCAAAGAAAACCAAAACAATAATTCATAAAGATCTATGCACTCCAATATTCATGGCAGCACAATTTATAATAGTCAAGGTGTGGAAGCAACCTAAATATCCATCAACAGATGATTGGATAAATAAATTATGGTTCATATATATAATGGAATATTACTCAGCCATTAAAAAATGAAATGCTACTATTTGCAACGATGTGGATGGACCTAGAGGTTATTAGGCTGAGGAAAGTAAATTAGACAGAGAAAGATAGATACCATATGATTTCACTTATATGTGGTATCTAAGGAACAAAAAGAATAAACTAATCAAAAACAGAGTTACAAATATGGTGGACAATTTGGTGACAGACAGAGGGGTATGGGGGATTAGGAGGCTGGGAGAATGGGGTGAAGGGTTAAAGAATTACAAATTAGTAGTTGATAGCTGGGGACAGGGAGCATGGAAGAGAGAATGCAGTTAGCATTATTATGATGGCTAAGTGGAAAGCCAAGGGAGGGAGGGAGCAGTTGGGGGGATTGTTTCATGAACATTATAGATGTCTAACCCATGTGCTGTATTTGCTCCTTTAGATTTTACCATTTCTGCCAATCACTCCCCCTTGCATTTGTCCAAATCTGGGATTAACTTTACCTTCTCTATCTCCTTTGCTCTTACATCTACTTGGTAATTTGGTTCTGGCATGTTTCCTTCCCTAACTATTATTTCCACCTTCTCTTTGCATCCCTACTGTCACTGCCTTTTGTGTATTCATTCCTAGATTGCTGTAACAGCATCCAAACTGGCTCTCCTCTTCCAGCCTCTCCCCTGTCCCATGGTAGGAAGACACAACACATGCTTATGACACTAGGAAAGCATGAAAGAAGAAAGGAAGGGAGGGAGGGAAACAATACTAGAAAAATTTCGATAACTTGAAAATAAAATCAAAAGATTCATCATGAGAAAAATATAAAAGCTACCTTCCTTAACAAATTCCATTTCTGACAGTCCTAATATGTATAATTTTGCACATTTCTCCCTAAATTTTCCTAAAGATAGTAATAAACACTTTCTAGTAGTCCTGCCAGACCATGGTCTGTGAATCATTACTATTAAATAAAGCTTGTAAGAATTGGTCCTAGTCACAGATCTTGGGAAAGGAAGGCAACGGAGGCTGTGGCAGAGACAGATCCTGAGCTAGAGTTGGAACCAGGCAACTACACTGACTAACCCACAGGGCTGTGCCACGCAGACCCAAGCCAGGCCACCAAGTGCTGGGCTACAGACTGGTCTCAGAAGCAGGGGCTCTGGAGTCGATCCTGAGTCAGGCTTTACTCACCCTCTGACAGGGGCTAGCTCTTTTGAAAGCACCTTCTTCAACAGCAGAATGATGCAGGCCACTATGACCGAGAACTCCACATCCATCCCTGTGGCCAAACCTGAGCGGGCCAAGGCCTCCAGGAAATCAACAGACCACCCCACCCCCCAGATACTCAGACATGATCGTGGCTGCCATCCAGGCAGAGAAGAACCTGGTTCCTCAAGCCAGTCCATTCAGAAGTACATGAAGAGCCACTACAAGGTGGGTGAGAATGTCAACTGGCAGATTAAGTTGTCTATCAAGCGCCTGGTTACCACTGCAGTCCTCAAGCAGACCAAAGGAGTGGGTGCCTCATGGTCCTTCTGGTTGGCCAAGAGCGATGAACCCAACAGGTCGGTGGCCTTCAAGAAGACGAAAAAGGAAGTCAAGAAGGTGGCCATGCCAAAGAAGTCAGCCAAGCCTAAAATGGCTGCCTCCAAAGCACCTAGCAAGAAGCCCAAAGCCACCCCAGTCAAGAAGGCCAGGAAGAAGCCAGCTGCTACGCCCAAGAAAACCAAAAAACCCAAGACTGTGGAAGCCAAGCTATTCAAGGCATCCAAACCTAAGCAGGCCGAACCAGTGAAGTCCAAAGCCAAGTCCAGTACCAAGAGGGCCAGCAAGAAGAAGGAACAGTGAAGCTTTTCTTGTGGATACTCCTGCTTGTCTCCTATTTTCTGTAAATGTGTTTCTCCTTTCTTCTCTCTTACTCCTCATCTGCAGCCCCTTGTCCCTTTCTATTCTGACTTTATGACAGACAGAATTTGGATTCCTCAGAAATTGGGGAATAGTTCATTTTTCCTTAACCAGTCGTGAAAGGACAGCAAAAACGATTACATCTCTGTAATGATGAGAATGTACTTAAAATTTTTTTGTTTTAATTTGTTATTAATCTACTTATGGTTTTAGGGTGAATTTGTCTTATGTTTAGTTGGGTGGTTTGTTTGCTATGAAGGAAAAAGGGGGAGGATTAGAAAGGCAGATTGTTCTGGCTAGATGAGAGGGAACCCAGGAATTGTAAAGTTTGTAGGAATATCTTTCAAGACTAGCTAGCAAAGTTGAGCAGCCCTTGTGAGTTTCAGAACCTTGGTGGGGTGGAGAAGGGTGGCAGCAGCTGAATGCAAAGGAGGGAGGTGGAATAAACCCTCCCTGGCCTGACTTGCACCTCCCAGTGGTGAGCAGTGGATGTTCAAATCGAGTTTCCTTCTCACTTAGTCTGACCTTGTGGCCTGTTGTCCTAGGGAAGGGGGAGTGTCAAAGTGACAGCTGGTCTGAGAAGCCATGACTTCTCTCAGTCAGTTGGAAACTAGCCATGGAGAAGGGGTCTTTGTGGCTTCCAAAAATCTCCTGTTAAATAGAAGTGGAAACTTTGAGAGAAGGGTAGGAAGTCAGTCAGCCAAGTGCCTCAGTCTTCCCTGTTGAAACTTGTATTTTTCCACACAATTGGATTGTATCCTAGGAGAAGTTTTTTTTCCCTCTTGGTTTTTGGTTCCTCCTGTACAAGAGGTGGCTTTGCTTGGTGGTCTGGTGGGTCTCCAGCCCTGCCACTACCACTTGAAAACCTCCCTACCTCTTTATTTATGAGTCTTTTCTAAGTAGTGGTAGATGGGGGAGGGGTAGTGGGCAGGGAGTGGACAGTAAGACATACTGCAGTTGATTTTGAATTGCTAAGTAGTTTTACAGAGCTAAATCTGTGTGCGTGTAAATGTGTATATACCTATCTAGAGCTAGCACTTAAGTTTCACACCCGGGAGCCAGGAGAAAAAATCTGTACGGTCTTATAAAATAGGAAAACGCGCAATTGTGCGTTGTCCATCTCCCAACTCCTTTTTTAAACAAGTGTTATTTGTGCCGAGAAGAATTTGCTGTCTTCATAATTTCAAAACTTTAAAATAAAAATTGAAAAAAGACAAAAAAAAAGAATTAGTTCCGATATAGTGTATGGTGTCTGGGATTGTTTTTGTCAAAAAATTTCTCTAAGAATTATCAGCCTTTTAGAAGACAGGGTGTCTTAAGAGGGTTATTTTACAAAGATAATTGTTTACTAATAACTTTACAAGTTCTGATCTAAATTTGTTCTATCACTGGAACTTTAGGTAAAACTTGAGAGAAAGGGAATTTCAACTCAATATAAGAAAGAAATCAACAAAAGTCATGTCTACAACAGAGTGAGCAGCCTTGGAAAAAAGTAAGCTGCCCCTCACTGGAAGATTTAAGCAAATGAGTATTTGTCAGAACGTTGTAGAATAGATTTAAACACGTATTAATGGAGAGAAGTAAAGGAACTCCTTGATTAGTGGTTTCTCAAAGTAGCACATCATCAGCATCCTTTAATGAACATGTTAAAATTCAGATTCCTTGTCCTCACTCATAAAAATTCTAATTTAGTAGGTCTGGGATAAAGCCCTGGCATGAACACTTTTATAGAAATCCTCAGAAGACTCTAATTTTAACTCTAACTCTAGCTTTGGGATCTACTACCCTAGGTTGGTTTCTCAAACAGAAAAATACATGATCTCACCCAATTATGTTCATAGAACACATCCCCCACCCCAAGATCTGCAGACCTCATTTTGAGGAACATTGCACCTAATGTCAAAATGAAACAATCATCCTGTATTTGTGATTTTATATTGGTGGAATTATTTTGTCAGTTATAAAGAAAAAAATTTTAAATTTGAGTAATAATATACAACTGAAAATTTTATAGATTGTCTTTAATTTCGTGAGGCATTGTTTTCCTAGCTTGCACACTCAGCTTTATTCTATATAGCTATATCCTTAATAATGAGTATATTCACTATATTCATAACCTAAAGATATAGGTGGAGAAACTAGTTTGAGAAACATTGTACTAGAAATTGTTTACAGGTCCTGAGATTTAGCAATCTGGTAACTAGAGTTTCTGGTTTGGGCTCAATTAACTCCTAAAGAAATTTCTTAGGAAAAAAATGAGGACTGGGGTGAAAGAGCAGGTGGAGGGGGCAGGAAAGGGAGCAGGTGACCTATTAGTCCTTGAGAACAGAACCTTTGGATTTTAGAAGCCCTTTCACCAGGGCTTTGAGCAGAGCATGGCAGTTAATAGAAACTTCTTGAATGAATGAAGGAAGGAAGGGGAAGACAGACATTATGTTTGTTGTAACCAGATCCTTTACCTGTATTTGTGGCTAAGCCAGCCCCATTTAAAAAAAGCATAAAAAGCCATTTTTGAGACAATCAAGGAAATTTGAATATGGTTTGAGTATTGCGTGTTATTAATTTATTGTAAATCTTATTAATTTTTTTAGATGTTACTAATTTATTATTACTTTTGTTAGATGCATAATGGCATAGTGATTATGTTTAAAAGATTCTTTCTGGTGAGAGATGTTTATTGAAGTATTTATGGGTAAAACTTCATAATGTCTCAAGGAACAGATTAAACAAAATTGACAAATTGTTGAAGATGAATGGTGTTTATACAAAGGTTTATTATAATACACACTGTGCCATTCTTTCTATTCCTATGAGTAACAAAAAGTAAGTAGACTCTTTCCTGAGAGAATCCAGTCTCTTTGTCCTAAGGCATGTGTATGTAGTGAATTAACTTCACTCCTATGTATCTAGCATAGGACTAGTTATGCAGCACCATGGAAAATTGAGAAAATAGTTACTCAAAATATTCACTGTATTTTCTATGTGATTTCTGTGGCTCCACCTCTAGACCCAGAGTTGCTTTGATTAAAATATTCTAATAATCAGAGGTAGCATAGACTAATTAGATCAGTGATTGTCAAACTTTAGCCTGTGGCAGAACCACCTGGATAGCTGGTTAAAACTCTGCTGGTTCCCATCCCCAGAGTTTCTCACTCAAAAAGTTTGGAGTGGAGCCCAAGAACTTGTCGTTTTATTAAGTTTCCAGGTAATGATAGTGCTAGTCTGAGGGCCATATTTGAGAACCACTGGCCTTGTGGTTAAGATCACAAGCTCCTAGGCTAGATTCCATGGGTTGGGCTCCCAATTCACCATCTGTTTGCTGTGAAACCTTAGTCAAATTACTCAATATCTCCATACCTCAGTTTCTTTTTATGTAAAATGGGGATGATAATGGCACCTATTTTGGAGGGTTAGTGAGGATTAAAGAAATTAATCCACATAGAATATGGATACTGTATGTATTCATAAGAAACTTTATTCAAAAAATACTTTATCCACATAAAATATGGATGCAGCATATAGTAAACACTTCAATGTTTGCTATTATTTCAATTCAGAATATGTTTTGTGAGTCAGTGATTATGTAGCAAATGAATAGTATGAAATATTCCAGATCCACAGATATTTCACACTCATAAAGGCTGAATCTTCAAGAAAATGATTTTGATTTAATTTCTCAGTAATTAGTTGTGAAATTTCCATGTCTCTTCATATTTGTCCCTTTGTATTTCTCTAATGATGATCACATAGCTTGGAAATACCAAGCAAATGCATTAGAAAAAACGTATTATGACAGAAAGATAGCAAGTGCTAGCTCTTTTATAAAATATCATTTTAATGGAAAAGCTAACTTTAGGGCAAAATTTGAGTTTAATTTCCTAGTTGAACATAGGGTGGCAGCACTACAGGGAAGTTTTGCAGAAGAGTATCTCTGAGCTGTCTCCCTACCTTCCACCCCATCTCCCGCAGGAGGCTAGCTTTTTGGCCCTTCGAATCCTATTTCCTGGGTCTCGGACTCTTTCATATCTTTGTTCAGGCTTTAGACCATCAGTGGACCAAGTCTCCTTCGTGTTGGGGACTCCAGTGTCAGTTAATGGGTTAGAAATCAGTTTAACCTCGGCCGCAAGACTAACCTGAAGTGTGACTCTCTGAGTCTCGGTTTCCCTTGTATAAAACAAAGACAGTGGAACAGGAGCTCTCCAAGGTCATCAGCCCCAACAACCTGGGTTCCAAGTTCAGAATCAAGGCTTGTAGGAGCTGTCACAGAAGGCGGGGCCATTCCTGCTCCCCAGAGAGTTCCGTTCTATCGGCAGTAATCCAGGATGCAGAGGTCGGGTGCCAGGTGTGCCGGAGATCAACAGTACGCCCTTTGGAGCATCCTGTTTACTGGCAAGAAATGTAAAACATTGTCTGCTACATTAAAACAAACCAAATGTATCAGGAGATTCAGTGGAAAGTCACATCAATTTTTAACATAAAACTGATGAAGTCAACAAAATTGCATGCCTCAGAAGACTTTTTCAGGAGCCACCTGTCTGCTTTCTTCCGTCTTTTAATGTGCTTCATTGGAGACTGTCGCTTTGGGCAAGTGTTTTGTTTAATTGAAGCCTAACAGGTTTTGTTCAGCAGAAACTTCTTTTGGAGAAAGATGCTCTGGCACCCTCTGGTGACTTATTCCAAGTAAGGCATCACTCGCCTTACAATGCCTTTGTTTCAACCTTTCACACCAAATAATCCAGTTTTTGCCATTTGTGTCTTATATTACTTGCTTCTGGATTATTGCTTTTACAACTAACTCTCTGATTCCCCACGTAGCAGTTATGAGATTCCATGTTGGCAATATAGGCTCCGGACAAGTTCAGAGCAGAAGCATTAATAAACTAACTTTGCAGAACTGCCAAATCTTTGGTGTTGGTTATGGTTGGTGATGTTAGTCCAAGTGGGAAGAGGGAGCATCTGCCAGGATCCTCACATTTTCTGTGCTAGTGGTCCAGGTAGCTGGCTCCCCCTGCTCTTTCCTCTACCTCCCATCTCCGCAGCTCATGCAGTGTGACTAGACATCCACCTCAATTCATGCTTGAGATCCCAGTTCCTCACAGGAGGCTGGCTCCTCTTTGGGCCCTGACATGTATCCTATTTCTCCTGGTGAGTGAGGGGCCAAATCCTGGTCCTTGTGCCTGGAAGTTTTGCCAGCAATATCAGTATTCCTTAAGGGACCAAATGCATCAGAATCTTCTAAGACACTGCTTACATCCAGACTCCTCGGGTCCAGCCCTAGACTTGCTTCATTAGAATCTCTGAAGGTAGAGATGATAACTGTGCATTTAAAAAAGATCCCTAGATGACTGTTAGGCAAACCAAGATTTAGGAATTGTTTCATAGATTTGTGACTCATCATCATGATACCCTCTGTCCACACAAGTGTCTGTATTTCTGCTGCCACTTTCCCAACCTACAACCAAGAGAACTGCACCTTCTTACATCTGAGCACCAAACAGGTGCATGAATGTGAACCTCCTGGCTCCTGCCCCAGGAAACACATAATAGAATAAATTTCCCAGCTCTTTCCTGGCCCCATTTTTGCCTCCATTAGTCTAGTTTTTCTGAGGTTGCAGCAGGAGTCTTGCTTAGCAACTTTAAATTATGCCCCTAACATTAAATCAAAAGGTCAAGGAAGTTGTAAGGTCATAAAAGCATATGTAATCTGATATATATGTATTCCCAGAATCATTTATACTTAGACAAAATACAAGCTACCTACCAAAACAATTGTGTGGTATTTTGGTAGTTTTGCTCAGCTGAGACACTCTTCATCTCTATTTGTGTCTGTCTGTCTGTCTGTCTGTGGTAGGCATGGGATATAGTCTTGCACTTATCATTAATAGGAATAACGTGAACGTGAGCATTTGCTGTTTCTGTTAGAAACAGTCAGATCAGGGGCCTGAAACCCACCCTAAGGTTCAGGGACTCAAGGTTGGGAAGGACAATAAAATCCAGCTTCTTCCCCCGGTCAGGAATCCCTTCCCCACATACTCACTCCAGGGATATTATCTTAGATGTTGACTTCTGCAGCAGTCTGGACCTAAGTTCAAATATACTTTTCATCTGAGTACTCAAGTGCTTCCTTGCCCAGCAAGGCTCACAAAAGAGGCAGAGAACAAAATAGCCTGCGAGTTCACTAACACTGGTCACTTCTGTTACAAGTGCTGACGTTCACAGACTCTAGAGTAATGCTGTCCAACACAGTAGCCACAAACCAAATGTGGCCATTGAGCACTTGAAATGTGGCTCATGTGGAATGTGCTGTAAGTGTGAAACACACCAGATCCTGGAAACATAGTAAGAACCTAAAAAATATCTCATTAGTAATTTCGTGTACATATTGATTGCATGAAATGATAGTCTTCTGGATATACTGAGTTATATAAGATATATTATTAAAATTAATTTTACTTGTTAACTTGTCCTTTTTGAATTTGGCTACTAGGCAATTTAAAATTACATAACATGGCTCAGACCCTATTGGTCTGAACCTGCGGTATTTGTCTGATAGTCTCTACTGTGAATAAACTTTTGGGGCTTATCTACTTCCCCAGGCTACGTGATCTATCTGGTTCCTTCTAGCTCTTCCCCTCCTGGCCAGCCCTGTCCTATTGCCCATGGAGCTGTGACATTACAGGTCTTGCTAGAATGCCCCAGGTGGCTCTTTCTATTGCTGCATAACTTTAGCTGTCAGAAGATTCAATCTTACATATAAGCCAAAATATGCTTCTCTGGGACAGTTTCTATGAGAATAAATGAGTCATGGTTAATGACTAGACAGCAACAAATTTATGCCATTTATTTAACCAATTCCCTATTGCTAGTTATTTAGTGTGCTTTCAGGTTTCTAAAAATTATATTATGATAATCATCCTTACACTTAAATCTTTATACACATGTTAAATGATTTCCTTTGGATAAATTCTTTTTTTTTTCTTTTATTAAGCATTAAAAAAATTTTTTTTATTAATTTATTTTTTTATGGTGACATTGGATAACAAAATCCAATAAGTTTCAGCTGTACATTTTAACAGTAAGGCATAGATATATTTACACTGTGCATTCACCTCCCATAGTTAGATTTCCTTCTGTCACCACATACTTGACCCCCTTTATCCTATCTACCTTCCCCCTTCTCTCCTTCCCTCTGGTAACCACTAGTCTATTGTCCATGTTCAAGAGTCTGGTTTTTTTGTTGCTTTTAGGTTTATATCCCACATATAAGTGATATCATGTGGTTTTCAACTTTTTCTGTCTGGCTTATTTCGTTTAGCATGATTGGATAAATTCTTACTAATACCATCTTTAAAACTTTTGACACCATTCTGTATTACAGGAAAACACTGGATATCATAATTTTTAAAATCTTTGTAATTCTTATAAAATGGTAATTTTGTTAAAAATTTTACATTAAAATGGCCTAAAATGAGTTTAAAATAGTAATTTATAGTTTTTCTTTGCTTTAGTGGTATGATATTTTAACTTTCTAAGTTTATTTAGAACCGAATTGCATCTCAAGTTCCTTTACTGTTAAAGGTAGAAATTACATAGAATTCAAATGCCAGTTTTTACATGCATGTTTTCTTGGAGAGGTGTTCTATGCATTTTCCATACAAAGGTACCATACAAAAGACAAAAGGTGAGAAATGACTGATTTCACCTTCTTGTAATGAAGTCCCCATCTCTCTTCATCAACCCTCTCCTTCTTTTCTTTCTTTTATCTCTATCTCAGTTTAACAATGCTTTGCATATAATTGGTGCTATACAAATGCTTGTTGAATGAATGAAAAAATGAAAATATCAGTGGATGAATGGGGAAATATCTAGTTAGGCTTGTTAAAGTAGTACTAAAGATTTTCATTCATGTGAATGGCTTATCATGAATGATGAACGAATGTAGCACAAACACTATTGGGATATCATGGAATCATATACTGATAGAACTGGAAGGAGTTTTAGGTGCACTTTCCCTAGAATGCTCTTCCCTATCCTTATTTGTCTGACAAACTCTTATTCACATTCAGTACTAAGCTCGGGCACTGTGATTCTCCCCTGAGAATCCCTGCACTCTCACATCATCATTTCTACCAAGGGAATCAGTTCGTGCTCCTATTTATAGCTCTTAAAATAGTCTATTATGATTTCCCCACAAGACTATGTGCTCTTTGAGGGAAGAGACCACGAATCATTAATTTTTATCCTCAGCATTTTTCCCAGAGCTCAATAAATGTTGAATGAATGAATGACAGCTCCAGGTGTCTTTGTTAGTGACATAGCAATTATGAGAGAGTGCAGGGACAAGCTATACTCTTCTCATATTACCAGATTATCTAAGAAACCTAGTTTTTACCATTTGTTCATCCTATTCCTCCTCTTTCTTCTCCTACATATATTGTTTACCTCATTTTGGCTGCAGCTTCCCATCTATAAAGTTGCCTTCCAAACATCCATTTGACTTCAGATAATAAGTGTAAACCAATTATGGGAATTGTGTATTTTTGCTAGTTTTTGGTTCATGAATGGGCTTCCAACCAAAACCCAGTGAGATGCTAGGAGAATCCTGCTAGATAGAGAAGATAGCTCTAAGAAATTTTCTTTCGTCCTAAAGAAAAGCTGTGAAAACAGATGCTTCCTCCCTTTATCATCCAAACATTGTCATTTCAGAATATGATGCATGAAAGTGTTGAAGGCAACTTGCCATCAGCCTGAAAAATGAAGCCAATACGAAGGATAGCAGAAGAGAGAGATGGGAAAGATCTGGAAAGAAGGTATCACTGAACAGCTGAATCAACCAACCCTGATTCTTATTACAGAATCAGGGTTAATTGTTAATTGCTACATTAGATAATAAATCTCCTTCTGGTTTAGCCAATTTAAATCATTTCTGCATTTTAATTGAAACCAAAACATACTACCTGATATAGTTCTTCAATTCCCACTGTCATTCCTAAAATAACTACATATAATCCTCAACTTTCTAATCCCTTCGTTAGTCTATGAAGAGCCTAATTAATTAGATAAGCTGTGGATGACCTAAAATTGAGCACCATAAAGGGGGGAAGGAGCATGACCAGGAGTTCTTTAACAATTTGTTTTCTTCTTGTTAGTCCTATTCATGGCTCTTACTTATTGATAAAGTACATCTTAGAGGTGGCCAGGAGTGAGCCTCATTCCATCATTCCCTACTGTGGGTCACACTGTCAGCTTCTATCCAGCCCTCAGCCATAGTTCTCCCTTCCTAACAGCACCCAGATTTTGTTTACAAGAATATTTCTCCTTCTTATAGCCACAAACCACAGTTTTAAGAGTAGGCCTGATTTTTCCACTGCCCCTTGTCAGTGATCAGTTATAAGTGATCCTGTGACTCAATTCTGGCCAATGAGACAGGAAAGGAAGTCTATTAGGCGGTCTCTGGGAAAATTTCCCTCACTCCTAAGAGAGCTATAAGGGAAGTCATCCTTTTACCTCTTGACATTTCATTGTGAGAATGTGGATACTAGAATTGCTGTTGCAATCTTATTATGAGCCCAGGGATTAAGTCAACTGCAAACACTCCAAGAGAGAATAGAAAAATTCAGGTCCTTGATAGCATATTGGTCAATCCTGAAGCACTCCCAATATTAATTGAGACTTTTAGTAATGCAAGTTAGTGCATTTTCTTATTTTTAAGCCAATTTGATTTAGACTTTCTGACATTTGCAACTTAAAATGCCCAAATAATACATCTCCAAAATGAGGAAATTGTCTTGCACTCAATGCGTTATCACTTTCCTTATAGCCTTAGGATACATTTGTATATTTTGTTTGATGGTTGAAGATCAACTTTTCCTGAAGTATCTGACATGGGAGTGATGTGACTTGGAAAAACATTTTAGGAATCAACTACTGTTCAGTTTGTTTTTTCCAACACAAATGAAATGGTACATAATTGTATTAGTCAGGATAGGATTGGATTGTATAGGATAGGACAGGATAGGATAAGATAGGATAGGATAGGATAGGATAGGATAGGACAAGACAAGACAAGACAGGATAGGATGCAGCAACATCCTTGAAATCTCAATAACTTAGCATACATCTAAAAAAGTTAATTTCTTACCAACACAAAATTAGATGCAGGTGAACTAAAAGCGCTCTCCCATTTGTTGATTCAAGAATCCAGGTTTCTTCTATTTAGAAATCAATTTTGGGCTTCCAAAGTCACCATGATAAGGAAAAGAATACATATCTCTGGAGATAGCAGAGATATCACACTAGCTCTTAAACATCTCCATACAGAAACAACACACATCACTTATGTTCATATTTCATTACTAAGAACTAGGCACACCTCGAGCTTAATGGCAAGGAGCTAGGACATATAGTCTCCCGTTATACCTGGAGAAAAGAGGAGAACCAGATGTGGAAAAGCCCTTTCAGTCTCTATTAGTTTTATAAAAAAGTGATTATTTCATGAAGAGGAACTTGAGAAAGTACTTGTTTTAAAAATTATTGTATAGAATTCTTTGTAATCAGACCAGCAAAGCATTGCTATTCTATTCCATGAATAATTCGAGGCAACAACTCTGTTTTACAGACTTCTTAGTAATCTAGTTGGTAAAGTGGGCTTCTCTCCTCTGAGTAGTAAAAAATTATTTTTAAAATTGTCTTTAATTATTTCCACTTTTTAAAAACTAAATATGGGAATTCAGCATTACTGCTGTTTCACACTAAAATAGCATTCCTTTAAAAGGTGGACTGTAAAAGAAAAGAAAGAGGTTGTACTCTTTAAAAATATTCATGTCATAAAAGACAAAGAAAAGCTAATGATGTATCTGTTCCACATTAAAGGAGACTAAAGAGACATGGCAACTAATACAACATGTGATCCTAGTCTAGAACTGTACTAGAGGAAAAAATGCTATAAAGAACATTACTGGGTCAATTGATAAAATTGGAATACGGATAATAGATAACATAAAAATATCTATGTTAAATATACTAAAGCTGACAACTATACTATAAAAACATAAGAGATATTTTTATTCTTAGAAAATAAACACTGAAGAATTTAGGGGAAAGGGGCCACAAGCTATGCAACTTACTAAAAAAGTTGTGTACCATATTCATGAACCATAAGGCTGAATATTTTTAAATATCAATTTCTGCCAAATCGATCTATGGATTCAAGGCAATTCAATAAAAATCCCAGCAAGTTCTTCTGTAGAAAATGCCAAGATGATTCTAAAACTCATCTGAAACTGCATAGAGTATAGAAGGACCAAAATAACTTTGAAAAAGAATAACAAAGTTGAAGGGCTTACACGCCAACTTCAATACGTCTTACAAAGCTGTAATAATGTGGTACTGGTGTAGGGATAAACATATCGATCATTGGAACAGAAAAGAAACCTCAGAAATAGACCCGCACATATATAGTCAATTGATTTTCACAAAGACAATTCAGTCTTTTCAACAAATGGTGCTGAGACAATTGAACATCCACATAAAAAAGATGAATTAAGACCCTTATATTTTATTCTATATACACACAGAAACAACTCAAAATGGATAATGAATCTAAATGTAAAATAAAAACTATAAAACTTGTAGAAGAAAACATAGGGAAAAAATCTGGTTAGTCTAAGATCAAAAATGGTCTTAGATATAACAACAAAAGTATGATCCATAAAAAAATTAATAAATTAGACTTTATAAACATTAAAGACTGCTCTTCAAAAAACACTGATAAGAGAAATAAAAGGTGAGCCACAGATTGGGAAAAATATCTGCAAATCATGTTATTCAATAAAAGTTTTGTTTCCAAAAAAATATAAAGAACTCTCGAAACTCAATAATAAAACAAACCAATAAAAAATGGACAAAAAATGAGTGAAAAGATATTTCATCAAAAAAGACATTCAATGCCAAATAAACACTTGAAAAGGTGATTAACATCTTAATCATTTAAGGAAATGCCAGTTATTACCACAATGAGATACCTCTACACACCTATTAGAATGGCTAAATTAAAAAAGACTGACCATAACAAGTTCTGGTGAGGACATAGAACTGAAACTCTCATACACTTCTGGTAAGTGTGTAAAATGGTACAATTATTTTGAAAAACGGTTTGGCACTTTCTTTAAAAGGTAAACATACAACTACTATATAATCTAGCCATTCCATGCCTAGGTATTTGCCCAAGAGAAATAAAAGCACATGTCCATTCAAAGACTTGTACATGAGTGTGCATTGCAGCTTTATTTCTAATAACCCCAAACGGGAAACAACTCAAATGTTCATCAATAGATGAATCCATACAATGTAATACTACTAAGCAATAAAAAGGAATGAACTACTGATACATGCAATAGCATAGACGAATTTCAAAATAATTATGCAGATTAAAAAAGTACATACAAAGGGAGAGTGGAAACATGGCGGAGTGCGAGACATCCTCAGATCTCTCCCCTTGAAACAACAATAAGCTGAATATCTAAAACTCAACAAAAAACACACAAAGTGCACACCAGCACATCTGAGCACGGGATCTGCGCATAAGACCTACCACAGGTCAGAACCCCTGGTGTCGGGTGGTGGACTGGGAGAAATAAAGAAGCTGCTTCTCGCAGCCACTGGAATTACCTGAAGGAGGAGGGGGGGGGAGGAAGTTGTGGCAAGTTCCCTGAACAGCCTGCCTGGGAAAGTTGTGAGTTCCACGCAGCAGGCGGCAGGGCCCAGTCATCAGGACAGAAAGCAGAGAAGCAGGATGACAGAAAAACAATAGTTGATTTTTACTGGCTGCAGTTGCAAAACCGAAGCTGAGCTACAGCCCCCATCCCTCAACCCAGAGGAGCCCTTCTCCCACACCCTCCAAGACTGAACACCATGGAGCCCCAGGGGAATCTGAGCAAATGCTACCTAAGCTGTAGCTAACACTGACAAGGACTGAAACTGAGGGTAGCAAGCATGATTAAATATCTATAAGAAAATTAAAAGGTATTTTTAAGGCTTTATATAAAGCAGGGATCTAAGAGGCTTAAACATCACCTACTGAAAACCAAAAGAAAAGGTCTTTCTTTGCACCAGGCTAAAGAGAGACCTTTATATAATAAATCTTTCTGGAAAAAAAAGCAGAATACACTTCCATTAATGCCCAGGTGGATAAATAGTCCATTAAACACCATGGACAACCAAAGTGACAAGGCATCTCAGAAAGAAAGAGAAAAATCTCCAGAAAATAAGCTTACAGACATAGAAATATGCAACTTAAATGATAGAGAATTCAGAAAGATACTTCTGAAAAAGCTCAGTGAATTCCGAAATGAGTCATATCAACAATTTCAAGAATTGAAAAAACAACTAGATGGGCAGAGCAAGGAGATTGAAACCCTCAAAAAGAACCAAATAGAACTTCTGCAGATGAAGAACAACTGCAAGAGCTGAAAAGTGAAATAGCAAGCTTGGGAAATGGAGTCGACCAAGTGGAGGAAAGGATCAGTGATATTGAAGACAGAAATCTAGAAATAAATCAGAAGGAAGAAGAGAGAAATCAAAGAATGAAAAATAATGAGAGAGAAATACAAGAACTAGCTGATACCATCAGGAGAGGAAACATAAGAATAATGAGCATTATCGAAGGTGAGGAAAAGGAGCAGGGACTAGAAAGCATTTTTCAAACAAATAATGGACAAGAATTTCCCAAATCCAAGGAATGAGCTGGAGCTTGGAATTCAAGAAGTCAACAGAACGCCCAATTATCTCAACCCCAAAAGGCCTTCTCCAAGACATTTTGGATAATTAAAATTATCCAAAATCAACACCCAATTATCTCAACCCCAAAAGGCCTTCTCCAAGACATTTGGATAATTAAAATTATTAATTATTAATTATAATATTAATTATTAATTAAAATTATCCAAAATCAACAACAGACAGAATTCTCAAGGCAGCCAGGGAGAAAAAAAGGTAACTTGTAAAGGTAACCCCATTAGATTTTCCTCAAACTTTTCAGCACAAACCTTACAAGCCAGAAAGGAATGGAATCATATATTTAAACTATTAAGTGAAAGGAACTACCAGCCTAGAATAACGTATCCAGCTAAGCTCTCCTTTAGATATGAAAGAGAAATTAAGACCTTTCCAGACATACACAAATTGAGGGAATTCTCCACTGCGAGGCCTGCAACTACAGGAAATACTGAAGAGGTTCAATTCACCTAAAACAAAATGACAAAAAAAAAACAAAAAGAAAACATAATTAGGAGTAAAGTGACTATCAGGCAAATAGAAGCAGAGGAGTACGACCCTTACTAGGAACAGGGCATTATAAGCTTAAACAATGAGAAGGGAATTGCTATTAGCAAGACAATAATGAATGTTCAGCATACATAGAGACAAACTGAGATAACAATGACTGAAAAGGGGGGGAACCAAAGATCCAAATTTGCAAAGGGGAATGGAGATAAGGTACGTGCAGAAGAAAATAGACGACAGCACATATATAAGTATCACTTACGTATTTATAATGGTAACCACATGCCAAAGATTCAGAACCATGTATAGAACATAAAACAAGATGGACCAGAGGCAAAACCAATAAAAGCCAACCAAAATAAAGAAAACAGAAGCACAAGGACATGGAAGCAATGGAAACACCGAGCTACCAGAAAGCAAAAGATAAAATGGCTAAAAGAAGACCTCATATGTCAATAATCACCCTAAAAGTAAATGGACTGAACTCAACAATAAAAAGGCATAGAGTTTCAGAATGGATCAAAAAACAAAATCCAACCATATGCTGCCTCCAGGAGACGCATCTCAGTTCCAAAGACAAATATAGACTCAAAGTGAAAGCATGGAAAATGATATTTCAAGCAAATGTCATTCAAGGACAAGCAGGAGTAGCGGTACTACTATCAGATGAAATAGACTTCAAAATAAAAAAGGTAAAGAAAGATACTGAAGGACACTTCATAATGAGAAATGGAATCATGCACCAAGAAGACATAACAATTATTAATATCTATTCTCCCAATCAGGGAGCCCCGAAATATATAAAACAATTACTAACAGAACTAAAAGGAGAAACAGACCAAAACACTATCATAGTAGGGAACCTATATACCTACTGTCAGGTATGGACAGATCATCCAACAGAAAATCAATAAGGAAATACCATCCTTAAATGACACATTAGACCAACTGGACATAATTGACATATACAGATCCTTTCATCCCCAAACAGCTGCTTATACATTCTTCTCAAGTGCACATAGAACATTCTCAAGAATCGACCACATGCTGGGACACAGAGATAACCTCAACAAATATAAGAGGGTTGAAATCATACCAACCATATTCGCTGATCATAATGCTTTGAAACTAAAGATCAACTGCAAAATGAAAGCAGGAAGAACCACAAATACATGGAGATTAAACAACATGATACTGAAGAATATCTGGGTCAGAGAAGAAATAAAAAGAGAGATCAAGAGATACATAGAAACGAATGATAATGATAGTACAACATATCAAAACTTGGCACACGGCAAAAGCAGTCCTAAGAGGAAAGTTCATATCATTACAGTCCTATCTCCAAAAACAAAAACGAACCCAAATAAACAACCTAACATTTCATCTTTAAAAACTAGCAAAGGAAGAACAAATGAAGCCTAAAGTCAGCAGAAGGAAAGAAATCATCAAAATTAGAGCAGAAATAAATGAAATTGAAAATAAAACAAAAAAGATGATAGAAAAAATAAATGCAACAAGGAGCTGGTTCTTTGAGAAGGTTAATAAAGTTGACAAACCCATGTCTAGACTCACTAAAGAAAAAAGAGAAAGGACACGCACACACAAAAACAAAATCAGGGATGAAAGAGGAGAAATTACGAATGACATCGCAGAAATACAAAGGATCATACAAGAATACTATGAAAAAATATATAACACCAAATTTAATAACCTAGAAGAAATGGACCAGTTCTTAGAAAAATACAATCTTCCTAGACTGAATCAAGAAGAACTGGAAAATCTAAGTAGACCAATCAACAGATTGGAAATTGAAACAATCATCAAAAATCTACCAAAATGTAAAAGTCCAGGACCAGACGGCTTCACCAGTGAATTCTCCAAACATTCAAAGAAGATTTGATAGCTATTCTCCTCAAATTCTTCCAAAAAGTTGAAGAGGAGAAAATACTTCCCAACTCATTTTATGAGGCCAATATTACCCTGATAGCAAAACCTGGTAAAGATAACACAAAGAAAGAAAACTACAGACCAATACTTCTCAGGAACACAGATGCAAAAATCCTAAATAAGATACTAGTGAACCAAATACAGCAACATAATAAAAAGATTATACCCCACAATCAAGTGGGCTTTGTCCCAGAGGCACATAGATGGTTCAACATACGGAAATCGATCAAAGTGATATACCACATAAACAAATTAAAAAATAAGAATGATATGATCACATTAATAGATACAGAAAAAGCCTTTGACAAGATACAGCATCCATTTATGATCAAAACAGCTCACAAAATCTGTATAGAAGAAAAGTACCTTAACATTAAAGGCCATATATAACAAACCCTCAGCCAACATTATACGTAATGGTGAAAAACTAAAAACCTTCCCTCTAAGATCAGGAACAAGACAAGGCTGTCCACTATCGCCACTGTTATTCAATATAACATTGGAGGTCCTAGCGAGCACAATCAGGCAAGAGAAAGATATAAAAGGCATCCAAATAGGAAACGAAGAAGTCAAGCTGTCACTATTTGCGGATGACATGATTCTCTATATAGAAAACTCTAAAGACTCCACAAGAACACTACTAGAAACAATAAGCAAATACAGTAAAGTTTCTGGTTATGAAATCAACGTTCGAAAATCCATAGCATTCCTATACTCTAACAATGAAGTGTCAGAAAAAGAAGTGGAGAAAATAATTCCTTTCACAATTGCAACAAAAAGAATAAAATACCTAGGAATAAATCAAACGAAACATGTGAAGGACCTATATAATGAAAACTGTAAGACCATATTAAAAGAAATCAAAGAAGATACAAAGAAATAGAAAGATATTTCATGTTCTTGGATTGGAAGAATCAACATAGTTAAAATGATCTTATTACCTAAAGCATTATATAGATTTAATGGAATCCTCATCAAAATCCTATCAGTATTTTTTAAAGAAATAGAACAAAAAATCATCAGATTCATATGGAAGCACAAAAGACCCTGAATTGCCAAAGCCATCCTGAGAAAAAAGAATGAGGCTGGAGGCATCACTCTGTCCAACTTCAAATTATATTACGAAGCGACAGTAATCAAAACGGCATGGTATTGGCAGCAAAATGGACACATGCACCAGTGGAACAGAATGGAGAGTCCAGAAGTAAACCCACATTTATATGGGCAAATAATTTTAGACAAAAAAGCCAAAAACATACAGTGGAGAAAGGAAAACCTCTTCAATAAATGGTGCTGGAAAACTGGTAAGCCACATGCAAAGAATGAAACTAGACTGTTGTCCATCACCACACACCAAAATTAACTCAGAATGGATTAAGGACCTGAATATAAGACTTGAAACAATAAAATGCATAGATGAAAATATAGGAACTAAACTCAAGGACCTTGGACTTAAAGAGTATTTTATGAATTTGACCTCAAAGGCAAGGGAAGCAAAAATAAATGAATAGGACTACATCAAACTAAAAAGCTTTTGCTCAGCAAAAGAAACCATCGACAAGGTAAAGAGACAACCATCAGAATGGGAAAATATATTTGCAAACAGCACCTCCGATAAGGGCCTAATATCCAAAATATACAAAGAACTCATACAACTGAATAACAACAAAAAAACAAACGATCCAATCAAAAAATGGGCAGAGGACCTGAACAGACACTTCTCCCCAGAGGACATATAAATGGCCAACAAACATATGAAAAGATGCTCAACATTGCTAGCCATTAGAGAAATGCAAATCAAAACTACAATGAGATACCATCTCATACCTGTTAGAATGACTATTACCAACAGGACAAGTAATAATAAATTCTGGAGATGATGCAGAGAAAAAGGAACCCTCATACACTACTAGTGGGACTGCAAATTGGTACAGCCACTATGGAAAACAGTATGGAGATTCCTCAAAAAACTAAGACTTGATCTACCATATGATCCAGCAATCCATCTACTGTGTATTTACCCCAAAGTCTTAAAAAATCATATCTATAATGACAGTTGCACACCAATGTTCATAGCAACAGTATTCACAGTGGCTGGGACATGGAAGCAACTGAAGTGTCCTACGATAGATGATTGGCTAAAGAAGCTGTGGTACATATATACAATGGCATATTACTCAGCCGTAGGAAGAGATGAAATACAGACTTTTGCAACAACACAGGTGGACCTTGAGATAATCATGCTAAGCAAAATAAGCCAGACAGAAAAAGCTGAAAATCACATATCACATATATGTGGGATATAAACCTAAAAGCAACAAATGAACAGGACAAACAAACAGAGACTCATGGATATGGACTATAGACTAGTGGTTACCAGAGGGTAGGGGTTAGGGGAGGAGGAGGCAGGTAGATGAGGTAAAGGCGGTTAAATATAGGGGAGTAAGGGTAGGGTGAAGTGGGTAAAGGGGATCAAATATATGGTTAGCTGAAGAAAATTAGACTTTGGGTGGTAAACACACAATAGAATATACATATGTCAAATGATAATGTACACCTGAAAATTATATAATTGTATTAATCAATGTTATCCCAATAAACTTAATTTTTTAAAAAAGTACATGCTGCATGATCCCATTTGTATAGAATTCTAGAAAATATAATCTATAATGACCTAAAGCAGATGAGTGGTTGTCTGGGGATAGAATAATGGAGGAAAGTGGCAAGAAGAAATATTTAGGGATGATCGATAGGTTCATTATCTTGATTGAGGTAGTAGTTTCATGGCTATCTAGTTATGTTTAAATGTATATAGTTATACACTTTTAATTTAGACAGTAATGAATGTCAATTATACCTAAGTAAAATTATTTTAAAAATCATATAGCTTACTAAAGCACAACCCAAATCTAATGTCTCTGCCATTAGCACTCCTTATCTCTTCTTTGTCTCTATTCCCTCCTTCACAATTTTTTTCTTTTTTCTTTTGTATAAAAGAAGCAATAACCAATCTTATTGGGAGATTGAAGAAATGAACCTGAATGACTACTCTCCCCTCCCAGGGCACAAAGCAGGGTAGGGAAGGGTGGAGAGTAGATCTAGTGGAGCATATAGAAGATATCCTGTACATCAGGTGCATATAATAAAGGGAGGAGCAAGGGCATTAAAAATAAAGTGAAAGATCATAACATTTAAGCTGGGTAGGGGGAGTGATGAGGACATGGCAAGAGGAGGAAGTCAGTGAGAAAGCTGCAGGATTCTGTAACTATAGGACCAAATAGAGGTGACAGAGTCTTTCTGTGGAGAGACCACAGCAAGCTGGAAAGACAGAAGATGCCCATAAGAGAAGGGAATTGCTTAAAATAGAAATTCTGTGTAAAATATTAGTTATGATAAGGTTTAGAGTACCACTGTCCAATGGAACTTTCTGTGATGAAGGAAATGTTCTATATCTGGCTTGTTCACTACTGTAGTTACCAAGCACATGTGGCTATTAAATCCTTGAAATGTGGGTAATGTGATTGAGAAACTGAATTTCAGGTTTTATTTAATTTTAATTAATTTAAATAGCCACATGGGGCTGGTGGCTACTAAATTGGACAATAAGGTCTAGAATATGATCATGTCTGCCACTTTATTGGGGCTTACAGTCCTAAGGCAGCAAAGAGTGATGGGAAAAAAGGAAAGAGGAGAAGCAAATACTTTGTGGTGTGTTACTGAGCTGGTCACAGCTTCACAGGAAAACACACTGGTTGTTAGGCCACACGGAATGTCTATGGAGGGGCCATGTGACACTGTTGTATATGGGAACAGCTCATCGTGGGGAGGAAGAAAGATGCTCTCATCTACTGGCTCCTTCCCATCTCCTGACTCCCATTGTCCAAGCTTGCCCCACAGGGAATTAATTATTCTGGGTTGTACAGGGAAAGCAGTGCAGTGCAGTTCTTTATCTAATCTGGAAGTGGTGGCAGGAGCCACTTGGTGGGTTTGTTTGGACCTGGGTGCTGAACCTGCTGCTTTATGAGTAGGCATGAAGGAAGTCAGGCCAAAGCCAGGCCCCTCACCCTGGGGGAGTCTGAGTTAGCTGAGATGTTAGGAGATTAGGTGAGCTCACTAAGCAAGAGGCTTAGGTCAGGGAGTGGGATTAGAGGGGGCATGACCTGGGAGTCTGGGGTGGTGCATAAAATCAGTCTGGTATGTTGTGAGTGATCTTGGGCAAGTCACCTAAGCACTTCAAACCTTAGTTTCCTTTTCTATATAGTGGATAACAGTACCTACCTTGCGTGCTGGTTTGAATTATTCATATATATTACCCAGTATTATTACGAGAGCTTTGTAATAATAGGTAAGGCAGCTATCATTCTTGCCATTTCACAGATATGGAAATTGAGGCTAAGAGAGATTAAATAAAAACACATATAAGTAGCAGAGCCAAGGTTATTCTGACTCAGCCTCTTATTCCTTCCACCATATCACACTTTTTGAGATTTCATCAGAGAACTGAATTTCAAAACTCTAAGAAAAAGATTCGAGCATGAAAATGAATGAAAAGTTATATGTGAGTACAGATATTAAAAAGAATAAAATGTGTCCAACAATATGCAATTCTAAAATTTCTTAATTTTATAAAGTAAAATGTGCTTTGAAAACAGTTTATAAGTAGAGTTTTAGAAGTACTCCAAAAAATGTTCGTTTTGAAGTAATTTATTTCTGTCGAATTGCAGTGATTTGTCGAAGCATAAATGTAAGACCCATTCATTCTTCTGAACAATTTTCAGGGAAACTGGTCTCATTTGTCAGATGAGCACAGCAGGAAAGCTACTATCATTGAGATCACACATGCTCTGACTCATCAAGACCTACCTTTGTGTTTCTTCCTGCCAAGTAACAGGCTCAGCTATCATGATCTCTAATCCCTTGAATCCAGCTGCCTCTCAGACTGTTAGAGCCAAAGTTGCACAGCTTCCACAGACAGCAGACCTCTTTTAGATCTTAGTTCCAAGGAAAAGAAAAAGAGATGGAAGGATTAATTAAGCAAAAAAGAACTTCTAGACTGCTATGAGAAAAACAGGAATTAAAATGAGCCCTGAAACTGTTAGTTTTTTTGCACTTGATGTAAATGCAGAGAAAAATCCTCTCTTAAAAATAAGGTTGTTACTTTCAAACCTTCAGACTCTCCAAGTAAGGTGATATAGAAGTGATGTTGATGTAATCTAGGTAAACAGAGCCCTTCAAGAAGCCTGTCAATTCCCAGAAGCACACAGCAGAGATGAGCCATTTTGTAACCAAAGACTTTCCTGTAAATAGTATGGACTTGACAAGGTATGGAAACAGAAACTGGCACCCATTAAGTGATGTTATTACCCTCAGAAGCTAATGCTAGATGAAATGAGGTCATCGAAATGTTAGACTGAGTCAGGTGTCCTGGACATCCAGGGCTTCCTCCTCATGAGAGAGACAAACAGGAAATCTGTGTCTCCAAACTTACTCCCCTAACCCTAAACAGAAGGTGGCAACAGGGCCAAAAGTTCCAAGGATAATCCATATGAGCTTCTTTCATAAGGAGCTGAATGGTGGCCTACTACTGATGTAAACACTTACATAGACTATCTCTGAGGTCACTTTGAGTGATTAGGAAGAAGAGTTTCAAATACATTATACAGTAGGATGGTGGTGTTGTGTAAACAAATTTCAAATAAATCTTCCACCAAAAGCAATAGAAACTGTGCTGTTAGGGAAGAAACAAGTCTGCTTTACGTCTCTATGTTCTCATGCCTAGGATAGTGCCTTCCATAGATAGAGTAGGACTCAACAAATCTTTATTATCAATGCTGATGGTAAAAAACTCGATTCAAAAAAGTTGGGGATACATTTAAGATGGCGTAGAAGGTAGACTCTATGCACGCCTCCTCTAGTGACCACACCAAAATTATAGCAAACCTACAGAGCAATCAGTACATAGAATCACCAGAGGTCTGGCTGAACAGAAGCCCTACAACTAGGGACAAAAATAACAGGTCTGCTCAAAATGATAGGAGGGGCAGAGAAGCGAAATGGCCTAGTCCTACAACTGTGTGTGGCGATGGAGAATTGGGAGGGCTATCCTGGCTGCAGACCTCGCTCCCTCACCTAGGAGTGAGGGGTCATGGCCACACACCAGACTTCCCAGATTAGGGTTCCAGTGCTGGGAAGAGAAGTCCCTACAACCTCTGGCTGTGAAAACCAGCGGAGATTGCAGCTGAGTGAAATGGAGGGCTGCACGAATCAAAGACCTTCCTCTTAAAAGGCCCACATCCAATCGTATTCAATGACAGACTTGCTCACTCTGAGCTCCAGCACCAGAGCAGCTGCTCGAAGGGCACCAGGGTCATATGGGGCGGCGCTGATGTGTTGGGCTTCAGGGTGAGGTCTGGAGGGGTGGCTTCTCCAAAAGAGACGTGCAGGCAGAAGCCACTGTACCTTGTTGAGCCCTCCCCACTCCCAGCCTACAGATGCAGGCACTGCCATATCTGAGTCATCATCAACCTGGAAAACACAGGCTGCTCCACCCAGATTCTCTGAGACTCCTCCTCCACCAACTTGTGGACTCACCCAAACCACTTTCAGTGATTTATTCCATACAAATAGCTGTCTGGCTTCTGCTGTGAACTTTCATAAAATCTCTCAAAGACTCACAAAATCCAAAGAAGCAGCATCTGGCCTCAGTGTGTACCTTTTGCTGAGCAGCCCCAAGCCCTGCACCAGTGGCAGCCAGCCTTGGTTTCTGACTTGGCCCCTCGAGGCACCAATAAGCCCAGCACAGGTAGCAGCCACCTGTGAATTGCTTGGTGACTCTTACCAGCTGCAGCTGAACTTGGCCTGCAGCTGGACCCCTCCCGGGTCTGTTACACTGGGTCCCACAGCACACCTATTACAAAGAGCCACTCTACTAAGACCGGGAGTCTTGGGAGTCCTACCTAATACATAGAAACAGACACAGGAAGGCAGCCAAAATGGGGAGACAAAGAAGTATGTCCCACATGAAAGAATGGAACAAAGCTCCAGAAAAAGAACTCACCAAAATGGGGACAAGCCATGTACCATATGCAGAGTTCAAAACACTGATTAAAAGGATGCTCAAGGAACTTAGGCGAAGAATAGATTAACTCAGGTCCTTCTCCCTCTCTGCCTCTGAGAGGAGACCTCACACTGGAATGTTACCCCTTTTCTAATAAACTTTCCTTTTTGACTCTAAAAGATAAAAAAAAAAGAGTAGATGAACTCAGTGAAAACTTTAACAAAGAGATAGAAAAAATAAAAATGGAGATGGTCAGAAATAGGGAGCCAGTCAGAATAAAGAATACAATATCTGAGATGAAGAGTACATTAGCGAGAATCAACAGAGTGGATGAAATGGAAGATTGAATGAGTGACATCGAGGATGGAGTAACAGAAAACACCCAATCAGAACAGCAACAAGCAAAAAGAATCCCTCCTCCACCCCACCCCCCAAAAAACTTAAGAAGTCTCTGGGACAACATCAATCATATAACAACATTTATATCATAGAGGTACTAAAAGGAGAAGAGAGAGAACAAGGAACTGAAAACCTATTTAAAGAAACAATGATGGAAAAATTCCCTACAGTGAAGGAAATAGACATACATCCCTAGGAAGTTCAGAGAGTCCCAAACAAGTTGAACCCAAAGAGGTCCATACCAAGACACGTCATCATTAAAATGCCAAAAGTTAAATTCAAAGAGAGAATCTTAAAAGCAGCAAGAGAAAAGCAATTAGTTGCATACAAGGAAGTTCCCATAAGGCTGTCAGCTGATTTCTCATAAGAAACTTTACAGATCAAAAGGGCTTGGCACAAAATATTCAAAGTGATGAAAACTCAGTACCTACAACCAAGATTACTTTACCCAGCAAAGTTATCATTTAGAATCGAAAGACAGGTAAAGAACTTGCCAGACAAGAAAAAGTTAAAGGAGTTCATCACCTTCAAGTCAGTATTATAGGAAATGTTGGAGGGACTTCTTTAAGAAAAAGAAAAAATTATGTATCAAAAATATAAATAAACAATGGCAACAAGTACATATCTATCAGCAAGTACTTCAAATAAAAAAGAATTAAATGCATACACCTCAAACTTATTGGATTTTGTTAACCAATACCACCAAAAAAATAATAAATTTAATAAATAAGTAAGTAAATAAATAAATAATCAATTAGCGGAGGAAAAAAAGAATCAAATGGTCCAATCAAAAGACAGTGTGGCTGAAGGTGTAAGAAAACAAGACCCTTATATATGCTGCCTACAAAAGACTCACTTCCAATTAAAAGACATACACAGAGTAAAAATAAAGGGATGGAAAAGATTTCATGATGGACCTAGAGGGTATTGTGCTGAGTGGAGTAAGTCAGGTAGTGGAAGACAAATGCCATATGATTGCACACATATGTGGAATCTGAAGAACAAAACAAACAAACAAACAAATAAATAAAAAACAAAAACAAACAAACTCATAGATACGGAGAACACTTTGAGGGTTACCAGATGGAAGGGTGGTTGGGGGAATCAGTGAAAAAGAGTGTCCCTGTCTGGATGAAAAAGTACAAATTGATAGTTACAAATAGTCATGGAGATACAAAGTATAGCATAAGGAATATAGTCAATAGTATTATAATAACTAGGTACAGTGTCAGAGGGGCACTAGATTTATTGGGGTGTTATATAGATGTCTAAACACTATAGTGTACACCTGATACTAATATAATATTGTATGCCAATTATAACTGAAAAATAAAACATATTATTAAAAATAAATAAATTTGTCCTGGGCTTTCTGAAGTAATTATTTGTTTGCCTTTTACTTTCAGTGGTCAGGGAATGAAAACATGTATGTTTCGACTACATTATTTTGTGAGGCATTGACTAACTGTCATTTCACAAACAGCTATGAAAAAAATTTTTTAAAACTGCTGATGTCTTCTTTAGACTAATTCTCATTTCACCCCCTCTCCTCTTTCCAACATTTACAAATATCACTTAAGGTTTTGCTCCTTGAAGTTTTGTGATGTTGAGAAAATTATATAATTTCTTTGATTTTATATTTCTCTATTTGCAAAATAGGGGTGATATTAATACCAACTTCACAAGGATGTTCTGAAAAGTAAATGAGTTATTGCCTGTAAATGTCCTCAGCAGGATGTTTAATGTACTGTAGCTATTCAGGACTATAGGATACAAAAATGACAGTTAAGTTTTACTGATGATACCTAAAATTTTTCTTTTGAATTTAAAGTGAATATCAGAAGAAAAGAGGAAAGAACTAGGAAATAATTCATATTTTGGAATGTGCTTTAGAAGAAAGTCAGTGACATATACCCTAAACCTTTTTCTCAGATTTAGGCTAATTCTATCATTTTTGAAATATCGGGCAGTTTGAATTTTATTTTGTTTTTGAAAAATTTTGTTTAAACTCAAGAACTTTATATATCTAGATTTTTTCAGAGCAAATACAAAAAATTATCAGGAAAAGAATCCTGCAGCATTTCTGGTTTCATCTGAATCTGTTTTATAATTGTAAAATGGAGCAAACTGTTTAACTTTCATGAATCCTGTTATTGTCAATTAAAATTTTGTGCAAAAGAAACTCATGCAATAAGTTTCTGCTAATAAGTCCAGAGATGAATGGAAATCAAGTGTCTTTAAAAATCATCAGCAGCAAAAAATATTTAGTGATTACTTATTATTTTATGCAACATGAAAGCAGTGAGAATAGAATTCAAGCTTTCAGGAAACTTACATGTAAATCATTCAAAAAGAAGTTAGGAGAGTTGATTATGAGCACATTATTCTATGAGAAAATAATTATTTTTCTTTAGTAGAAATTTTGTGATTTTTTTTTCTGTTTGATTTTGTATAATTCTTATGTTAAACTGGGACACTCCTCTGGGGAGTGGGAAGAGGGCAATTGAATGTAAAGGGATCTAGGGGAGGGATTAGGCAGAACAGGCAGGGACTTGATTATATATCTGGTTTGGGATTTATCTGTTTTATAACAAAAAGAGAAACTTTCTCATTATAAGTCCACTAGTGAAGCTAAGATCAGAAGAGAATGAGTAAAGATGTCAAACTATAATAAATCATCTAATAAGATGCTGTGGAAATATCTAAGATAGTATATAACCCAGCTTCAGAGGGATAGAGAAGGTCCTTCCTTGGAAGAGGAACAGACCTAAATTTAACTTTACTGGATAAGTAGTAGTTATCCATGAGAAAGAAGATTGAGAAAGGAAGAAATCATGTCCGGGAGCTCATGTTCAAGAACTAGCAAGCACTATATTTGGAATGGCTGGAGAACTGAGAGATGAGGCCAGAAAGACAGACATGATGAAGGAAGACTTTTAACTCTGTCATGAGGCAGTAAAGATCCATTAAAGAATTTAGGTTAAGGAAAGACCTTAAGCAGATTTGCCTTTAAGTAAGGTCTCTCAGACCTAGTGCGAAGAATAGATTGAGGGAGATAGTCTGGATATTGGCCCAGTTTTCCTTCAGTATCTTAGAAGGAAGAAAGTGACATACAATAAACCTGTTTCTCAAATTTAATCCAATATTAATTTCTTAATTTTATTCTTAGAAGCAACTCAGAGATCTCAAGTAACTACCTAAATAAATAAATTCAACTTGCAAACTTCATGTAAATATATACTGCCAATATGTTGGTAGGTTTTTATAGAAACAAGAATTTCAAGATAAACTGGGTGTAGTTCTAGACATAATTTTTCCTTTGTGGAATCTCTGTGGTTATATTCCTTTATCATTTAAAATCATTAGTCATGTCAGATATCATAAACAGTTGTATAATTAAGGATCTCTACTCCCTCTTTGAAAGGCACAAGTACCTCCATGAAACATAGATGTCACTTTCAAGGTTTTTCATAGGAGATATAAAAATGAAATCATCAGAATATATCCTTAATCTTTTAATTTCTCAAGGATTGTAAAACATAACAGATTGCATTCCTCAGTGGTTTCCTTCCCATTGCTTAAAGCACATTCATGATTAAGGACTTTCCTGGTCTTTATTAAAATAAATTCTTGGAAACATAAAAGTGTGGAAAGATCCATTCTCTTTCAAAGGTGTTAAGACATACTTTTCTCCCTAGAGAGGCAGTGCCTTTGGTTGGCTACTTCTCCAAATTTTTCTCAGCTATTGGCCTCTTCTATTATTACTGGAAGAAACGTATTTAGTTCCTCACTTCAAAAGCAACTTCCTCCTAATAGTAATGTCTGTCTACCTTTCAAAATCCAAGACTATAAAAGAACATAACAAAAAGCAACAGTCACCTGCCGCATCACCTGTACCATTTTCTGGAGGCAACTACTTCCAAGCATGTTCTTGCTATTTCTTAATTAATCAACTTTAGATATTTTCTTTTCATTTTCTGCTATGATAGTTGAGGATTTAGCACATTTACTCCATATCTCAGTTCCTTTACCTTTCTTCTCATTTCTGTTAGTCATATTACTATACTGTATTTAGCTTCTCTATTGCAGAGGTTATAAATGGATGGCCTGGAGGCCAGCTCTGATTACAGATGAGTTTCATTTAGATTGCAGTGAGTTAAAAAAAAAAGAAGAAGAAGAAGAACATTGAAAAATGATAAGATTTAACATTTAGAAAAATCCAAATGTTTAGCTTCTCACAAAATGTCAGATGGGACATGTTTTAGTTTCTTAGGGCTGCTGTAACAAAATATCAAAACCCAGGTTGTACAAAACAACAGAAATTTAGTCTCTTACTGTTCTGCAGGCTAAAAGTCCAGAATCAAAATGTTGGCAGGGCCATGCTTTCTCTGAAAGCTCTAGGAAAGAATCTTTCTTTGTTTCTTCCAAGCTTTTGGTGGTTACCAGCAATCCTTGGCATTCCTTGATTTGTAGTGTTATCACGCAAATTTCTGTCTTTATGTGGTCTTCTTCCTTCTGTATGTCCATGTTTCTTCATCCAAATTTTCCTTTCCTGTAAGGACACCAGCCATAGGAGTTAGGTCTCACCCTAATTCAGTATAACCTCATCTACAAGGACCCTATTTCCAAGTAAGATCACATACTGAGGTTCCAGGAGCACATGAATTTCGAGGGGACACTAACCTAGTACATGGCAAATATGGCCTCTATCTCAAGAACTGATCAAAGTTGGTAAGTGGCTATACTTTCCAGATGGGGCAAGTACTTACTAGTAGACCAAAGTTCTCAGACATCTACAAGGTAAACACATACACCAATACTTGAGTCTTTTGTTTCATGTATATTACCTGTTTCACTCCTGTAAGAATTTCAGTTTGCTAATTGTATTATTGGTTACCTTTATAACTTTTAAATAATATACCCAAAAGTTCTATTTCATAAACTTTTGTCAATATCTCATGTCAATATCTTCCTGTTCTGTAAAATCAAGATGTTAGTATTTTCCACCTTTTCTTCTATCTCTCTGTTCTTTTTCCATCTCACAAATTTTGTCAGTAGCACCTTAATTATTATTATGGGCTGATTGGTGTCTCCCCTTCCCAAAATTTATATATTGAAGTCCTAACCTCCAGTACCTCAGAGCATGACCTTATTTGGAAATAGGGTAATGGCAGATATAATTAGTTGAGATGAGATCATACTGCAGTAGGGTGGGTCCCTAATCCAATGTGACTGATGTCTTCAAAAGGGGAAATTTGGAAACAAACATACACAGAGGGTATACGTCTAGGTGAAGGCAGTGATTGGGGTGATGCAGCAGAACCAAGGAATACCAAAGATTGCCAGCAAACCACTATGGGAGAGGTATGGAAGAGTTTCTCCCTTACAGTCCTCAGAAGAAATCAATCCTACTGAAAACTTGATCTCAAATTTCTAGCTTCCAAAACTGTGAGACAATACATTTCTGTTATCTTAGTCCCCCAGTTTGTGGTACTTTGTAACAGCAGTACTATCAAATTAATACAATTATATTATTTTATATCAAGTTGTAGCATTTATATTCTATTTTGAAATTTTAAGTATATCTTACATTCTGTGGTCTTCAAATGTCTGCTATTCCTGGGTTATCCATTCATAATTAAGAATGAGGCAATAGACTTCTGCTTCCACTCATGAAAGGATTATCAGTTTGGGGTTTACCATCCTGCGGTAAACAACTAGAAACTAGATAAAAATGTGTGAAATAAATGTTTGAAGCCATTTATTTTCAGCTATTTAAAGAAAAGAAACCAACAAGGTATGGTTTTTGATTGCTGTGGCTTATTCCTTGGAGGCAATTTCTGGACCACAGCACAGGGAGGAAAAATCTAAACATCATTGGGAGATCTCACTGAGTTGCCAAGCCAGAGATAAAGACTTAGGAATGCTGAGGTGGTTGCAATTTGTGGGACAGAATATCAAAGAGGAGGGAGATAGGCAGAAAATGAGATCCAAAAATCTGCATAGGGATTCCCTTATTTGGCAGAATATTACTCTGCATCTATATAAGGTAAAACTACATAAGGCTGGGCAAAGAATAAAACCTGGGAGCTATGAGCTAAAAAAGTCCTAGAACTCACATATGGCTTAGAGACATTTGATTTCTTACTAACCAGAGTAAAGAGAACATATGAAAAACCCAGGGCATTCGATAGAGAACCAAAAAATGTTGTGTTTTAGTAGTGGGGCTAAAATAGCATTAGAATAAAAGCTACTTTAGATTTGCTGTAACAAAGCTTAAAAGTAGGCCTTGAAATGATCAAGCTGATCCCCATGTAACTGAATTGCCTGCCAAGCAAATGTAACATTCATTAAAAGAAGACAACAAAATCCAAATATTCAACAGCATAACTTTAATAATGTTCAACTTCTAGTCAAAAATTATTAGACAAATGAAGAAGGTGAAAATATGACTCCTAACCAGGAATAACAGATATGATAGAATGAACAGATGAGAAATTGAAAATAGCAAAATAAAAATGTTCAGATATTTAAAAGAAAACAAAAATAATAAAGAAAGAAATAGAAGGAATAAAAGAGGAGACTTCCAGAGGTAAAAATTATAATATGTGAAATAAAAATTTTACTGTATGAACTTAAGTTTAGCAGTTTAGGTACCAAGAATAAAAAGATTAGTGAACTTGATACAACAATAGAAATCACTCACATTGAAAAAAAATAGAGGAAAAAAACTGAAAAATAAATAATGGAGCTCCAATGAACTATGAGATAATTTCAAGGAGTCAAACATATGTATAATTGAGGTCCCAAAGGACAGAAGAAAGAAGAAGATGTGGAAAAAAATATCTGAAGAAGAAATAGTCATAGTTTCCAAATATGATTAAAATTTAAAAATCCACAGATCCAAGAGTTAAATGAAAGTCAAGCAAGAAAACACAAAGAAAACCATTACGAGGCACATATTGATTAAATTGACCAATGTTAAAGAAAACACTTATAAAGTTACCGAAAAAAAGAAAAATATCAGACTTCTCAACAGAGACTATGTAAGTCAGAACACAATGCAACGGTGTTTTTAAAATGATAAAAGGAAGAGTTTCAATTTTGAATACCATATTGAAAAAATGCCATTTAAAATAATTACCTTTCCAAATAAAGGCAAAATAAAATCTTTTCCAAACCAAAAAAAACCCTGAGTTGTCGGCAGACCTGAGCTACAAGAAATATTAAACGATATTCTACAAGCTGAAGGAAATGATATCAGAAAATCTTGGAAATACACAGAGGAGTGACGACCTTCAAAAATGATAAATATATGGGCAATAATAACAGATTTTTAACTTAATTTTAAGAATAATTGATTATTTAAAGCAAAAGAAATAGCAATATGTCTGAGGTTCTACAGCACATGTAGAATTAAAACCTGTGACAGAAACAGCACAAATGATGGGAGGGAGAAGTGGAAATATATTATTACACAATAATTGAAGTAGTGTATTATTTGAAGGTAGATTTTGCTAAGTTAAAAGTACATATTGAAAGCCCTAGAGCAAGCACACACACATACACACAAGATGTATAGCTAATAAGTAAATAGTGGAGATAAAATGGAATATATTCAATATAAATAGACTAAACACTCCGATTGAAAGGTAAGGATTATCAAACTGGATTAAAAAATTAAGACAAAAATAGATGTTATATACAAGAAACTTGCTTTAAATATAAAGATGCATATAGGTTAAAAGTTTAGGAAAATATATAACATTGCAGACAGTGATTATAAGAAAGCTGGAAAGGGTGCAGGCACTGAGGGGGTGTGGCTTTTGGGGAGAAGGCAGGGCTTGCTGGGGGGGAACTGAGGGCTCAGGGAAGGTGACTCTGAAACTAAGTCTTCAAGGACAAAGAGGCACTAGACCTGGGGACAAGGAGTAAAGCAAAATGGAGATTCAGAGCCTAGCTTTGTGGGGTCAGTCACAGGATCCTTGGGATCCACATGAGGGCTTGAACCCTCCATCCAGGTAAACACAAACACACGATAACCCCCTTTCACTCCAAGGACGCATATACACTCCCCAAAAAGCCTCTGAACTCAAACTCCACATGATCTCCATGTGGAAATCTCCACATCCCCCCTATACATACACCACACACATGCACAGACACACACACATTTGCAGGCAACTTTGAATGTCCTTGGTCCCACTGGCTTTGCCTGTGGAGATTATCCAGCCCCCTCTCCCTTCTCCCTTCAGTTCCAGCCTACCACCTGCACAGGCCTGCACCAAAAAAAAAAAAAAAAAAAAGGAAAGAAAGAAAGAAAGATAGAATGGCCCTAGTAAAAACAGACAAAGTAAACATCAGAACAAAGACTGTACCAGATATAAAGTAGAACATTTCAGTATGAAAAAAAAAATGAATGGGGGCTTAAGTTTATCAGGAAGGTAAGATTTCCAAATGTGTATGTACCTAATACCAGGATTTCGAAATACATGAAGCAAAGTTGATAGAATTAAAGAAAAATTAAAAATATTTTCAACTGTTGGAGCTTTCACTCAACTCAGTAACTGATAGATTAAGTGGCAAATCTATGAGAACATACAAGACCTATAAGCCAAATGATCTAATGACATTTATAGAACACTTTTTTCTTATCATAGAATACTATACTCAACAACAGAAAAACACACATTTTTTAAATTGATCATAGAATAATTACTACAATAGGCCATATATTGGACCATAAAAAATTTTCAATAAAGTTAAATGTATAAAATCATAGTGAGCATGTTCTCTGACCATAATGTAACTAAATTCAAAACTAGTAGCCAAAATATCCATGTGAAGAGTCTGTCTGGATAATCAACACATTTGTAATTAACTGATAAAGAAATCACAATAGGAATTAGAAAATGTTTTGAATCAACTGATAATTAAAACACAATACATCAAATTTGCGGGATGCAGCTAAAGCAGAGCTTAGAGGGAAATGTATAATTTTAAATGCTTATCTTTTATTTATTCTTTTGCTTTTTAAAAAATTTTATTTGTTTATTTTTATGGTGACATTGGTTGATGAAATCCAGTAAGTTTCAAATGTATGTTTTAACAGTAAGGCATATATACATATTATATGTATATATTATATATATATATTATATATATATAATATATATATAATATATATTTTACATTGTGTGTTCATCTCCCATAGTGAGATTTCTTTCTTTCACCATATATTTGACCTCTTATACCCCATCTACCTTCCCCCTCTCCCTTACTCTCTTTAAATGCTTATCTTTTAAAAAATGAAGTCAATAATCTATGCTTTCTCCTTAAGAAGATAGTAAAAGAAGAGTCAATTAAACCCAAAGTAAGTGGAAGGAAAGAAACAGTAAAGATAAGAGTAGAATTCAATGAAATAGAAAATAGACATGCAGAAACTGGATCTTTGTAAAAGATCAATGAAAATAATAAGCTACTAGCCAAACGGGTAAAAAATGAAGAGAGACACATAAATTAAAAATAATAATATTGAAAGAGGGGAGACTGAAGCACACATTGAAAAATAATAAAATAATGCTATGAACTTTACGTCAATAAATTATACAAATAACCAAAATTGATATAAGGCATAATTATTAAAGAAATCGATTTGTAATCAAAAACCTTCCCACAGAAAGCTTTAGGCCCAGATGCTTTCACAAGTCAATTCTATCAAGTATTCAGGAAAAAATAAAAGTTTTATAAAAATTATTTCCAGAAATAGAGAATGAGAAGATAATTCCCTTTATTTTAAGAAGTCAGAATATCCATAACATCAAAATCTGAAAAAACACTTTTAAAAAAAGTTTATAAACTAATATCCCTCATTTACTTAGGTGCAAAAACCCTGTGCAAATCTAATGATGTGTAAATATGATAATATAAGCTGACTAGGTATGGCTTACTTAAGGAATGCAAGGTTAGTTTATCATTTGAGGAGCAATCAATGCAATTTATCGCATTAACAGATGAAAAACAAAAACAAAAAAACTATGGTTATCTTAATGTGTTTCTCTATTTTGGTGAAATAAATGATAAAAGAAAACACAATTTATGTCAATAGATGCAGAAAAACAATTAGAAAATTTACACTCATTAATGATAAACTAAGCAACCAAGGAATAAAATGAAGCTTAATCTAACTTATAAAGATTATCTGTTAAAAAAAAGTACATAATAGTGAAAGATTGAATGTTTCCTGCCTAAGATTAGGAAGAAGTAAGGATGTTGGCTCTCAACACTTTTATTCAATACTCTACTAGAGGACAAAACCTACTAAAAAAGACAAGAAATGTCAATAAAAAGCAATGCAGATTGAAAAGTAAGAAATAGTACACTTTATTAAATATAACCTGATCATATTTGTGGAAAATCCTAAAGAATCTAGTAATATAGAAAAATTAGTTGTATTTCTAAATACTAGCAATGAAGTGAAAGAAAGTAAATATTATAATAAACTTCTTGTACAACTTTCATGAAAATCAATTAAAAATGGATCTCAGACTTAAGTGAAAATGCACAGCTATAAAACTTCCAGTAAAAACACAAGAGAACATTATTTGACCTGGGGTTTGGTAATGAATTTTTAGGTACACCAAAAGCATAATCCATGAAAGAAAAACTTGATAAGTTGTACTTTATAAAAATTAGAAAATCTGTTCTGCAAATTAAATTCAAACACAAGCCTAAGCCAGACATAAAATAGTTTCAAAATTCACATCTGATAAAGGACTTGTATCTAACTATACAAAGAACACTTAAAGCTCAACAATAAGAAAACAATCCATTTTAAAAAATAGGCAACAGGTCTGAAAAAAAATACATCGTAGAAGATATACACATGGCAAATAAATAAGAAAAATTGTTCAATAGCATTTGTCATTAGGGATCTTTAAATTAAAACAATGCTATACCACTACATACTCATTAGAATTGCTAAAATCCAAAAATACTGACAACACCTGTTTCCAGTAAGAATGTGGAAAACAGAAACTCTCATTCATTGCTGGCGGAAATTAAAAATGCAACAGACACTTTTGCAGTTTCTTACAAAGCTAAAAATAGTCTAAACATAACCCTACTACATTATCCAATAATTGCTCTCCCAGATATTAACCAAACTGATTTGAAAAATTCTGTCTACACAGAAACCAGTCCACAAACAATTACATCAACTTTCTTCATAATCGCTCAAAATTGAAAAAAAAAAACCAAGATGACCTTCAATAAATGAATGAGTGGTACATCCATACAATGGAATATTTTTCAGTGATAAAAAGAAATGAGCTATCTAGCCATGTAAAGACATGAATGAGTATTAAATGCACATTACTAAATGAAAGACGACTATCTGAAAAGACTAAGTACCATGTAATTATAATTACAATTACATTATGGAAAAGGTAAAAGTATAGCAATGTTTAAAAGATCAACAATTTCCAGTCAAGTAGGTGGACATTGCATTTTCCTCCACTCATGACCACATCTAAATACAACTAAATTACAGAACAGCTATAATTGAAAACCAACTGAAGAACTTTTGTAACTAAGGATATAAAGAGGAAGCCACGTGGTGACTGGTTGGAGGGGCAGAGATGCCAAGCAGGAAGGCCCCACACCCACAGTGTGGCAGTTAAGAAATAGGAGAAATATCTGGCTGGGAGGTACTGCCCTGAGGAGTGAGGGGTCTCAGCCCCACACCAGGGTTCCCAGCCCAGGGCTTCAGTCCTGAGAAGGGAAGTCCCCATAACTTCTGGATGTGAAAACCAGTGGAGATTGTGGTTGAGTAAGATGGAGGGCTGCTAGAGTTACAGGATATCCTCTTAAAGGGCCCATATATAGACTTACTCACTCATAGCCTCACTCTCTCTGAGCTCCAGCACTAGAACGGCAGCTCAAATAGCACCAGGGACATACAGAGAGGACTAAATTGACTAGAATCAGGTGAAGGCTAGAGGAGCAAGAATCAGGACAGCTCACCCCAGGGACAAAAGTGCTGGCAGGTGCCATTGTTCTTTTGTTGAGCACCCTCCGACTTAGCCTGCAAGCAGATAGATGCCAAATTGAAACTTTCTGTTAACTTGGCTAATACTGTTCACCTCACCCTGGTGATTCACTGAGACCCTGTCTCACCCTACTCAAATGCCTGGCCCAAGCTTTTACACACAAATGGCCTGTTGCTACTCATACTTCATACTTTCCTAAAATCTCTCAAAGGTTCACAAACCCCAAATAAGTATTGTATTGCCTTGGTGTGTTCCATACCTCTTGCTAAGCTGCCCCAAGCCTGGCACTAGTGGCAGCTGGCCTTGGTTCACAGCTTAACCTCTCCCAGGCACCTCCGAGCCCATCACAGGTGGCAATCATCTGAAGATCACGTTGTTCTCCTACCAGGTGGCTCTAGACCAAGCACAGGTAGCAGCTGACTTTAGCCAGCACCAGAGCCCCTCCCAAGAGACCCCAGAACCAACAGGCCCAGTGGCCAGCTTCAAATCACACCAGAGCACCACCCAAACCACTCCCACAAATAACACACCCAAGGGTGGACTCAGCAGGCATCAGAGCCCCACTAAAGCAATTCAGGATCCACAGGGTCAGCCATCGCATAACAGTTCCTCTGCTGTAGTCAAGATCAGTCGTCACAGCCAGTCAGCCTGAGGGTTAATCCCTCTCACTGATATTCCAAAGCAATCAAGGCTCAAATACATCAGGAAGGCATACACAGACACAAGAGACATCCCTGGAGCACCCAGCTCGGGTGATCAGAGAGACTGCACTACTGGGCCCCACAGGACATTTAATGCATAAGGCTATTGTGCCAAGACTCAGAGACATAACAGATTCACCCAATACATAGAAACAAATATAAGGATCAGCCAAAATGAGAAGACAAAGAAACATATCCCAAATGAAAAAACAAAACAAGACTCTGGAAAAGAAACTAACTGAAATTGAGAGAGGCAATTTACACAATACAGAGTTCAAAACACTGGTTATAAGGATGCTCAATGAACTTAGGGGAAGAGTAGATAAATTCACTGAGAACTTTAACAAAAAGATAGCAAACATAAAAATGGAGCTAGAGACCATAAAAAGAACCAGTCAGAAATGAAGACTACAATAACTGAAATAGAGAATACATTAAAGGCTTCAACAGTAGATTATATAAATCAGAGGATCAAATCAGCAATATGGAAGACAAGGTAGCAGAAAATACCCTATCAGAACAGCAAAACAAAAAAAAAATTAAAAATGAGGATAGTTTAAGGGGCCTCTGAGACAACATTAAGCATACCAACATTCATATCATAGAGGTGCCAGAAGGAGAAGAGGAAGAGCAAGGGATTGAGAACCTATTTGAGGGAATAATGACAAAAAACTTCTCCAACCTGGTCAAAGAAATAGACATACAAGACCATGAAGCACAAAGAGTCCTAAAGAACATGAATCCAAAGAAGCCCACACCAAGACACATCATAATTAAAATGCCAAAGCTTAAAGGCAAGGAAAGAATCTTAAAAGCAGCAAGAGAAAAGCAGTTAGTTACCTACAAGGGAGCTCCCATAAGACCGTAGCTGATTTCTCAACAGACACTTTGCAGGCCAGAAGAAATTGGCAAAAATATCCAACGTGATGAAAAGCAAAAATCTACAATCAAGATTACTCTACCCAGCAAACCTAGTATTTAGAATTGAAGTGATAAACAGCTTCCCAGACAAGAAAAGACTAAAGGTGTTCATCACCATCAAGCCAGTATTACAAAAAAATGTTAGAGGGACTTCTTTAAAAAGAAGAAAAAAGATTAAAAATATGAATACTAAAATGACAATAAATGCATACCTATCAATAATTATTTTAAATGCAAATGGATGAAATGTTCCAAACAAAAGACCTAGGGTGGCTGAATGGATAAGAAAACAAGACTCTTACATGTGCTGCTTATAAGAAACTCACTTCAAATCAAAAGATATAAACAGACTCAAAGAGGTAGAAAAAGATATTTCACACAAATGGAAATGAAAAAAAAAGCTCGAGTAGCAATAATTATATCAGAGAAACTAGACTTTGTAACAAAGGCTATAACAATATGCAAAGAAGAACATTTCATAATGATAAGGGAATTCAACAAGGGAATATAACCCTTATAAACATTTATGCACCCAATGGAGGAGCACCTAAATACATAAAGCAAATATTTATGGACCTAAAGGAAGAGATCAACAGTATTACAGTTATACTGGGGAACTTTAATACTCCCATTGACTTCAATGTATAGATCATCCAGACAGAATCAACAGGTAAATAGGAGGCCTGAAATGACAAATCTGACCAATAGATTTAATTAATATTTTTAGAACACTTCATGCCAAAGTAGTAGAATATACATTTTTTTCAAGTACATCTGAAACATTTTCCAGGATAGACCATATGTTAGGCCACAAAACAAGTCTCTATAAATTTAAGAAGATTGAAATCATGTTAAGCATCTTCTCTGATCACAATAGTATAAAACTAGAAATCAGTTATAAGAAAAAAACTGAAAAACACACAAATATATGGAGGCTAAATTACATGCTACTAAACAATGAAAGGGTTAATGATGAGATCAAAGAGGAAATCAGAAGATACCTTGAGACAAGTGATAATGAAAACACAATGATCCAAAATCTATGGAACACAGCTAAAGCAGTTCTAAGATAAAACTTCATAGCAATGCAGGCCTATGTCAAAAAACAAGAAAAATCTCAAATAAACAATCTATCCTTATGTGTAAGGAATTGGAAAAAAAAATTAAAAGAAAGCCAAAAGTGAGTGGAGGGAAGAAAATAATAAAGATCAGAACAAACATAAAGAAAATAGTCTAAAAATGTATATAAAAAGATCGATGAGTCCAAGAGCTTGTTCTGTGAAAAGATAAACAAAATTGATAAATCTTTAGCCAGAGTCATCATGAAAAAAAGAGAGATGACCCAAATGAATAAAATTCGAAATAGGAAAAGTGACAACAGACACCACAGAAGTAGAAAGGATTATAAGAAAACAATACAAACTATTATATGCCAATAAATTGGAAGAAATGAACACATTCTTAGAAACATACAATCTTCCAAGATTAAATCAAGAAGAAACAGAAAATCTGAACAGAGCAGTATCTAATGAAATAGAATCAGCAATCAAAAAAACTCCCAACAAAAAAAAGTCCTGGACCAGATGGCTTCACAGGTGAATTTTACCAAACATTCAAAGAAGAATTAACACATTCTTCTCACACTATTCCAAAAAGTTGAAGATGGAGGAATGGCTACCAAGCTCATTCTACAAGACCAGCATTACTCTGATTTCAAAACCAGACAAAGATATTACCAAAAAAAAATAATAATAAAATTATAGGCCAATATCATTGATAAACATAGATGCAAAAGTCCTCAACAAAATATTGGCAAAGCAAGTTCAGCAATACATTAAAAAAATCATACATCATAATCGAGTTAGATTTATTCCTGGAATGCAAGACTGGTTTAATATCTGCAAGTCGATTAACATGATAAACTATATAAACAAAATGAAGGATAAAAATAATAGGATCATATCAATAGATGCAGAAAAGCATTTGACAAAGCCCAGCATTAATTTATGACAAAAACTTTCAGCAAAAAAGGAATAGAGGGAACATACCACAGCGTAGTAAAGGCCATATATGACAAACCCACAACTAACACCATACTCAATGAGGACAAGTGAAAATCATTTTCCTTAAGATCAGGAATAAGACAAGGATGTCCATTTTCACCAATTTTATTCAGCATAGTATTAGAAGTCTTCACCATAACAATCAGAAAAGAAAAAAAATTCCAATGTAAACCTGAAAAACCAGGAACGAAAAAGAAATATGCACAAAAATGTCCATACTACCCAAAGCAATGTACAATTCAATCTCTATCAAAATACTAATGGCATTTGTCACAGAACTAGAACATTCCTAAAATGTCTATGGAGCCACAAAAGACTCCTCCAAATAGCCAAAGTAATCTTGAGAAAGAAGAACAAAGTTAGATGTGTCAAACTACCTGATATTAAACTATACTACAAGATTGTAATAATCAAAAAAGCATAGTACTGGCATAAAATTAGACACATAGATTAATGATAAATTGATCTATGGCAAAGGAAGCAAGAATATACAATGAATAAAGACAGTATATTCAATAAATTGTTGGCAAACTGGACAGACAAATGCAAAAGAATGAATCTGGAACACTTTCTTGCACCATATAGAAGAATAAAATCAAAATGGATTAAAGACTTAAATGTAAGATCCATAGCCATAAAACTCCTAGAAAGAAACATAGGCAGTAAACCCTTGTGCTCTTAGTAATAGTTTTTTTGGATATGTCTCCTCAAGTAAGGAGGAAAAAAAGAAAAAAATAAATAAGTGGGATACATCAAATAAAGAGTTTTTGCTCAGGAAAAGAAACCATCAGCAAAATGAAAAGACAATCTACCGAATGGGAGAAGATATTCACCCAATGATGCATCCAATAAGAAATTAATATCCGAAATATATAAAGACCTCATACAACTTAACACCAAAAAGGCCCCACAAACAATCCACTTAAAAATAGAACTACCTTATGACCCAGCCATTTCACCTCTGGGTATTTATCCAAAGAAAACCAAAACATTAATTGGAAAATATATATGCACTGAAGCACTATTTACAATAGGCAAGATATGGAAGCCACCTAAGTGTCCTCGATAGACAAATGGAAAAAGAAGTAATGGTATACATATATAATGGAATATTACTCAGTCGTGAGAAAAAAATGAAACCTTGCCTTCTGAAACAACATGGATGGACCTAGAGGGTATAATGGTAAATGAAATAAGTCAGACAGAGAAAGACAAATACCTTATAATTTCACTTACACGTGAAATCTTAAAAACAAACTAAATGAACAAGCAAAACAGAAACAAACTCTTAGATATAGAGAATATTTTGATGGTTGTCAGATGCGAGGCAGATTTGAGGGCTAGATGAAAAAGGGGAAGGGATTAAGATGTACAACAGTCATAAGGATGTAAAGTATAGCATAGGTAATATAGTCAGTTATATTGTAATAACTATATATGGTGTCAGATAGATACTGCACCTATCGGGGTGATCACTTCATAAGTTAAATAAATATCTAATCACTATGTTGTACACCTAAAACTAATACAATGTTGTAGGTCAGCTATAATTGAAAAATTTTTAATTATTTTAATAAAGTCAGCAATTACCAGAGATTTAAGAAGAGTAGGAGAGATTTAAAAAGATGAAGCACAAGGGATATTTTTAAGGCAATTAAAAACTTCTATTTAATATTCTTAGATGTTTCGTTTCTTCCACATCTCAGAAAAACTCTTCATCTTGCTTATATGAACCCACATTCTTATTAGCTTCTCACTATATATTAATACCATAAGGTTTCCTCAAAATTCACACAGGATTTTTAAAATTTGCTGAGTGATTTTCAAAGTCCTTTATATTTCTAGGCTCTGTCCATTTTTCACAGAAAGGTAGAATTGTATGCTATAATTGATACTGTAGCGCTAAGTAACTTTTGCATAATGCAACCAAAAGTATTTTAAGTTTCTTTTCAATTATTGTTTATTTTGTAATTTTTTCTATCCTTAACTGAGCACTTCATTAAGTAAAACTTTTAGCATAACCACATCTGAATTACTGAATATTCCATTTGACTACAGAATGAAGATTATGTTTCTCTAAACCATCACACTAAATTCATATGTTTTAATTACCTTTTAAGCCATTCTAGAGGCCCTAAATACACTAAAACAGACTGCTCTGTGTGGGAACACATATTTTGCTTTAGTTCTAGACAGCTGTAACAGACAGCTGTACTTTCTTGGATGCTCTGTATCAAACCCTTCTTCCTGTTTTAGGGCATTTCTCCACTGTCTTGTTGAGAAGCATGCCCTCCTTTCCACTCTGGAAGTGTGAGGGATCATATCCCGATGTTCCTCACCTTTAGCAGCCTGCGCATAGGCACATGATCTTTAGCCAATGATCGTTTTTTCAGAAAATTGAATCTTGACCAAGTGACGAAAAGATAGAGAAGTGTTGAGATACAATTCACCTTAGTAGAGAGATTATCTCCAACGGCATTGAAATGGAATCCCCAAGAGGTGGCAGCAGTGCCCTATAACAGAGGTAGTTGTGTTCTGCCCAGGGTATTCCTAACATTTTCCAGCTTCCTGACTTCCTGGAGTTACCTGGGTCTTTACCTATATTTCAAGTTTCCCACTATAACTTCCTGTCAATTCATGAACCCTTTACACCATTCCAGTAAATTCCTTTTTTCACTTAAGATTGTTAAGAGTAGTTGTTACCTTCAACAGATGTATTTTAATTGATGAATCTGCAAAATCAATCCATTTTTTAATTCTCTCAATATTCCTTAAGCACCTAACAGGTACCATACATTGTGCCAAGCTTAAGAATATGATGGCGTGTAAACATTGTCCCTACTGTCTTGGAACCTATAGTCTACTGGGAAATACAAATGAGGAAAGAAATGACTGCAGTACATGCCTGATGGGGGAGGACACTATTCACTGAAAACAAAAAGGAGCATTTAATCCAATCTTAGTCGTGGCGGTGGTGAGGGGTATCAAAGAAAGCTTCAAGTGATATCTAAATTGAGATTTGAATATATAAAAATTAGACCTAGTTGAGAGGTAGGAGGTGAAGTGAGTATCCCAAATTTGGGGAGAGCCCGTATGAAGGCTCAAAGTTGAATGCTAGGATCTTCGAAGAACTGAAAAGAAGTTTCTTATGACTAAAGTGCAGAGTTTGAGCAGAGATAGAAAGATGGAACAATAAGTGAGACTTAGATCATGCAGAGTAATGTGAGTACAGTGAAGATGTTAGCATTTTCTCATATAAGCAGTCAGGAGCAATTGAAGGGTTTTAAGCAGAAGCCTCCATATGCAGCAGCCTGGTGCCTGGGTGCCCGGGGAATTTTTGTAAGAAAAGGTTGCAAAATTTAGGGGTGAGGTCAAAAATCTCTGATATTGCATAACTTCAAAATCTTTTTTTTAAAAGAACAATGAGAATGTGCTTCCTTTTATGCATGAAAATGATAGTCCTGAGTTAAATATTAGCAGACGCGATTATTAAAAAAATTTTTTTACAATGGTAATTGATTTACTATGAGTCATCAATATTTATTGGGGATTGCCAATGATCTTGGCCTTCAGGTTTTTTTGCTTGTAATTCCTAAAATTTAGAGCCCTTCGTACCTTTTTATGTTGGCATTTAAAATTTTTCATTATAAATTTCAATAGTTGCAAAGGGATTCACTTTTCTTTCATGTTATAAATCTTAACATTTAAAAATAAAAGGATTATATCACCCTTGTGTGTATCAAAAAGACTCTCAAACAATAACTATTTGATGCCCACTATCATTCTTTTAGAAACATGACATCAACCTCCAATTGGTAGCATTTTACATTGCTCCATTTTTCTCTTTGAATTCGTATTTCCATTCTAGTTCTCTCACATAACTTTATTTTAATGTAATATGCTAACATACTTTTTTGCTTTAAAGTCTTTTTTTGATCACCTTGTCATATATCCTGCTTTTAAAATATGTATATAAGTAATTTATGTTAATTTTTCCTAGATTGAGTCATAATTTTAACTATCCGTAATAGACAATTGATTAAAATAGCAGGTATAGTTCATGTTTTGATTAATAATTTCTAAACATTAGTTAATGTGCCCCCTATTAGTTCATGTGTCCACAGAAGAATATTATTTACTATGAGACAGGTTTTCTTGATTAAAAGACTTCCTCACACCAGTATTTTGAATAATGGCTTGGTTTGCCTTTGTTCTTACAGTTTTGAGCAACGTGCCATTAGTATGAGAGAATGAGTGAAAATTGCGTCTTTGTTTTGTAAAATTGAAGAAAGAGAACCAGCAGGATACCTTGAACACAAGAAGTTCTCAGGAAGACAAATTTAGAAATATGGAAGTTGAAGATCTGAAACCTGATTTCCTCAAAACTTTCTAGTCTATATATATGTACCCCTTGGAATGTTTTTGAGTACGACTAGTGAGTTTACAAAACATGAGTCTAATGTAAAGAGTTCTGAATGGGAAGCAAAGTAAACGGGGCTTCTTTGAAAAAGTAAGAGTAGGACCTTAGACAAGACATTTGATTTGTGTAAATTTCAGTTTTCATCAATAAAGTGTGTGTGTGTGTGTGTGTGTGTGTGTGTGTGTGTGTGTGTGTGATTGAGCTAATTTTTAAAGCTTATTTCTAGCTCTAAATTCCCTTGATTTCCATTGGAAATTTTTAGCTATGCCCAGGACACTGGGAAGAAGGCCAAGCACCAATACAGAAAGGGAAAAGGAAAGAAGGATAGTATTTGTGTGTTCACTGAGGACACAATAAAGACAAGGAAGAGATTGTTTGGATATAGATCAAGAAACACTTTCTTAAAAAAGTATTTTTATTTGTGTTTAAGATACATATTTGGATTAAAATTCCAGTTTTGCATTATTGTTTATGTAGCCGGAGACAACCGAATCTTTTTGAGTTTTACTTACCTTGACTTTTAAATGAGACTAATACTGCATGTTTTGCGCTTTAGGTGACGATTAAGAGACAGAAACTGAAGTTTATTTCCCTTAGCGTAATATTTTCAAAGTTCATCCATGTGTGGCATACATGAGAAATTCATTTCTCTTTATTATCGGACAACTACTATATTGTATGGATATGACACATTTTGTTTATGCATTCATCAGCTGGTGGACATTTTGGTTGTCTTCATTTTTTGCCCTTTATAAATGATGCTGCTAGAAACATTTGTGTATAAGTTTTTACAGAGAAATATGTTTTCATATCTTGTGGGTGTATGTATGGGAGTGAAATTGCTGCATCATATTGTAATTCTATGTATAACATTTTCAGGAACTGCCAAACTGTTTTCCAAAGTGGCAGTACCATTTTTACTTTCCCACCAGTAATGTATGAGGATTCTGGTTTCTCCACATCTTTGACAAAATCTGTCTATTGAACATAGCCATCCTTATGTTTGAAGTGGTATCTGATTGTGGTTTTTATTTGAATTTTCCCAATGGCTAATGATGTTGAGCATCTTTTCATATCTTTTTTAGCCATTTATATATCTTCTTTGTAGAAATGACTATTTGGATCTTTTAACCTTTTTTAAGTCTGGTTACTTTTCATTCCATAATTGAGTTGTAAGAGCTCTTTATATATTCTAGATACAAGTCCCTTAACAGGTATATAGTTTGTAAATATTTATGGGCTGTCTTTTTTACTTTCTTAATAGTGTCATTTGAAGCACAAAGCTTTTTAATGTTGAGAAATCCAATTTATCTGTTCTTCTTTTTGTCACTTGTGTTTTTAGCGTCTCATCTGAGAAGGTTTTGTGTAACCCAATGTTGAAAATATTTATTTCTGCATTTACTTCTCATAGTTTCATAGTTTTAGCTCTTACATTAGGTCTCTGATCCATTTTGAGTTAATTTTTGTATGTGGTGTGAGATTAGGGTCCAATTTCATTCTTTTACATGTGGTAAAAGTTGTCCCAGCATCATTTCTTGAAAAGACTATTCTTTCCCATTGAATTATCTTGGCACCCTTGTTGAAAATTAACTGACCATAAATATAAGGGTGAATCAAATTTTAAATGCTAATTATAATACTTTTATTGTAATACTCTGAAAATAAAATAAGATTCACATTGCCAGGTAGAAATTATTTTGGTAGAAATTATTCTGGTAGAAATTATTTTCTTTGAACTATTACAGCAATAGTATATTTTAAGCTGATAATGACCTTATTTATGAGAACTTTTAACACAACATAAATTAATTGTTCATGTTTGTTTATGGTTTCTCTATCAACTTTATTAGTTACTGTAATTAGAAATTTAAAGTATTCTTGTTCTGTAGTTGAACTTCCAAATATTCTTGAATATCTATTGCCTAAGAGTAAATATTCTTATGAAATTAAACATTAACAAGATATTTATCCCAATTAAGTATGTGTTCTTTAAATTTTGACATAATTCAATGACTTTATTTGATTTATCTCTATAAGGAATAACAAGTATAACATAACTGTAATGTGCATAGCTTTGTGCCAGAGTATGAATTCTAAATTGTTGGACCAACCAATTTTCCAAAAATCACAAAAGTTGCTCTAGGCCAGGCATGAAAAATAATTTCATTGATGGTATTATTTCTGGCCTATTGGTAAAGAACCTCTAAATGTGCAAAAGATGAGTGTGGAAGTGGCGTACTTCAGTGTTCTGCTAGTGAAACTGACCTTAAAATTTTATCATAAATTTTACATTATATTTCTTTTATTATAGAATATATTACTATGTATGTCTCCTAGGCTTCTTTATTTAAAAACAAAGTAACGAGTGATGTGGAGATTAAATTTAAGAGCATCACTGATCTTCACCTTCCCTCCAACCAGTTCCCCCAAACTCCCTGCCCCCACACCCTTTGTGTTATAATTTCCTTTTTTATTGAATGAAAAAATTAGTCCCAAAAGCCCTGGTACAAATCTCAGGGTTCTCTTTCCCTACTAGTTCTCCCCTTTCCTCTGCACCCCCACCCCTGGGTCAGAATGGTTACAGACACCAAAGGAGAGTCTTCACTCTCAGGGAAAGGGACTACATACACATAATAAAGTGAGGGCCCCCAGAGCCTATGGTACCAAAATGAGGCCCTTGTTCCAGACGAAAGGTACTGGTCTCCCTGAGAAAGGAGACTCAGCAGCCTCAAAATCCTCTCATTGCAAATATCCATGGCTTGATCATTTGCCTTTCTGGTGACAGTTGCAGAGCAATACTCAGACCTCGTCCTTCTCAAGTCTGAGCTGCTGGGCAATGTGGCCGATCTGTTGTAGTGTGAGTTTCAGGCATTTGTGTTGAGATGGATTCTGGGGTTATATTTAGGAAGAGTAGGAAGGAGTGCTATCATTAATTAATGATATCCACCATGGAATATTTAGGAATTTAGTTTGGTTATAATAAAATTGAAAAAAGCAGTGGCTTAAACATATTACCAGTTTTATATGTTTTCTTTTTTTTTTTCAGTTCAGGGGTGGTTTGATAGATCCACAATGTCCTCAGGGAGTCAGGCCCTATCTTTTCTTTACCTACCCATTCTTAGTACATGCTTGTTCCTCTGTAGTCACAAGATAGTCAAACTCCAGTATTGCATTTGAGCTCCAGGCGTAAAGAGAAGGATAAAGGGCAAAAAGCACAGGTCAGCTAAATTGGTCATCCATTTTAAGAAGCATTCCCAGAAAGCCTCATCCAACAACTTCCATTTACGTTTCATTGGCCAGAACTGCATAATATGGTCATGTCTTTCATCTGCAAGGAATGGTGGGAAATGTAGTTTTTACCTAGGCAGGCACATTTATACTGCCAGTAAAACCAGTCTTCTGTTACTTATGATTAGGGAGAATTCAAATTAGAGGGCCTCTAGCAATTCTGTCCACCATTCTTGTTCTACAAATAGATATCCTTCATCTTCATCGAATTAGCAAGAACTGCCCCCCAACCCCTACAAACGCATAGAAGTAGCATTGCTCTTATGCAAAGGATTAATAGCAAGCATGGGCCTCTGAACCATGTAAAGATGAGTGTGGGAGAGGGACATCTATCCCTTGTTTTACTAGTAAAATTGATCTTAAAATTTATTCATAACTTTCACGTTTCTTTTAGTTTGGAATATATTGCTATAGCTGGGTTTAACATAAAGTTCAGGAGCACTGTTATCACTGTGAAACATCTTGCATTTCTTAAAAGACTGGACTACAAAGCTAGACAGAGCGACTTGGTTTAGGATCCCAGATCCACATTTCATAGCACCGTACTTTAGGCAAGACACACCATCTCTCTCTTTCTCAGTTTCCTCATTTGTGAAATATGGATAATAATTTTACAAGTAGGATAATCTGATAATTTACATTCAAATTTGGAAACTTATATGTTAGAAAGGGGATATTATTAATAAGTATGCTTTGACAAGAGGCATAAACCAGGACCACCCCAGGCAAACCCAAGGCTATAGTCACCCTATTCACAGGCACTGTTGAGAGGATTAAATGAGAAAATAGATGTAAAGGCACTTAGCACAGAGCCTGACACACAATAAATGTTCAGTAAATACTAGCCATCACTCATTTTTAGCATCGAATTGAAGTTTCATTATTTCAGCTTTGCTTTTCTTTAACAATGTAATATGTTGGATATTATTCTTTATGATGGAGAATACTGCGGTAAAATAAGGAAAGCTTAAATTTTGCAAGACTGAAAAAAACCTAATTTATGTCAACCAACCTCTCTAAAGGAGGAACAATTTTGAAAGATACTGAAGAAATTTCTAGTTATAAAGATTCTAGAATGACAGTGCATGATCTATCTGTAAACTATTTGTACTATTTAGAAGCGTGAAGGGGAGAATCAGAATTTTAAGGATTTTTATATTTTACATTTCTCAAAGGTTTTGGTCTGGGGAATCCCTCTATACTCTTAAATTTTGAGGACTACAAAGAAGCTTTTCTTTATATGAGTTATATCTACTGACACAGAAATAAAAATTGAGAAAATCTAAAAATATTCATTTAAAATAACAATAATCCCATTATATATTAACACAAATAACATTTAAATAAAAAAAATCAGAGGATTATTGCTTTACCTTTCTGCAAATCTCTATTTCCTGGTTTAATAGACTTGAAACTAATTCTCATATCTGTCTTTTTATGCAATTTGTTGCAACATATTGTTTTGCTGGAAATATATGAACACAGTATATTGTTGGAAAAGGGGAAGATATATTAAAAGCTTTTCAAGATTTCAAGGGGAGGATATATTAATAGCCTTTGACACTACACCAAAACTATACTTGCTTAAAGATTAGTTGTAAAGTAGAATGTGAAATTATATCAATGAACTTTTTGTACTTTACATTAAAACCCATCAGTCCATCTTGTACTTTTTGTTGTTGTTGTTGTTGTTAGTTCATGTCTTTTACTAACCCATATACAGTTACTTGTCTTCCGGTTTACTGAAGCAATAGATCAGACAACATTTGCCACAATAATGTCTGTAAAAGTGGCTGGCCATAAAAACTCCAGTACCACATTCATCTGAAGGGCACTCCCAGCGAAGGTGACTGATTTTGCCATTCTCATCCACCTTATATTATTTCAGGACAGCCAGCCTAACCTTCTTTCTCTTATGCTTATTCTTCTTGGGAGTGTTATAAAACTTCTTTCTTTTCTTAGTACCACCACAAAGTCTCAACACAAGATGAAGAGTGGACTCCTTTTGAATGCTGTAATCAGACGAGATATGTCCATCTTCCAGTTGCTTGCCAGCAAAGATAAGTCTTTGCTGATGAGGAGGAATTCCTTCCTTATCCTGGATCTTGGCCTTTGTATCTTCTATTGTATCTGAGGGTTCAACCTTGAGAGTAATGGTCTTCCTCATAAGGGTTTTCACAAAAATCTGCATCTTAGCAATGGTTCCACCACAGATGGCGGATCAGAAAGCCAGTGTATCTTGTACTTTGAATGAATCTTTTACTCATGCTTTTGTAATAACATCCATTAGTCATCTGGAAAATATTGGTCACTGAGTTATGCAGAAATTCCAAATGTTTACATGTTTCAGAAACCTAATACCTTAGAATGTTCTAGAAAACATATGAATAAACAAGCACACATTCCATTAGCCATTAGGGTGATGTCATGTTATATTGCCTCTGGAAAACTCCTCTGTACATTTGTGAAAGAATAACAGTAAAAAAGACAAATCATGCCATTATTATTACAAAAGTAGTCTTGACGGTGTGATCCATTGAAAAGTTTTTAGTTTCAGAGCACACTTTAAGAACAGGTGATATGGTATGAAATGACCTGTTAAAGCAAAAACCTTACCACCTTTTTTTAAAAACAAAGAGACAGTAAATTATAACAAACTGAAAAATACTAAAATATAGTCCTAAAAGGCAATTTCAAATATCTTTATATGGAGGCAAGTAGACAAAGCTTATTATAAAAACAGATGGTTCTAATTTAAAGGTCTTTCTCATTGTTTGCAGTTTGAATCCTATTAACTATTAGAATTTCAATGCATGTGGTCAGGTATCTTTGGGGAGCTCAAAATCTTCATTTCCTCCTCCTCCCCATCCCCTGCAAGATAGAATCTTTGTGGAAACATGTAGGTGGCAAAATCCCACTAAAGATATTTTAGTACAAGTTTTCTGTTTATAACCTGTTTGCAATTTTCTTGTTTGCAAATTTCTATCCATTACTACAGATCAAGTTTTCTTTGCAAATGTTAGATGACATTCTCAAGTGGATTGTTATAGCTGTGAAGAACCGCTAAACTATATTTTGCTCTTTTTGTTGTTACACCAGGCTTTTCAAAGTAAGATGATGGGGCAGGTTGATCCTATTTCTGGAAAAAGCCCTTTGCTAACTATTCTTTAGCAGGAGGCTATAGAATCTTCACTCAGCAATACTGCCAAGGAGAAATTTGTTCTAGGCACCCGGCCCTTTACTATTCAGCTTCCCAATGCCCTTACCACTTCCTTCTGGTTGCACAGTAGGCCCCACCACCGTACAGCCCACTCAGGCCTCTCCTCCTTAGAAATGCTCCGACTTCTTTATTACCTATTCCTTTGCCTCCTCCTTTATCCTTCAGCAACAAACACCCTTTGTATTCATTCTTTGTGAAGCATGATCTTAGCTCAGTCCGGTTTGAGATTTCTGTGTTAGTGGATGTGAAGCCAGTTTAAATTATTTACACTAAGGTAGTGATGGATACTAGGTGTTTAATTAAGAACCAACTGATAGTCTGAACAAATAAACTTGCAAAGAGATGACCACAGGTAGCCTTTTAATGGTCTGCTTAGCTTTTCTTTTCCACTGAACCATGTTAAAAGCCAATAACCCATTTAGATTTTAACCTAATTATCCTAAGGGCCCAATCTGTAAATGAAAGACAAGTCTGGTAAGGCAAGAAATGAGACGTGAGGGCCCTGAATGGTTACTTTTAGCAGTCCCACAAATTTAGATATGAAGGAGGATGTGGCTGAAGTTCTAAGAAGGCAGCCTTTATTTGAACAAGATGGTAAGAATTCTGGGATTTTTCAGTAGTCTCTTGACTTTTCATTTATTGCCTGGATTAATTTTCTTTTAAGTAAACTTTAGTGCTATCTAAGCTCTACACGGTGATTCCAAAGTTTTTTTTTTTTTTTTTTAGGTTAAGATCGGGCCTCGAACTTGGATGTACGTGAGGCAGTTTAAACTAACACCGCCTCTGCCCTCTTTTGCAGGGTGTCCGCTCTTCTGATCTCGCAGCTGTTCCAAACCCGGAGGTTGGCTGAGGATAGATGATGGATAGCTACCGAGCCGAGAAAGCCACTAACAACATTATTCTTCTGTCTCAATTCTTGGCTCTCGCCGTGACCTTTCTACAGGCAGGCGGTGCGGCGCCTGCGGAGAGAAGGGGCATTGTGAGCTGGACGTAAGCAACAGGCACGATCGGCGTGCCACCCCTGCAAGAGTCTCAAGCCACAGCAGCAGGCGGCGTACGAACCATCTTCTTTCTTTTACCCTTCTTCACACATAGTCCCACCCTCACTGGAAGTGGAGGTTTCTACGTTACGCCACTTCCGGTCCCGGACGCCTGTCGCTGGCGGTAGCGAGCACGCCAGTGCGCGGCAACTTTGTTCCCGCCTCTTTTGCCCCTGACACCATTCCCCTTCGGCTTTTCCGGAGCGTGACGTGCGTGCGCGCTCCTGGCCTTGCGTCAGGGCTGAAGGGAAAGGCCGAAAGAACGAGGGGCGGAGGAGGGGTTGTGGAGGTTAAGGCCCAACCAGCAAGTCCCGTCGCCCTCCCTCCTCCTGACGAGGAACGGAGAGGGAAGGGGAGGAGCGAGACGGGGTCGGCCGCGCACACCAGAAGCCTCCTCGTGGGAGGGAGGGGGGAGCGAAGGGAAGGGGCAGCTTCGCCACCTCTACTCGCAGCGAAGCAAGAAAGTCAGGGCCCAAACCCACCGCCACAGATTCAGAAACGCTCCCCCACCCGCATCTCCCCGGAAACAACCCCCTGCCCAGCCCTGCACACTCGCTGCCCCAACTGAGGGCCGCAGCCCAGTCGCCTTCGCTTCGCCGGCCGTCCCTGCGGGACGCAGAGTGCAGGACGCCCCACGCCGGGAGTTGTCAGGCCCAAGCCACTTCCGAGGCGCCCGCCGTGTGTAGCCGCCACCACTGGAGGACGACGTCGACGCCAAGGAGGAGGCGGCGGAGGCGTGTTGTTGTCTCGCCCACTCCCCTCCCCTGAACTCGCACCCAACGTCAGGTCGCGATGGAGTGAAGCGGCAGAGAAGGTGGTACTTCCGCGTTGCGCTGCCTGAGCAGAGAGCGCGGCCGACGCTGCTTCCCCACCCCTGGGGGGTACTTGGAGGACTCCGGGCTCCCCCACAGGTCAGCCCCCGGCGCATCTGGTGTTTTTGCTGCTAAGAATAGGACGACGAGCACGATCGGGAGTTCTGTCGCCCGGATTCCTGCTTCCCTCAGGCCTGGAGGCCGCTGCGTACCCCACTGTGACCTGGAACCGAGGGACCCGAGTCCCGACCCGGATTATCGTGGCGTGGCTCCCGGCCGACCCTGGTGCTCGGTGTCCCTCCGCCGCCGCCGCTGTTCCCGTTTCCGGAGGGGGAGATGGCCAGGATCTGACCCGGGAGGAGGCCGCACCCGCGCCGCGCTCTGCGGCGAGCTCTAGGCGATGCCGAGTAGCTCGGACACGGCGCTGGGGGGAGGCGGGGGCTTGAGCTGGGCGGAGAAGAAGTTGGAGGAACGCCGCAAGCGGAGGCGATTCCTGTCCCCTCAGCAGCCGCCGCTGCTGTTGCCGCTCCTGCAGCCGCAGCTCCTGCAACCGCCGCCGCCCCCGCCGCCTCTGCTCTTCCTGGCTGCTCCCGGCACGGCCGCCGCCGCCGCAGCCGCCGCCGCCGCGGCCTCCTCCTCTTGCTTCAGCCCGGGCCCCCCTTTGGAGGTCAAGCGGCTGGCGAGAGGCAAGAGGCGCCCAGGAGGGCGGCAGAAGCGGCGCCGCGGGCCCCGCGCCGGGCAGGAGGCGGAGAAGCGTCGGGTCTTCTCGCTGCCCCAGCCGCAGCAGGACGGCGGTGGCGGTGCTAGTAGCGGCGGGGGTGTGACCCCGCTGGTGGAATACGAGGATGTGAGCTCCCAGTCCGAGCAGGGGCTGCTGCTGGGGGGGTCCAGCGCGGCAACGGCGGCGACGGCTGCCGGGGGAACGGGGGGCAGCGGCGGGAGTCCGGCCTCCTCCTCCGGCACCCAGCGGCGGGGGGACGGGTCAGGGCGCAGGCCCCGCCGAGACCGCCGCCGCAGCAGCGGCCGCAGCAAGGAACGCCACCGTGAACACCGGCGGCGAGACGGACAGCGCGGCGGCAGCGAGGCCTCCAAGTCCCGCAGCCGCCACAGCCACAGCGGCGAGGAGCGGGCGGAGGCAGCCAAGAGCGGCAGCAGCAGCAGTAGCGGCGGCCGCCGGAAAAGCGCCTCGGCTACATCTAGCAGCAGTAGCAGCCGTAAGGACCGAGACTTGAAGGCTCACCGGAGCCGGACTAAGTCGTCCAAGGAGCCGCCATCGGCCTACAAGGAGCCGCCCAAGGCCTATCGGGAGGACAAGACCGAGCCCAAGGCCTACAGGCGGCGACAGCGGTCCCTGAGCCCCCTAGGAGGTCGGGACGACAGCCCGGTGTCCCACAGGGCCTCGCAGAGCCTGAGGAGCCGCAAGTCCCCCAGTCCGGCGGGAGGTGGCAGCAGCCCCTATTCGCGGCGGCTGCCGCGCTCCCCGAGCCCCTACAGCCGCCGACGCTCCCCCAGCTACAGCCGCCACAGCTCGTACGAGCGGGGCGGCGACGTGTCTCCCAGTCCCTACAGCAGCAGCAGCTGGCGTCGCTCCCGGAGCCCTTACAGCCCTGTGATCAGGTGAGTTCGCTGTCCCGTGCGTTCGTCTTTGGGCTGGCTAGATCCTCGGAGGCAGGGAAAGTGGTGATTGGTCTCTTAAAAACTATTGAAGTCTAGAAAATCCAACTTCGGACTCGCTTCAAGAACTGAGGGGCGTTTTGGCGCCTATGACACCCTTTAGGGGGTTGAAGGGACAAAGCAACAGTTCCAGCAGAGCTTTTCTCCTTGCTTCTGCAGGGAATATTTCAAAGGAAGAGTTCAAAGTTTTAAACTTGTTGCATTAACATACCAAAAGGTTTCTCAACTGCTCTTTGTTTTTCCAGCACAATTAATTTGGGTAAACATAGACTTTGTATAATTTGTCATAATTTTGAAAGCTCTCTGAAGAGCTTTCATTGTTGGAGACAGACAAAGTAATGGACTACAGTTTAGGGGCTCAATATTATAAAGGAGAATTTGAATCACTTGATATCAGAGTTAGCTATAGATAGCAAATGTGTCGTATGATATAACGATGGGAAAAGCAGTCTTTCTGTAAAATGTATTCTTTCAATATGTGAATAAAGTTTATGTGGAAACTTACAGTTCTAAATTCTGAAGATAAGGAATATAATCCATATTGCGATATTCTGGTGTGGAATAACTTCTTAGGCACTCTTTCAAAATCATAATTTAAAAAAATAGAAAAATAAGGATTGTGGTTTCTGTGTGGGTTTGCGATGATATCTAGTTGCTAATAACATAAATGTATTCTAGTTGGTGTAATCCAGTGTAACCAGTGAATGGTTTAGTACATTCTTACACTATTACACTATTTACTTTTATTCTAAGTTATTATTTACACTTTAAAGTTATATTTTTTTAAATATTAGGATTTTCGTTCAGAAATCTTTAAAAGGTACAATTTAGGGAGATTGGACTAAATTTTTTATATAGCCGTTATGCCTTGTTATATATTCTCCAAAAAAAGTGAGTGTTGATACATACTATCTGTTAAGCAAACTGAATTAAGAATAATCTTTGAATATTTTGCATGTTCTTATATCCTTTAAGATGTCTGGAAATTCTAGGCCTTATAGTTTAGGCCATAAACTATACAAAATGATGTCTACATTGAATGTGGTTTTCCTATTGGCTTAGTTTTCAGTAATGCAAAGTGGATGCTAAGTACTTCTAAGTATGAGTTCTGTTGAATCTCAGTACAATATATGTATACCTGTAAAATTAGCAGATGTTTTTGAAGTGTTAGACTAGTAAATATTTGTTAAGATGTGTGAGTAGAGATCTAGGTGTGAGTTTATCTTTAAACCAAAACAACTGTATGAAACTTCATTTTTACAGTGTTCAGACACACTAAAAATGATAGCTGATGCTTTAAGCTATCAACACTGAAAAGTTATTTCACCAAATTTAACCTTTTTATCTTGTAAGACCTTATATTTTACTTTTAGTTAAGATATTTCATGTTTACCAAAAGCTTTGCACTTTTTTTCAATTGAATTTGTTTTTGAAAACTAATTAAAGTAAGTTTTAGGAATTTAGATAGTGTTTTTAAGTATATGGTGTAATTTTACGAATGGATTTTGTGTTTATCAGGCTTTTTAGTTATCGATACTTTAGCAAGTTCCTTTATTATCTAATAGGGCTATGCATTTTGGTTATATTATGTAGTAGTTGTATGTATGATTAGGGTTATTCATGCTTAGCAGACATTGAGCACATGTTACATGGCAGATACTGTCCTAGAATTGAGATATAGCAGTGAAGAGAAAGACAAGGTCTTTGCCGTTGTGAAGCTTGCGTTCTAGAGGACCATTAATTACGGAATCTTTTAATGATGTTTTGTTGACCACTAGTATTTCTAAAGGCTTGGATTTGGAGTAAGCTTTAGAATATCCTGGCCAACATTCCTGACAGCTGGCCATTTGCTGTGTGCCTGAATATATCTCGAAGTGGAAAGACGTTGTTTTGAATACAGCCTGTTAGATGAGATTTGGAAGAGTTACAGTGTTGGTTTGCCTAGAGCATTCACAAGACCCTTGGAGACTCAGTTTCCTAAACTGTAACAGGGAAATACTTGTTGTTTTATTTTTTTAATTTCAAGAATTAAATGAAAATTTGTAAAGTACAGAAATAGCATAGACTGTTACAGAAATGTAATGTGGTTGAGATATTGAGTAGCTTGAATTGTTAGAGTTCTGCATATTGAAACAAATCCACCTCTGTGTAACTTATACCTATTGGTTCAAGTTGAACTCTTTGGAATGATACAGAGCAAACTTGTGTGCTACCTCTTTAAATTGTAAAGACAGTTTCCATGTCTTCTTAGTCTTTTCTTGTCTTGGCCAAAAACCTCATTTTTCATGATGTATGATTTTTAGGTTTTTCACATAATATCTACTTTGTCAAATGTCCTCCTTAAAATGTGGGGCCAAGAATTTACAGCTAAAATAGTTGATTAAAAAACTTAAGGTTTTTAACTATAGTAAATGTATTATTACTGTTTAGGAGCAGCTAATTGAACGCGTCCAGATTAATGCAGAAAGTTTTATTTGCTTTTAGAATTTAGTAGTAGTGGTAAGTGGCCCATGTTGTTTAATGAATGAATAGACTGCTGGATTGGGAGCCCCTGAAGGCAACTAACCTTTCTTGTCCACTGTTGTAATCTTAGTGGTCAGTATAGTATCTGGCATTAGTAGATTCTTAATTGTTGAATGGGTAAATGAAGGAGTGATGGAGTTTGCTGCGCATGTGAAATATTATTGTGGGCCTGGGTTACGTAAGTATTTAATATAGACCGTGTGTTACGCTGTAGGAAATGGTAGTGTGATCTTTTTCCAGCCTACATGGAGCTTATATGTTAATGAATTGTCTGTGTAGATATTTTTAAAGAAATGTATATACATTCAAAGTACTGGTATTGAAACCATAGTATTGATATATTTTTTTAGACATTAGTTCCTAGAATCCTCTCCATTTTATTGACATCTACTTTACAACCTCTTTGCCTTCATCCAAATCTTAGGTGCTTTGCTCATGCTTTTTTTCATCAGCCCCTTCTTAAGAAGCTTTACTTTTTCCCCTGTATAACTGGTTTACCATATTTATTACCTGACTGTTGGAGTGTGGGAAGTCTTGTAATTTTGCTGATTGACCCTGTAATAAATTTGAGGGTACACTGAAGAGAGAGGCTGTTGAGGAAAGGGAGTAAATGGTACTGACAGTTGGGTTTTACTGTGTGCCAGACATTGATGAATACTTAACATACATTCACCTACAAACCCATGTGGTAGTTGGAAACATTCCTATTGATAAATTGAGAAATGGAAACTAAAAATTTAAGTGATTTGTTTCTAGATCAACTTGGATTCAAATGCAGGACTGATTCTAAAGTACATGTTCTCGATATTATGCTGTGTTGAACCTCACCTGGCATACAGGGAAGCTGACCACATGACATAATGATCTGTTTTGCTAAAATTCATCCCCTGTTTGTATATTCATATGTTTTCTGTTTCCTGGCCATCTTTATAGCATTTTTGAGGATTTAAAAAAAGGAATTATTCTAAATATTCTTTCAGTGTGTTTTGTCTTTACTAATTAGCTTTTAGAAATATGAAACTAAAAACATTTCTTAAAGGCATTAATTTCACTTCGTTATTGATGGTCGTTTTGTAGTGGGATATCTTGATTCGAAGTCACTCAAATCAGATCAGTTACAATTAGTACAATACATTTTTATATATAATTGGTTCTATTCCACCAAGAGGCAGCAGAAGCCTCCATTATGGAAAAATATCAAGACCCCGAAAATCTAAACATGGGTGGACCCTCGATGTAAATAAGTGAATTTGTTAATATTCACTTGTGTGTGATATGGGGTATCTCTGTCATGGATTATTTAGTGTTTTGTCCGTAAAATTTATTCAAAAATGTGTAAAATGAAGGTATTCCAGAATTAAAAAAGCTCCTAACACTCGTAAAATACTACTCATTTGTTATGTACTTAATAGAAATAAATCATAAATATTCTTGGATGAATGAAATTCTTAAAATGCTTTTAAAAAGTGTCAGAAATATAGGATACTAGAATAAGTGCAGAAACAGAAGTGATGGAAATTTAGGTGAACTGTTTTAAGTCTCCAAACCTGTAATAACTCCTTTTATTGAGTTAGCCTTGTATTTTACTCCTTCTCAGACTAAACCTTACCTGACATTTACATCTCAGTCCTTATCACATTTTTGTTCTAATACTGATCTCATTTCCATTTCTAGCACCTTTGTTCAGACCCTCATTTTTTATCACACTTCTTGTTAGTATTTTTTCTTCAATGTTCATCCATTTTCTTCCTAGTACATTCTAGGAAGAAAACATCAGGAGAGTTTTCTTAAGATCTTGGTCATACTGTGTCACTTCCCTTATATAGAATTAAGTCCAAACTTCCTAATGCATCATCAGCTAATGCCTTTTATGATCTGGCCCCATTCTATCAGAATTCTGTTTTTAGAGGCACTTTTATTTCTCTATATTTTACTCTTGCTGTTCTATTAGCTTGAAATTTCTTTTTTTCCTCTTCTCTGCCTCTAGCTTTGCATTCAATACCCAGCTCAAATTCTACTCTCATGAGACCTTTCTCCATTCATTTAGAAAAAGTTCATGTCTTATATTCCTACAGCACTTTGCTTTATCTTTGTTACAGAGCTTTTTGAAACACTATTTAATATTCTAATTATTTGAACGGCTATATTTTTGTTATCTCTACTGGATTTTAAGGTCTTCCAGGACAAATTCCAAAGTGTATTAGTGGTTGAATTAATTGAAATAGCATTTTATCTTACAGATTAATGCAAATCAGCTTTTGGACGGATACCAGTTATGTCTCTAAATGTACTTGCCATTTTGGTTCGCGTATACTCTAGGATAGGGAAAGTAATTGTTTTGATTTATAAGGAGAGAATTTAAGAACCCTCTCTAGCTTCTATTTTCTTGGAATGAGTCGAGGATGCTGGGAGTCACTTTTAGTGCGAATTGAATACATTCAGACCTAGTGTCTATATTTGTACTTTGTTGTACTGCTCAAGATAAATGACCTTTTTTGTGTGTGAAAATTTTCTGAGTAGACTGTATGTCAAGCTTTCATTTTCTAACTCTGAAAAATTGTAGCTATTTCTGAAAAACCAGTTAATAATTAATGTTGCTTAATTTTCATAATTAAAATCATTTGGATATTTTTTCTTATTGCCTACTTTTTCTGAGTATTAGTTAAGTTTTTGGTACTTTGTTTTTAGTTGGCTTTTTTCATATGTAGATATTTCTAAGCTTTAAAATGGGTATTGGTAGCAAAAATACCAAGCTAGAATCAGAAGTATAACTTCTTTGCAGTGATTTTTATTCCTTGAATTTCTAAATTGTGGGAGAATCTAATGTTCTTACTATATTTGAAAAAAAATGAATGTAGATTAGAGGATAAAATTTAGGTTAAAAACTGGAATTTATATAAAATGGAAATGAGAAGGATAGTGAGAGGAACTGAAACTGAAAATAGTTAATGGGCTTCATACCTCCCCACGTTTCCGATTCTTCAGTTTCAGTTGCATAGGGGCACTTTCACTGAGATATTTTATTAATGCTCCAAACTTAATTTATCTAACATTATTTTGCCTCTCTTGGAGTTACTTTTTTTTTTTTTTGCAGATACTGCTCTTTATTATTTTTTACCTGTTTTATAAAGATAAGAGGTTCATGGCAGAAATTTTCAATTAGTATAGAAAAGTATGAGGTTAAATAAAGTCCCCCTGAATCCAATCACTTGAGATAATAATCACTTTTGACATTTTGATGAACATTCTTCGTGTCTTTTCTATGTATGTATGCATAGGGATATAAGATTTTACATAAATGAGAACATGCTACAATGCTGTTTTGCACCCTGTACGCCATAGTATATTCTTTTTATTGGCTTCTAGTGTTCTGTTGTATGGATGTGCCATAAATTGTTTGGCCAAGGTTCATTTTGCTAGACTCTTAGTTGTTTTTTCTTTTTCTTTTCTTTTTTTTTTTTGTGGGTATGTTTCTATTGCAAATTTTTTTCTGTGCATTTGTCCCATAATACCTTCTAGATTGGATTTTCCAGAGGTAAAATTGTTAGGCCAAAAATGATACACACATTTATAGTTTTGATATACTGTTATACTGCACCTTCAATAGGTGTTTACTAATTTGTATTTTCCAACAGTGTGGAAGTACCCATTTCCTCAGTCCTACCAATTGAAAACATAGAGTTGTCAATTATCCCATTATTTTCATTGCTTTTCTTTAATTTCTAATAAGGCTGAATTTGTTTTCATCTATTTATGTTCTAGTTTCTTGATTCATTTTTGTTTTCTTGTTACTTTATGAGCCTTTTTTGTATTAGAGGTATTAACTGTCTTTTTTTTGTGTGGCATTAGCAAGTATCTTTCATGACTTTGACTTTTGTCTTTTAACCTTGTTTTAAGAAGTTTTTGATTTGTGCATGTGTATGTGTGTTTTAAGTGGTAGTATTTCTCTCAGGAACCTAGTACCCAAATTTTAGTAATACTTATCTTGTCTCCCTCTCACTTCTAACAAATTGCTTGTTCTGTTGGTCTTTTGACAGTGGCATTTAGTCCATCTTATTAGTTCGAACTTCCTTAGTTTATGGACTTACCGTTGGGTCTGCTTGTTTTTGGGTCTTTACTCTTAGGGCCCCTCCTGTTTTCTGCATTTGAATTAATCTTAAATACTATTTTCTGTCATTTCTGTGAAACATATTTACAGAATCAAATTCTTGAACTGGGCATTTAAGATTCCCCACCTTAGACTTACCTAAACTACCCTTATTCCTTACTATATATGCTGATCACAATACAAACTGCATTCCTTAGTATTTTTCCTTCCTTCCTTTCATCCCTCCTTTGGAGGAGGAGGAGGAGATAAAAGTTCACTTGATGTGGGTGAACAGAAATTTTCCCCCCTGCCCCTTATCATATGCCACAGTCATCTTATATATCCATCTAGTGTTTCTTTATGTAAATACAAGTAAATATGAATATGTTATTTTCCTCCTTATTTTATACAAAAGACAGCCTGTTATATAACCTGTTCTGTAACTTGCTTTTTTTCCTTGACATTTATGTCCTGGGGATCTTTTCATGTTGGTACAGGGAGAGCTTCCTCATTCTTTATCAGAGCTGCATAGTATTCTATTGTGTGGATGGCTGCCTCATAGTTAATTGAACCAGTTCCTTACAAATGGACATTTCAGTTGTTTCTAGTATATGCTGTTACAAGCAACGCCTCAGTGAACAAATTTTTAAACGGTGGCACAACACTGCATATCCTACTTAAAATGATGTTATTCTTCATTTTTAGAATGCTGGTTGGTTTTATTCGTTGGTAAATTCTCAGTTACATTAATGAGACGTTGATGATGGGACTGATGTCCCTTCATAATTTAAGAATCACTAGTATGAATGCCCATGGAGGCCTCCTGCTCTATCTCATGTTTACTTTACTAATAAAACCTTTGGAAATTTTTATAATGAAACCTACTTAAGACCCTTTGCTCAATAAATCTAAGCCACTGATCACAGCAATTACTGCCATGGCAGCTGAAGAGCAATTTAACAAGATAATGGTGAAAAGATAAATTACACCTCAGATCCTTCTTTTTGTTTTTTAATTTCATCTCCCACCCCTCTCCCCTTTTGCAACCATTGGCTTGTTCTCCATATCTATGGGTCTGGACTTCTTACTTTATTAAAAACATGGAATTGTAAGCCCTCTGTACTTTAGTTTATGACATTCCCTCAGTTGGCCAATCCTATTGCCCAGTCTTCCAACTATAGTTCAGGTGTCATTTTATCTGTGATATCTTCATTAATCGCATCCAGAGTGATTTCTTTTAATTCGTTTAGCACAGAGATTTCTTTTATGAATGCTTAACTACATCCAGGATTGTATTATAGTTGCCTTTCTCCCCTCTTCTTAGCTATAAAGGACATGTTTTAGTCATTCATGTTTTTTAAAAATACAAATCAGTTTTATTGAGGTATAATTTGCATACAATATAATTTACCTATTTTTATTGTACAGTTGGATGGATTTTGACAAATAGGTACACTTGTGTAATCATCACCATAATCATAATAAAGAACATTTCCGTCATCCCCCAAAATTCTCTTTATCCCTTTGCAGCCCACCTCCTACTCCTACCTGTGGTCCTTGGCAATCAATGATCTGCTTTCTGTGACATTACTTTTACCTTTCTTGCATGTTCTATAAATGGAATTATATAGTATGTAGTCTTAGATGTCTGCCTTCACTTAGCATGTTCCAGTGATTTTTTTCCTTTCTGTTGCTGAGTAATATTCTGTTTATGGGTATACCATTAAATTGCTTATCCATTTACCCAGTTGAAGAACATTTGAGTTTTAAGTTTTTGTTTATTGTGAACATTTGAGTCTTTTGTTTTTATTACTTGAGCATTACAGTTGCTTCATATTCTCACAAGTTTTCGTCAGTCTTTCATTTAGCTGTTCCTAGTGGATGTGTAGTGGCATATCATTGTGGTTTTATTTGCAATTACCTAATGACTAATAATGCCAAGTATCTTTCCATATACTTATTTGCTCTTCATATCTTTTGTGAAGTGTCTTAAAATGTTTTGTCCATATTATTTATGAATTAGATTATCTTATTAAGTTATAAGAATTCTATACATATTCTTATACAAGCGCCTCGTCAGATCCATGTTTTGCAAATGTTTTTTCCCAGTCTGCGGGTTGCCTTTCCTTAACAATAATTTTCAAGAGAAGTTTTACATTTTGATGAAATCCAATTTAGCAATTCCTTTCTTTTATGCTTTGTGCTTATTGTGCCCCTCCCTCCCCCGCCAAAAAAAAAAAAAAAAAAAAGGAAAATTTGCGTAACTCATGGTCATGAAGATTTAAAATACACATCTTCTATTTATCACAGCCTACGTTCATGTATAGTAACATTACAGGAGTATACTTCCATTTTCTTCCTCTTGTATTTTGAGCTGTTCTTGTCATGTCTTATTTCATACATATGTATAGACATGAAATTTAAGAATGGGAAAAGTCAGTTATGTCCACTTTAACATACACCTTTTCAAACACTTTCTCATCTCTTTGTGTAGATTGAAGCTTTGATGTAGTGTTTTCCTCTGGCCAAAGGAGTGGCCATTTCTTATAAGGCAAGTCTGTTGTTTGGTTTGAAAGATATTTTTGCTGGGTATGGAATTCCACATGGACTATTTTTAACCCCTCAGTACTTTGACTTATTCCACTTCTGAATTGTGTAGTATGACAAGAATTTCTATAATACTTTGTTTTTGCTTTAGCCATCGGATTGTGAGTCCCACAAGGTTCTTTTTAAATTTTAGTGTCTCTTAAGTACTGACTGCAGCATATGATAGGTGCCCAACAAATGATATTAAAGTGATTTGGATAGGAAAATATCCAGAACCTCAGAATTGAAATAAAGTCCTGTTGCTATTAACTGGGTCTAATATTGGCCTATGAATAAATTCATAATGACTAGAGCTAGACTAATCAAAAGTATCTGCCTTTGGATAAATCAAGTATCAAACTCTCTCTCTACTCCTCACCATCTTTTTCTCTCTTCAGTGAAACGTGAACAGAGAATTTATGCTCAGTGAACTAGAACTTGTTTGCCTGAGCCAATTTGCAAAAAGTCAGCCATGTGTCTTATTTTTTTAACTTTTTGTGTTGCGTAAGGAACATAAAGGAAAGGAAGTATACTTTTAGAACAAACAGAACATGTTTCAGTTTTATGTTTATTTTTTCTAGTTTCAAAAATAACATCTTTTTTGAGATATAATTCACACATACCATACAATTTACTCTAATTTTAAATGGTACAATCAATAGCCTTTAGTATAGTCATAGAGTTGTGCAACCATCACCACTAATTTTAGAATATTTTAATCACCCTAAAAAGAAACTCTGCCTATTAGTAGTCACTCCCCATTCCCACCTCTCCCAGCCCCTAGCAACCACCAATGTACTTCTGTCTCCATGGATTTGCCTATTCTGGACATTTTATATAAGTGGAATCATACAATTCATGGTCTTTTCATGTAGGTGTAATGTTTTTAAGATTCAGCTGTGTTGTAGTATGTATCAGTACTTCATTCCATTTTATGACAAAATATTTTTCTGTTATATACGAATGTCACATCTTATCATCAGTTGATGGACGTTTGGGCTGTTTCCACATTTTGGCTGTTAAGTATACTTCTGTGAACATTTATGTACAGACTTTTCAAAGAGTTATGTTTTTATTTCTCTGGGGTATATACCTAAGAGTGGAATTCTTGGGTTGTATGGTAATTTTATGTTTAATGTTTTAAGGATCTGCCAAAGTATTTTAGAAAGTGGTTGCATCATTTTTATATTCTGACCAGCAATATATGAGGATTCCAATTTCTCCACATCCTTGGAAATAGTTGTCTTTTTGATTATTGCCATCCTGTTGTTTAAAATGGTATCTTATTATAACTTATGATGTTGAACGTCTTTTCACGTGTTTATTGGCCATTTGTATGTCATTTTTTGGGAAACATTTATTAGAATCTTTTACACATTTTAAAATCCACTTGTCTTGTTGAATGTTAAGAATTCTTAATATAACCTGAGTATAAGTCCTTTAATATGATTTGGAACATTTCTTCTCCTAGAGAGAGGAATTCTTGTGTACAGGAGTCAGTTTTAATTAAATACAAAGAAATGGAATCTTCCCTAAGTAATTTGTTCATAACCATTTCAGCCGTTTTAACGGTGTATCTTTGGACAAGTCACATAGCTTCTGAGTCATTGTCTGTGGATTCAAAACAAGAAGGAAAAAAGAAGTCCTAGGGTGAGATGTCAACAAAACAACCAAAAGACTACTGTCCAGTGGGCAGATCTTGCGCCTTGGTGTAGCTGGGTAGATACCAAGTATAAAGGAAAAAGCAAAGGTCTTAGAAAACTTGAAACCTAAGTACTGTGAATAGGGGAGCAGTAAAATAAATTATGGTACAGATACATGATTTGCAAATATTTTCTCCCTGTATCTCTTTGTTAATGTTTATTGTAGCACAAACATTTTTAATTTTGAGAAAGTCTAGTTTATTTTTTTGTTGTTGCTTATGCTTTGATGTCATATCTAAAAAGGCTTTGCCTAACTGAAGATCACAAAGATTTCTATATTCTAAGAGTTTTACAAGTTTTACCTCTTACTCTTGGTCTTTGATCTTTTTTCGTTAATTTTTGTGTATGGTGAGAGAAAGAGGTTTGGCTTCATTCTCTTTCATGTGGATATCCAGTTGTCATAGTTGTTATAAAGATTATTCTTTCTCCATTGAATTGTATTTGCATTCATGTTGAAAATCCACTGACCATACATGTGAAGGTTTATTTCTGGATTCTCAATTCTATTTCATTGATTTACATGTTTGTCTTTATACCAATACCACACAGTCCTAATTTTGCAGTAATGTTTGAAACAGGAAGTGTGAGTCCTTCAACTTTGTTCTTTTAGATTGCTTTGACTTTGTTTTTTTGGGGGGCGGCGGGGAGAGGGGATTGCATTTCCACCTGAATTTTAGAATCAGCTTGCCATTTTGTTCAGAAAAGGTAGCTGGGACTTTCATAGAGATTGCACTGAATCTATAGGTCAGTTTGGGAGTATTGCCATCTTAATAATGTTAAGTCCTTTACTACATGAACATGAAATATCTTTCCATTTATTTAGATTTTCCTTAATACTTTCAGTGGTGTTTCGTGGTTTTCAGGGTACAATCCTTGAATATCTTTTGTTAAATTTATTCCTAGGTATTCTTTGTATGGCTCTTGGAATGGGAGTTTTTTTGTTTTTTTTTTCGTAATTTTATTTTGATTGTTCATTGCTAGTGTACAAAACTGCAATAGATTTTTCTATATTGATCATTTTCCCCCACATCCTGTTGACTTGTTTCTTAGTTCTAATAGTTTTTTAGTGGATTCCTTACGATTTTCTATATGCAAGATTATGTCATATGCTAGAGATAATTTTACCTTTTTTTTTTTTCCCTCAGTCTGGGTTCCTCTTATTTCTTTCTCTTGCCTAATTGAAGTGGCTAGAATCTCAAGTACAATGTTGATTAGAAGTAGTGAGATTGGGCTTGTCTTGTCTTGTCCTTGATCATATAGGGAAAGTATTTAGTCTTTTTCCACAGTGATGTTAGCTGTTAATTTTTCCTAAAATTTTTGATTAAAGTTGTTTCTTTCAGAGTATAATTTTTGATGCCAAAAAAAAAAATTCTATATGCTTTGGTCAACCCTTAAACACAAGCTTATGTAATTATCCATTATTGTCTTAGGGGCTAAGAAAAGAATAAATCTCATATTTGTTATGAAAAATACATTCATTAATGTTAACAGTATTTAATGTAATTAGTGTTACTTTTAAAACACTCATGATTTTCTAGATTTAATTCTTTGAAGTTAAGCAGTAGGTGTAGTAGAGTAGGAATAAATCTGTACAGCCTTTTTCATTTTTATTAATGAATGTGATGGTGTTTTTTCAAACTGTACACTTTGGTTTGTAATAATTTCCAGTGGTGTTCATCTTTAAACTTTTCTGTATTTTTCAGTTTTCTATAATAAAATTATTTTACTTCTTTTAACCTGTACTCTTTTTTAAAACTTATATATGAAATGCTTAAACAGTACAGAGGCATGCAGAACAGTATGTGAAAGAAACCCTTTATGTCTTTTTCATTCCCATTCCCATCTAAATATATAATCATGTAAATAGATTGGTGTACATCCTTTTTCTGTGTATATACATACATAAAAACATATGTGCTAATATACCTTAGTTATGTTATGCCATAAATGTTGTTACTTACATGCTTTTCTTTTTAGCAGTATGATTTGAAGATCTTTCCAAATGGCTGCTACATAAAATTCCATAATGAAATTTATCAAGCTTCATTTAACCATTAATTATTGGGCACTAAGCTATTTTTCCTATATTACAAGCAACTCTTTAAAAGATATTGTGTAATAATATTATGACACAAATGGAAATGCTCTTATAAGTGGAATTGCAAATGAAAAGCATTTGATAAAAATACTACCAAATTGCTTTTTAAAAAGGCTTAGTAATTTTATATTTCCTCTCGTAAGTTATGTATTAGCATTTCTCTGCATTCACATGAATACTTAATATTTTCAAAATTCTATTTTGGCCATTCTGGTGGATGCAGATGTATTACCATTACTTTATTTTGCCTTTTCTGGTTACCAGAGAGTAGAGAGCATTTTAATTTCTTTATTGGCAATTTGTATTTCTTCTATGACTGTATTATTTTTCTAATCATGGCTACTGTAGTTATTAAAAATAAGGAATGTTTTGCAGTAGAAAAATTAGTTTTGCTCATTAAATCTCTATTGGATAATAGATGTAAAATGTTTGGTTGTTAATAAAAAAAATAAATTCATCTCAGTGTTTATATGAAGAAGCTAATTGACTAAATGTACTTGTCTCCTGACATTTTAGTTTAGGTAAAATTTTATCAATGGATCTATGACTATTAGTTAACTAGCTGGATATCAGTTACGCAAAGCATTCTGCTAGTATTCGCAGGCATTCAGAGAAGTAGATAACCTGTTGTTTCCTCATTTATTTATCAAATCAATAAATATCTTTTGATCCTTTATTGCATGACAGAAACAGTTTTAGGCACTGGGAATACAGTGATAAATAAGACACTGATGGAGGAGAGAGGAGTATATATGTGCTAATTTATCTTTCTGGTAAGGGGAAGTCTCACTGTGGAGTTGATAAATGGAGACCCGAATGATGAGAAAACTAGCCATGTAATGATCTAAGTATCTCAAGAGAAAACAATATGTGCTAAGATAACAAATCAGGAAGAAGTGTGACCTTTCGAAGAATCAGAAAAGAGTTTAGTATGATTGGAGCCTAGTGAGTGAAGGAGGCTGTAATAAAGGTGAGAGGCAGTTTGAGTCTTGTGGATCACAATAAAGTTTTTTACTTTTATTCTAAATGCAGTGAGAAGCAATGGGAGAGTTTTAGGCAAGGGCATAACATAGTCAAATTTATGTTTTTAAAAGACAGATATAAAATACAAGTATGTAACAGGTGTTATGTGATTTCAGCAAATGGGGAGGTTGCAGAGGAACTTTAGCTTGATCCATGAAGATAAGAATTAAATAAATGGAAGGGAAGGATATAATATGATGTGTTACGATAAATAATGGCTGTCTTTAAATTGGGAGGCTTGGTCTTAAGTAATGACTCTGTCTCTTCATAGCTCCTGGCCTCTAAGTAAATTTCTTAACCTTTTTTATTTTAGTTCTCTCTAAAATCTTTCTCTACCGTGCTTGCTATGAAGAGCAAGTCAAATGAAAAATGCCTGTAAAGTGTTTTGTAAACTGTAAGGTTCAAAGTGATATGTTTGTTTATTCAATAAAAGACTGTTATGGCATTATGTGATGGGCCGTGGAATGATGAAAAATTAATTAGACCTGGTTCTCGCTTCTCAAAGAGGATGTCGATATATATATAGTCTACTAGACAATGTGGTAAATAAAAATACAAAGTTAAGAGTAATAAAGATCATAAGTTCATAAGTAAGAAGAATGCAGATAAAGTGCTGTGGGGATTCAAAGAAAGGAAAGCTTGCTTCTTTCTTGGCCTTGGTGGTAAGGCTTTATGAACAAGGAAGGACTCTTGAACTAGTCCTTGAAAGATGCATAGGACTTCAGTAGAAATGGAGGGAAGAGAATTTCTCAATAGGTGAATCTGTGGGAATAAAAGCATGGAAGGAAACATCAGGCAAATTCAGAACTTGATAAAGAAAGTAGGTTGTGGCCACACAAATCATGCAGCACCTTAATACTAGGCTGTGAAGGTAGATTACATTCAATGGGAATTTCATCAACAGTGTACTTAATTTTGCTGATGTTTATTGAGCATCTGCCATTTCTGTGTTTCTGCTAGCCAGGGCTATGAAGATTACAGTGATCTCAGTTTAGTTGGGGAAGACAGGTTAATTATTATTCTAATGAGATGATCAAAGGGCGGTAGGATTAAAGTGTGGTAGGATCATAGGACAAGGAACATTTCCAGCTGCCCAGCTTAATAAAGGAAGGCTGTGTAGAGGTGTGGTAGACCTGGTGTTTGATATGAAATATTCCTTTGCTTAGCTGATAAAAGAGGTGAAGAGAGGAATGTAGAGAAACACTCTAGGCCTAGCACTTTATGTGTTTCGGGATGGCTAGACAAGGTCTTTGTATGCAGTGCAAGGCGGTGAGATTTTGGTGGAGGGGTAACTATTGAAAGATTCAGGTGGTATTACGGAGGGTAAATTGGAAAAGGTAGAGACTAGACATGGGGAAGCTGGTAAATGGCCATTTTGGAAATGGCGTTTTATGGTATTTGGTCTCTATACCATTTGGGCCAAGTGAGATGATGATGATGATGTAGGACCTAATGTGAGATGTAGCTATGGGGATAACATTCTGGAAAATGGAGAAGATGCTCAAATGTAGAATTGCCAAGACTTGGAGATCAATTGGATATGGAAGAAGGGAGGAAAGGGACTCATGGACTATGGAATTACTTCTGGATTTCTGCTATTTCAGTGGATGCTGTTGCCTGAGAATAAGGTATATTTAAGGAGAAAGGGGGTGGGTTTGAAGAGGAAGCTTAATAGTTTTAGCTGATTGTGTTGAAGGTGCGTGAAGGATAGTTGGGAGTAGGTAGGATTTCTGGGGGTGTATTCATTGTTTAGGTGATAATTTAAGTCATAAGCATAAATTAAATTATTGTGGGTGAATGAGTATAGTGGAGAAGAGGAACCTTAAGGAGCGCTTAGAGCCAGCCATAGAAGTAAGAAAATAATCAGGAGGAAAAAAAGTAGTGGAAGTGCTTAGAAAGTGTTATTAAGGGTGTAGTCAACATTGTCATTGCAGATACTGATATTTTTCTTTCTTCCTTTCTCCCTCTTCCTCCCAAGAAAAGGTAGGTAGGCCATTGGTCACCTTAGTAATTACCGTGAGGATACGAGCTAGAATTTGGCTGTAATTGGAAGGAGAGGTAAAAATACAGTAGCAGGGTACCATCATTTGCTTTTTTTTTTTTTCCAGGTCCGGTTTTATAGATTTGGGTTACTTATTTCTTGAGGGGAAATAGCAAATGGACAGCAAAGAGTTGAAGTCACAAGTAATAGTGTTGCAGTAGAGGAGTCTCCTTGCGTATTGCATCTCAAACTTTAATGGGGATCTTGTTTGATGCAGATTCTGAATTAGAAGGTCTGGGTTGAATCCTGAGGTACAGCATTTCTGACAAACTCTCAGCTGCTGCTGCTGCTGGTCTGTGTGCCACAGTCTGTGAAGTAAGGATCTAGAGAGTATGGGATTTACAGCATTATCGAGCAGCGGTCTTTAACCTTTTTGGCATCAGACACTGGTGCTCCTATGAGAATCTAATGTCTGATGATCTGAGATGGAGCTGAGGTGGTGATGTTAGTGCTGGGGAGTGGCTGCAAATACAGATGCAGCTTTGCTCAATCTCCTGCTGCTCACCTTCTGCTGTTCAGCACAGTTCCTAACAGGTCACGGACTGGTACAGGTCTGTGGCCTGGAAGTTGAAGTCCCCTGTTATAGAGGACTTAGCCTCGGATGGAAGGAGAAACACCTGTATTCAGGTGGAATGTAAGTTGGATGGAGATACAGATTAAGTTTGCAGGCAGGAGACGTACCTGATAATCTTGTTTTGTTTTTTGTTTTTTCCCCTGCAAAATGGAAACGTAAGGTAGTGTTAAGAGAGACTTTGGAAACGATGTTATGAGCTTGAAGATATTTGTGAAGATTTGGAATAGCTACTAAAAAGAGAAGGAAAGTGAGTGAATTTGAGACATGTAATAACCACTGAACAGTGAGGATGAGTTTATTTGTGGTGTCTAGAAATAGTTGAAGCAGGGAGAAATTAGATATGAAAAGATCAGTCATTTTTAAGATGATAAGGTAGCCTAGAGGAGAGGTAATGAAGTCTGAAATAGAACAGTGTTTTTGAGAATAGAAGACGAGGGTGTGCTAGGCTGAATAATGGCCCCCTTCAAAGATGTTCATGTGAACTGGTGAATATATTACCTCACATAGCAAAAGGGACTTTGTAGATGCAATTAAAATAGGGATCTTGAGATGAAGAGATGATCCTGGATGGATATTATGTAATCACAGGGTCATTATAGAAGGTAGCAGGAGGTTTGGAGTCAGAAAAGGCCATGTGATTATAAAAGCAGAGGAAGAGAAGAAATGTGATGATAGAAGCAGAAGTTGGATTGATTAGAGACCATGAGTCAAGGAATGGACAGCCTTTAGAAATTGGAGAAGGCAAGGAAACAAATTTTCCTAAGAGACTGTAGAAGGACTAAAGCCCTAATGATATGTTTATTTTAGCCCACTGAGACTGATTTTGGACTTCTGATCTCCAAATCTGTAGATAATAAACTTGTGTTAAACCACTAAATCTTTTGTAATTAAAATTTTTTTTACAGCAGCAATAGGAAACATGCAGAGAAGTATGGGTGTAAGGGACTGTAGAACTAAAATCAGTAAAATTAGACAATTGATAGGATGTGGTAGGGGCACAAGGAAACTGGGAATATTTCTAGTCTAGGTAAATGGGTGGAGGAGAGTGGTGGAATTAAAAATAGAGAACGGCAAGGAGCAGATGTTAGAGGAGAGTGTTCACTTTGCATGTAAGTATGGATTAGTATGGGTGAAGATTTGAAACAGGAGATGAATTTAAGAGGCTGCTATAGTACTATTATAGTTAATAGAGCTGTTAAATTCTAATACATGGTATACCATTTTGATCACTATAGCTTTGTAATATAGTTTGAAATAGGAAGTGTGTTGTCTTCAGCGCTGTTTTTTTCTCAAGATTGCTTTGACTATTCTTGGTCTTTTGTTCCATATGAATTTTAGGATTTTTTTTTTTCTATTTCTGTGAAAAATGCCATTGGAATTTTCATAGGGATTGCACTAAATCTGTATATCGCTTTGACTAGTATGGACATTTTTAACAATATTCTTCTAGTCCATGAGCATGGGGTATCTTTCCATTTATATATCTTCAGTTCCTTTTACCTCCTTGGTTAAATTTATTCCTAAGCATTTTATTCTTTTTGGTGTTGAAAATGGGGTTGTTAATTCCTCTTTCCAATAATTCATTGTTGGTGTATAAAAATACAACTGATTTATGTTAATTTTGTATCCTGCAACATTACTGAATTTATTTGTTCTAACAGCTTTTTGGTGAAGTCTTTAAGGGTTTTCTATCTGTTAGGAGCATGTCATCTGCAAACTGAGAAAAGTTTACTACCTCCTTTCTGATTTTAATGCCTTTTATTTATTTTTCTTGCCTAATTTTCTGGCTAGGACTTCTAATACTGTGTTGATAGTTGGGATTCATTGTCTTGTTCCTGACCTTAGAGGAAAAGCTTGCAGCTTTTCATCGTTGAATATGATGTTAGCTGCGTGCTTGTCTTATATGGCTTTTATTATGTTGAGACATGTTCTTTCTATACCCAATTTGTTTAGTTTTTATCATGGATGGATGTTGAATTTTTTTTTTTTTTTTTTGGAATCTATTGAGATGATCATAGGATTTTTATCCTTCATTTTGTTAGTGTGGTGTATCACATTGCATGTATTGAACTATTCTTGCATGGGAAGCATTTTTATACCTTCGTTGGTGGGGGATTGTCAACCTTTTTTTTTTTTGAAATAGATATAGCTACTATTAGCATGTGAAATAAGCAGGGTAGGAAAATTAGGCTAAAAAATACTGCGAATAGTGGCTACTGTATTGGATATCATATGTGTAGAACATTTCTATCATTCCAGAAAGTTCTGTTGGGTAGCACTGTTCTATATTATTTTATATAGTGAGATTGGATATTATTTTAGTAAAGTTTTTAAGAATCAGTGTTTGCTAATTAGGCACAATTTCATAAGACCTGGACTTTTGGAGAGATTGTATGATATATAGTCAGGTGGACAGTACACCATATTCTCTTGCTGAGGAACACTAACCTAATTAACAATGAGCATTAATCTGTTGGGTTTCAAGATACTGAATTTTTATCCTGGTTTTACATTGCGTTGTATGAATTTGGGAAAGTTTGTTAGAAACATAAAAGCATCTTTTAACTTCTTAAAGAGATCCTATAACTTCTTAAACATTAAAAATGAACAAGAAACAGCTAATGTGTATTCACTGCAGAGTATACAGTATAGAAATACTAGAAAAAAACATTTTAAAAAATTTATTTAATTAGTTTTAAGTATACAGCACTTTGGTTAGACATCTATATAGTTCATAAAAAGATCCCCCCAATTGCTCCCTCCCTTCCCTGATCCTCCACCTAGCCAGCATATTAATGCTAACTGCATTCCCTATGCCATGCTCCCAATCTCCGTGACCATCCTTCAGCTACTAATTTGTACTTCTTTAACCCTTCACTCCATTCTCCCATTCCCCCAACCCCTTCTCCTCTCTGTCCATCACCAAATTGTCCACTATATTTGTCTGTTTTTGATTAGTTTATTCTTTAGATTCCGCATATAAGTGAAATCATATAGTGTTTATCTTTCTCTGTCTGACTTAAATACCTTCTAGGTCCATCAAAGCAATACCTTTTTCCATCCCCTTCCTTTTAGTCTGGGTATGTCTTTTAATCTGAAGTGAGTCTCTTAGAGGCAACCTGTAGGGGTCTTTTTTTCCTTTCCATTCATCCACTCTGTCTTTTAGTTGGAGCACTTAATTCTTTTCCATTTAAGGTATTTATTGATAGGAATGTAGTTGTTACCATTCTTTATTCCTGTTTTTGATACATGTACTGGCTTGATGGTGATAAATTCTTTTAGCTTTT
>NW_024352787.1:17809504-17830363 GCF_902729225.1 Pteropus medius | reverse complement strand
GAAGACAATATACAACAGATGATAACAGCTAAGAATTTTCTAGAACTGAAGAAAACCATGAGTTCTCAGCCAGAAAATGCAGTGTCAATCAGATTAAATTAACACAAAATAACAAAAATCTGCTTTAAACACATTTTATTAAAGCTTTAAAGTAAGATAACATTTTGAAACATATTTTTCTTGAGGTCCTATTGTTGCCAGAACAGAGTCTGTTTTCATTATTGTTTCGTTTTCTTCCAAGATCACCTATTAACTTATTTTTATTGCCATTTTTTATTAAATGAAAGAGCGAGTGGTTAAAATAACCAAAATCTGAATTTTGTGTGTTTTTTTAGCAAGGAGAAACCCAATTTGGTTTTGCCAGTGAATTAGACATTTTTTTTTATAATTGATTTTACATGTATCATCAATATTATTAATATATGTAATAATTATTTTCTAATTTTCTTCCAAGATATGAATATTATTCCCTATTGTGCAGATACTGAGCTATAAGTAGTTGATTGGAGACTGTTGATTCCTTCCCGCCTTAACTTTGGTCTAAGTTACTATGAACTTACTTAAATGAATATTCCAAAGCCATCCTCTCTTGGATTCCCTGGAGTGGGTTTCTGATTTTTTTTGCTTATCTATTTTAGGGGTACATAGAAGGCTAATACTCAGCTGATATGTACCTGTGTGATGTACTGGCCAGCATTCATGCCGAATGGTTGGTATTCCAATGATCTAATTGTGCATAACAAACTACCTCAAAATTTAGTGATATAAAGTAATGACAACATTTATCTTGCTCATGAATCTGAAATTTGCAGAGATCTCAATGAGGCCATCTTGTTTCTGTTTCACTTGGTGTCAGCTGTGGTAGCTCCAAAGCCTAATTATCTAAAGGAATTATCTAAAGGCTTGCTCAGCTGTCTGGTGGTTGATGCTGTTTTTTTGGCTGGATTCTCTGCTGGGGCTGTGGACAGAATACCTACACTTGACCTTTCCATGTGGCTGCTTGGCTTCCTTTCAGTATGGTGGCTGGGTTCCAAGGCTGAGAGAGAGAGAAGCCAGATGGAAGCTGTATCATCTTTGTCACCTAGGCTTGAAGTCACCAAGTGCAATTTTTACCTCATTCTATTCATTAGAAGTAAGTCACTAAGGCAGATTCATATTCAAGGGAAGAGAAATTAGACTCACTTTTTGATAAATGTGAGTATCAAAGGATTACAGACATTAAGACCACTAGAATCCTTATATGAGGTACAGAGAATAGACAAATTCATAGAGACAGAAAATAAAGTAGGGGCTGGGGGAGGAGGGAATAGGAAGTTATTGTTTAATAGACATAGAGTTTCTGTTTGGGATGATGAAAAAGTTCTGGAAATTGATAGTGGTGATGATTGCACAACATTGTGAATGTACTTAATGCCACTGAATTGTACAGTTAAAATGGTTAAAAGGGTAGATTTATGTTATGCAAATTTTGTCACAGTTAAAAAAAAATCATCATAATCTGCACTCATTCTAATTAATCTGTGCCTGACTATTTTGGTCTTGAAGTATTTTAAATATTCCTTATAGATACATGTATATCCCAAAAATATTCATGAAAGTATGGACTTCTAACTCCTCTCTGTCCTGGGTAGATTTCAAAAAGGTAGAGGCATATATTGTTAATGAAAGGAGTGGTGACTTTTGCTATCTATATGCTCCTGGGGCTATGAGATTTAGAAAACTTGGGAATAAGCTATTTCCAATTTTATTTGGTGAGTAACCCAACAAAGGAGCTACTTTTAATATATGGGGATGACTGATGAAGCATACATTTTCCACTTATTTTTGGTGAACTCATAATTTTGTTTCACTTCAGGGAAAACTTACTAAAAGGGAAATTACAATGGAGATTTTTCAACTTGCAAACCCAGCTTCCTTTTTCTATTCATCAAGGGCAAGAAAAGCCAAATATCCTCAGTGACTCAGAGAGGTACATTGAAACTTGGTGAAAAGTGTGTTAAGACTAACCACCTAGTAAGCAGCAGGCCCCGAACCACTACAGTCTTGTCACATCTTTCACCTGCTCTAAAACATTTGAATTCAGTATCTGGTATCAAGGAGAAGTACGGCTGAGACATAGGAACCAACATTTCTGATAGGTATAAGTGTTTAATAGTAAACAGCGTACACTCAGCCCTGGGATCATTCTGTATGGCACTAGACCCTGAGCCAGTCCCATGAATAGAAACATCTTTCTAGTATATTTGTTGTTAATTTTTAACATCAGTCCTTAGCCAGCAAACTACCACAGCACATAGATCATTAGCCTTAGAAAATTGGCTGTCCTCATTTCTGTGTGCTGGTCTTTCATTAGAAATGTCAGAACTTGGTCTCGTTATGTTTTGCCACTAATTGAGAACCCCAACAAGTGTTCTATATATTCACCTCTATGGTTTCTTAGTTTGATAATTTATTCATGCGAAATAAATTATTATTATGCTAATACTGTAGAATGTGCTCATTTAAGAATGTAATATGTTGATTGGAAGATTCTTTGAAAGGAAAGGGTTAGTAGGTGTAAAATTTAACACAAACAACTAATGTGGAAGGAAAGCTTTGTGGAACATATCATAGTGTTTCTCTTTTTATGGGGCATTGGAAATATTTGATAGAATACTGTTACTTGTGGTAATACTGCTTGAATTTTTCAGAAAATGGGGTATATACTTACGCATATGTGGTGAATTTTATCAGACCTACTCATAACTTCAAATAATGTGCCATTAAAAAGCTCATGTGTGTCTCTGTTTCTGTAGCTTCCCTTCATTGAACAGTAATTTGCCTTAAAGAGTAGAAGTCAGTTGCCTTTAGAAGATTATGAGCTATTGTCTTCAAATATCTTACAGAGGTTTTTGGTGGCAGGATGTAACCATAGTGCTTTGGTTGTAAAGCATAGATAATTACTACTACTTAAGTGAAGTTTTTGAATGTTTTATTTTAAAAAATTAGAGCAGATTCAAGGTTTTTACTTTTTATTGATTTGAATTCTGACTTGCTTTCTTGGTGGAACAGAGTAGAAGAAGCTATGACTAGATCATCCCCATATAAGTATATCCCGGAGGCAAAGGTCATCCATCGAGTACATATTGACGAATTCTGGTTAATTTGGCACTTTGTGTCAACCTTGGCCATTTGTTTGTGTCTGCTTTTGAAAAATCTTAATACCAAAATGACTGAACATATCTCAAAGTGGTGAAACCTGCATTAGACCGCTTCCAGAAAAATTCTTACTTTTCTATTTAGAGTGAGGAGAGGACATAGTACCTGAGAATGACATGATTTTGTCCTTGCTGCCTTTGAGAACTGTTCAATCCTACTGAGTAAAAGTGCTATATAGGTCAGTAGGAGAGAGGGAGGAAGATATGTGCATTAGGAAAAGGATGTAGTAGGGATGCCTGTGATGTGAAAGAACTTTTGAAAGTGTGATGGAGATAAAAGGGTCATGGCTGGGTGAAGGGAGAGGGAGTATTGGATTGCCTCAGAGATATGGGTGGGACATGTGCTAGAGAGGAAGCATTATAAAAACGTGAAATCCGAGAAAAGAAAAGTCAATTATTTTTTTCTTTGCATTTAAGAGCCCTTCTAGTTCCTCTCATTTTATTACTCTATCTGGTGCTGCTGAAATCACAGTCAACCAAAGAAAACTGATTGGATGATATCTTATTTAAGTAGAAATATCAAGATATCAAGATTGAATTGAGTGAACAGTGGGATGATTTAAAGTTTTGGGCTTGGATGTAATTATTCAGCAGGTATTTTTCTGTGGCTTCTTGTGCAGTCTATAGAATTTATACTTTTTGGCTATGTTCAGCTTGTATTCCCTTGTATGCTCTAATGCCTTTTAATAGTCCAAGCTTCACTTTTCACTCCTCTTTGTATGTCTATTTTTCTGTCTAGATTGCTAACTGTGAGGGCAGGACCACATTTATTTCATTAATTACTGCATTTCCAGTATTGTGTCAGGCGAAAAGTTGGTGCTAATTAAATATTGACAAAAGAGGAAATATAATATAAATGACCACATCTCAAACTAGGTGAACCTGAATTTGAATTCTACTTACTTACCAGGTATCTAACTTGAGCGAGTCACAGTAATTACTCTGATTTTAAGTTTCTTTGCCTTTAAAATGAGGGTGATAGTGTATGCCTTATAAAGATGTTGTAAAAATTAAAGATGATGTTTATAAATGACTTCATTCAGTTTCTGGCTCTTAGTAGATCCTCAAGTAATCATTTTTATTATTTGTAATGATAATATAAAGTCATCTTTATCTGGTTCTTGCTGGATTGGTTAAAGGAGACAACTGCAGTGAAAAAAGCTATGAAGATTCAGCATCACTGCGTTTAAATATATATGTCAGAATGTGTAAACTATCCTTAACATGCTTGCTAGACGCTCTTCATTTCAGAAGAATATAAAACAATGCTTACACCTTCTTAATGAACCTTTCCTTCAAACTTCTGTTGGCTGTCTCTCTCCATTAAACCCAGTAAGTCAGAAACTCAAACAATGAAACCTCAAAAACTAAAACCAACCATGGGAAGTGAAGTAAATGTTTACATATGGCTTCCATAAGCATGATATCTGTTTATATCTTTAGTATGTTTTGATATGTGTATCCTACTACCTTGAGATATAAGATTCTAGCAGCTGGGATACTTATTCCAGATGTAGTTTGTTTGCTCTTTATTGTACCTAATGACTCAAAGTGTCCACCAACAAATATTCTAGACTTAGTGTATGTACATACATGTATGACATAGAGAACATTCTTATCTACAATTTTGCATTTTTGCTTGGCTGCTGTATCAGTAGATTCTAAGACTCAGCTCCAGCTGTCCTTAGAGGCTAGCTATAAAAGTGCAGGTGTTTGGCATTAGCAAATAGTTATTATATGGATTGACTTTTGGCAGCTAGCAACGATGTTTCCTGAGATTGAAAAATGATTTTCTACCTTAAACAGTGGTTTCACATTACTGGAATGCTGAATTAAAACAAAAAACACAAAACACAAAATTCCTTTCATCAAGTAGTACAGAAACTGTTTTTGTTAGTTGTATACATTTCATGATTTGTATATTTTATAGTAGAATGTAAGCTTTTCTTTTTAACTGTTGTGGTTAGGTCTAGGTCTTTTGCCAAATGAAGCAGACTATGGAGAATTAGGAAGGGTAATGCATCCTGGAGTTTTGTTCCTGGTAAAGACCAGGGCCTGGCCAGATGCCAAGGAAAGACCTGGGTCTGTAGGTATTTTCAAGGCTTTAAAAATATTAGGGCATTTTTGTATTTTACAATTGGAGGCTTGTTTTTGTATTATCAGATATTAGCAGATCACCTTTTATCCCTGTTTACAAGGAGTTCAAATGCCCTTTGTGATGTAACTCTTACTCTTCCTCTACCTTGACCTGAAGGTCACTATTGTGAAGAATTTGAGAACCTTTTAAAAAATGATTTATGGGGAGTTAAGAAATGCTCTCTCTGCGGTCCTTTTATTATTCTCTCTCTCTCTCTCTCTGTATATATATATATATACATATATATATATATATATATACACACACATATATACATATATATGAGTGTATATATATATATATATACACACATATACATATACATATATACGTATATATGTATATATACATATACATATATACATATATATATGTGTGTGTGTGTGTGTATGCATATACACATATACATATACACATATACATATATGTGTATATGTATATGTGTATATACACACACACACACACACACACATATATATATACATGTGTATATATATATATATACACACACATATACATTAAACCAGCAGATGAGCTATACGTCTTTGTTTCTGTTAACTTCTAGGTAAAAAATACAAGCTTAAAAAATTAAAGTATAAGGCAGAAGATTGTTTGCAGAGGGTTAACAAAGCTTGCATCTAATATTTGAGATCTTTACTGCTAGCTCAGAAGTTTACTGAGACAACAGAGAAACCAGTTTAGCTAAATAAATGACAAGACAGTGTTATTAGATGAGGTAGTGTTGGGGGACTATAATTGAATTGATCTTAATGAAGGCTGATTCTGTTAAATAAATAATTTTCCTTACTGTGGCAACTCATCACTGACACTTTGGAATCTTTACAAGGCAGGTAAGACTTGATATTGAGGAAAACCAAACAAACCAACGTCAATTATCAGAATTAAGCTCTACTTTAGCAGACTTGAGTTACGGCCCATGGCAGGAGAATTCAGAAATGTTCCATGTGTTAAGGTTTCCCTTTATCATCTTATCTTCTCTCTGTCCTTCAGGTCTTTGCAGCAGAGTATGTTTCAGGTTTTTGTTCAATATATGAAAGGCTCAGTTTCAAAGACTTGGGTTTTCACATCCATGTCAATATCACAGATTGAAATGTGATACGAGTACCTGGCTGCATACTTTCTTTAAACCTGAGCCAGTAATACTGCAAAATGTTAGGGAGGCACTCTTTCATCTTATACTTTAAAGTGAAAGGTTTGTTGATGTAACCCAATTTCCAGTCTGCAGAGGTCACCCTGTAATGTACCACAATGACGATAAGCTCATCATTGCTGTTTGATGTTTGAATTTCCCTTTGCCTGGTTTTTAATGCCACTTTGTTTTGTAAAGTAAGTTTAGTAATAGCGATATTCTGGCTTGTCAACATGTGGCAATATGATTTCCCTTGACACAGAATGGCTTTTTAAACCATGCATGTGCTTTGCAGGGATTATACCTATATATAACTACAAGGGGAATAAAAAGAAATAAATAGATTCTTACATATGTTTGATAGTGTTCTTGGGAAGAGTAAGTGATCAAATGCCGAGATACTAGATTATGGTTCCTGGCTCTCCTGTGACTTCTGACAGCAGTGAAAGTTGTTCTGTGTTATAAAGATTGAATAATCAGTATGAAATCAGTTGGTGGTCTCAGTGCAGTCTGTTTGATGTGGGTGTGTGGGCATGAACTGAGAGTGAGCAGAAGGAGGGGAATGTATAGAAACCCTTGTTACAGAAAGGGAAGACATGAAATAATATCTGTGATATGCTCAGTTGCCCTTAGTAGATCTATGTAACCTAAAGTCTAAGGCTACAGCATTGTTTCCGGTCCCTGTCCTAAGTTAAGAAGCAGAATTAAAGAACATGGACCAAAGCCTATTACCTAGAATACTGGAAGGTCCAAATTGGTTGAGGATCAATCAGGCCAGTGAAATACAGGTTGAAATATATAAAAGAATCAATATTTGGCCTATTATGATTTCCAAAAACCATGAATCAATGTTTCCACTTCATTGGATTTCCTAAGATTCAGTCTAATTCTGTCTTTAATAGCCAAGTCAGTTTTATCCCTCTACTTTAGAAACACTCCTTGCTCGACTCTTTCTCATGAAAGGTTAGGGTTATAATGAGGGCAGTACATTCTAACTAGCAGTTGACTATGGTGATGAACATGTTATCTTTGTTGACTCGCCCCTTCTGGAAAAGAGAGACAGAGAGACACCTTATTCAAATTATAGTGCTGGAGGTCACCTTGAAAGTTCTACTAGTTTATCTCTTTTCCTTTAGTTAAACCATCCTGACAATAGTTATTTACTCTTTTGTAAAGATCTGTCAGAACAGGAATGACTTTAAAGGGTATTCACAGCTCTTCCTGGTGATACTTTTCAGTGTGAAACTTCCCAGCTAGGTACAGTGTCCTTTAAGGCCTATGGACATTACTAAATGGGGTGTATGGTAGTAGAAAAAAATGAGAACAGTATTAATACAGGTCCCTTGCAAGTGAATTGAAACTCTGTGTGTTGCTTTCAAGCCCTTGTAACAGTGAAGGATGCTGTGATGGATTCTAGTATCCCTGTCTCCACTGCTGAATCAGCTGTACAATTTGGGAAGTCACATAACTTCTCTGTTTAGCATGTTTCCAGCACAGTAAGACCATTTCAGAGGTTTAGAAACTAGAGTGTGAAGTCCTAGGGTTCTTCTGAGTTGCCTTTGGGTGGCTGCTGAGGAGAGAGGGGCATCATCATGGGTTAAGCCTGGGCTTTCCACATCTCTTTCTTTTGCTCCTTTCAGCCAGAACAGCTCTGTCTTTTGTGTTTTATATTTGAAGAAAGAGTTCAACAACTAAAGGAAAAACTTTTTTTGAATACTACTGGATCAAATGATCTTTAGGCTTTCTTCTAGCTCATTGAGAAATTAGAATTCAACCTCTAAATATCAAAATGTACAATCAAACAGTATATGCTCTTACAAAGGAGAATAAGTTTTTGCCCTTTTCTAGGCATCCCTACTGAGGCCCATAAAATAGAAACATCTGTCCTTCTGGAAATACTGGGAAGGGAGGAAACTTTTAGCCTTCCTTCCAGCCTTCACCCAAGGAAAAGGGAACTTATTTGTTGCCTAATTAAAGGAAAGTAATTGACTTTGCTGGCTCAGCACCCTTTGGGGTTTTCTGTCAGCCTAGGTAGGGCATTTTCTTTCCTCCTTGTGGTAATTAGATAGAACCAGCTGTACCTCTGCCTCAGGGAAAACCTGCATTTGGGGATGGGTGTGGGGAAGTAGGTAGTCTGATTGTGACCTCAGGTACCAGCTACATTCTTTGATCCAGGTTTACTAGTAATAAGGCTGATTGATTGATCCCTATGTGACTCCTGCACCCATTTTTCAGTAAGTTCTGAAACTGTAGGAATGGAGAGAGATGGAGGAAGTTTCTTTGGAAAAATGCCAATGAACTAAAATCCTTACTCTTTGGCTGTTAATTCTTGTTTTCTTCAGTATAGAGAAGACCCACTCTGCTGACCTCTTGACCTATGCCTTCTATGTCTAGACTAAGAACTTGTCCTCTTACACATCTCTTCTTTCCTTACTGCCTCTCTTGCACTGGTCTGTGCCCACGGTCGGTGTGTAACAATTGCCCAGTGGATTGATGAGCCATTCTCATTACTAATTTACACTCTCTGTACCTTGCTTTTCCTCACATTGCCTCTGCAGTTCAATTTCATTCACAGCTCCGTTAACTACCATAGGTAGATCTGTTATCTAAAAGAAAGAATGCCATCATCTTTCTTTTTCTTCCTTCCTTCCTTCCTTTTTCTTCCTTCTTTCCTTCCTTCCTTCCTTCCTTCCTTCCTTCCTTCCTTCCTTCCTTGTCCTTCCTTCCTTCCCTTCCCTTCCTTCCTTCCTTCCTTCCTTCCTTCCTTCCTTCCTTCCTTTCTTTCTTTCTTTCTTTCTTTCTTTCTTTCTTCCTTCCTTCCTTTCTTTCTTTCTTTCTTTCTTTCTTTCTTTCTTTCTTTCACTTCCTAGAGCCATGTTTGTTGATCAAGAAACCAGGCAGGAAGTTGGGCCCAGGGTGACAAGAGCAGGCAGCTCAAACACAGCGTACTGTGCTCAGACATGCCCAACCCTTTAATCTCAAGATCCTTTCCTTTGCTTCATCATGAGCAGAGATGCCTGCCAGTTGCCAGCTGTCAGAGAACCTCGCAGTCTGGCCTGAAGTTTGCAGCTCTAGGAGGAAGCCTCTATCATACCTTTGTCTCTTTGATTCCCTATTGAGAAGACCACATGTGGCATTTGCCCTCCTCAGACTGGTTTGAAGTGTTCACCAGTGTCCCTTTGTGGATCCATCTATATCTCTACACCTAGGTCCAGAGGAAGGCAGATCTTATGCTTTTGCTCAACTGCATGGCTGCTGTGCTTTTGTCTCAAATTTTCTCATGTGCTTATAACATGATAAATTTTAAAATGCTTCTCCTGCTGTTCCCTTCTCCTGCCTCCTGCCTCCTGCTAGTGTTCCATTTCCATTGGCATGCAAAATGTACTCCAGCTGACTGAGTCAAGGGAGGCAAGGCTTTTAATCCTTTGGGAGAAGATCTGGGTCAACATCACTCTGAAAAAAATCAGGTGCTGCTGTTCTGCACTGTCAGACACTATGTTCTTTTGCCATCTATTAGTCAGCACCTACCTTAGTGTAGAGGGATACTACCCTGCTGGTGGCTCCTTCACAGGCTGCAGCTCAACCTTCTGCCTTCCCTCCTATTGACTGCTCTGCCTAAAATACCGTCCTCCCACTCAGGGAGTTGGACAAGACCATCCGTTGATCTAGAGGTCAAGCAAGAGGACAATTGTGCTGTTGGTTGTGGCTCCCTTCTCTCTCCTGGGTTGGTGTGTGGGGTGGGAGGGCCAAATATGCACAAGGGGCCAGAGACTAAGTGGATATGAAAGAAATGTTGTCAAGGCTACCTTTCTTGTATACTCTTCAGTTCATACTACAAGAGGAAATTTCTATTTAGTGGAACACAAAGAAGGCTATCTATCCCAAGAATTTTCCCACCCCTCCTCTCTGAAACACTGTGATGTAGAAAGACTTTGACTTTCTACTAAGATTCTTTGAAAATACAAGTGCATGATCCAGTACAGGCTGGATTCTGATCACAAGAGGCAGATCTGTGCCTAAAAGGCTGGCAGGAATCTCTAGGTCATTTCAATCTAGATGTCAGAGAGATGAGACCCAGTGGGATCCAAGGATAGACCTCATTCTATGTCAGGGCCTCCACCTTGGTGAGAAGTAGGTGGTAGTCAGGCCCTCGGCCATTCAAGTTGAGGTTCAGACCAATGCTCTTGTCAAAGTGAGAACTGCCTCACCAGGTCTGGGCAGTTTAGACACTGATCAACTTCTACATTTTCATCTCAAGCTCAGACCTCACGTTTCAATTCCAGATGTGTATATCCAACTGCCTCCTTTCATCTCCATTTGGATACTAGATGTTCATGTATTTCAAATATTATGATTAGAAAACTGAACTCTCATCCCCATTTTAACTTCACCACCACTAGCCGCCCAGCAAGATTTTCTCCAAGTCCGTCCTCATCAAAATCAATGACTCTATCATTTAGCCATTTGCTCAAGCAAGAATCCTGGCAGTGACCCTTGGTCCCTTCCTCTTCCATATACACGATGTAGTAGCAAGTGCTATCATTTCTTTCCCAACAGAAAACTCGAATTTTCTGTTTCTCCATCACTACAATAGTTCAAGGCCCCACTAGACTTCATCTGGAACTTTTAATAACCTCCATACTAGTTCTCCCATTTCTACTTCTTTCTATTTTCTGTTTTCCAGAAAGGAGCCAACTTATAAAAACATAATTTTACTAACTGTTGTTTCTTTGCTTAAAACCTTCTCAATGCAAGTAAACAGAATCAAAGTTTATTTCTTAGTGTGTCCTCCAAGACTAAGCTCTGCAGGGTCTGGCCTCTGTTTAGTTAACCAATATCTTTTCTTCCTCTCCTGTGCCACATACTGGCTTCGTTTCTGTTATTTGAATTTGTCTAGTGCTTTTCCCTTCAGGACCTTCCCTCACTTCTGCCATTCTTCACTCTCCACCACCTACCCTTTACCTAGACAGTGCCTCTTGTCTTTGAGGTATTGAATTCATTGTTACCTTCTCCAAGAGGTTTTTCCTGACTACCCAATCTAACTAGGTCACTTCTTCCTGTTTTTCTCCATTTTTAGGCCCTATTATTTCCTTCATGCTTCTTATCACAATATATAATTCTATGTTTAGTACTGTAATTCGCTAAGCTCCAGGAGGTCAAGTACTATTTTATTCAGCATCTAGTACAGGGCCTTGTATTCAATGAATATTTGTTACATGACTGAATAATTTAACCCAGTGTAGGTCAGGGTGAACAGGATAGTGATACTGACTCAGAAATTGGGTACACCTGCCAGTGGAGTCAGCGCACTGGGCAAATATCACACTGCCTTGATCTTGGGGAGACCACTCTGAACATACTATCCAGGGTCCAGTGGGCTGGGCTGGGCTGGGTGCACTTGAAGATCACAGGTCTTTAGCACCTGTGGCTTGACAGGACAAGGCAGAAACAGATAGGAACTAATAATGTCAGGGCTCTCACATCCTCTGTGGCTTTTTTCACTGGGGGGCTGGACAAGTAACTGAAAGTCTATAACATTAAATCATTACAAGATCAAGGCACTCGAAGGATATTAAATAATATCTGGAAATATAACGCACCTACATGTTAGGTAGGGGAGGGGCAGGAACAACTATGCAATCCCCATTTAGTCACTTTATGACCTCTGTGCCTTGTGTATCATTAAAGCTATCATACTGTATTTCAGGGTGATGCACTCAATCAGAATATATATATCTGGGATATTTAGAAGGTACAATTATTACCTCTACCATTTCTATTCTTACTATCAGGCACTCCATATAAAATGGCTGGTTAAATTGTAGGTAAAAAGCAGTTGACCTGTTTTTTTCATTGAATAGATGAGCAAAAAGTTTACTAAAACAGTGTTCTGAGGCTGGACCTATTATACTTCCAGTTTACAGATGAGGACACTGAAACACACAGAAGTTAGGTCATTTGCCCAAGTTTATACAGCCAGAAAGTAACAGATCTTAACTGTAAATCTGGGTTATTGGTGAGTGATCTCAATATTACATGTAAACTTACAATCATTCCACATCCCATACATTTCTTGAACTTTATTAAATTTCTTCAAAAAATGCACAAATGTATCCACAGCTATCAAAAGGTGGGTATGAAATATATACTTTATTTTTATTGTTAGAAAGTATACAGACTAAGAAAGTCTAAAAAAAAAGCATTTTAACTTTAAGAAAATATTAAAAGTACAGCAAATTATAATAAAAATAGAAATCACCTCTAATTGTTAACCACTATTACTATTTTAGTATATTTCCTGTAAGATTTTTTTCTATGTATTTATGTTCATAGATTATTTGAGGTCACATCATTTTATGTATTTAGCTTTTTATATTTTAATATTTTAACCTTATGTCATATCACTAATAGTTTCTCACATAGTAATTATTCATTCACAATCTGATTTCTAGTAGGTTTTTAATATTTGATTATATAGATGTATGCTAATTTGACTGTTTGTTTATTGTCACATATTTCAATTGTTTCTGATTATTTTTAGGTGTGTTTTTTCTCTAAATAGTACAGCATTGTTATGAGTGGAATTGTGTCCTCTACATAATATGCTGAAATCCTAACCCCTAGTACCTGTGAATGTTACCTCATTTGGAAACACGGTCTTTGCAAATATAATAGAATTAAGATGAAGCCATACTGGAGTAGGGTTAGCCCTAAATCTAATGACTGGATGTTTATAAGGAGTGAGAGATTTAGAAGCAGAGTCACTCACACAGAGCGAAGATGGCATGTGAAGATAGAAGCAGGACCGGAGTGATGCAATTACAAAGGAAGGAATGCCAAGGATTGCAGGCAACCATCAGGAGCTGGAAAGAGGCTAGGAAGGATTCTTTCCTAAGAATGCTGACACCTTGCTGTCCTCCAGAACTGTTGTTTTAAATTACCCAGTTTGTTTATTACAACAATTTATTACAACAGCCCTAGGAAGCTAATGTAGTCATAATATTTTGTTTTTTGACAAATTTGAAAATGACTTTTTAAAAAGTTTTTATTTGTTACTATCATTAATATATTTAGTATAACGTCTTTGACTTATTTACTGTTTTTTTTTTTATATGCTTCCTTGTGTAAATTTTTTTGGTCTTTTTAGTTATTATATCTTCTTCAGTGTTTTCAAACATGTTTTATTGCCTTTACAGTTTTCAAAAGTATTCATTGACATAGTTTTCTAATTGTCAGAATTAAGATTGAAAAAGCAACATTTAAATTGCCTAGAATTGAGCAAATTTGGGAGATGAGCAAATTTACTTTTGTTTTCTACTTTTAGCTCTTAAAATATAGCAGTAATAATACCTTACATTTACTGAGTAAGTACCATGATGCTGTGCTGTGCTTACATGTACTAGCATATCTCCGTTTTAAAGAGGAGGCTGAAACACTGAGATACTGTGGAACTTGCCCAAGCTTACTAGGTAACCTTGGAGGAGCCATCACTCAAACAAGGGTCTTCCTATTCCTGGAGCTATGTTCTCCACCACTGTACTATCAGGACTTCCAAATAAATTCTGGGGCTTTAGATCTAATTAGAATAGATTATAATGTTTTACATTAATTATATCTTATATTTTTAATAAAATTTTCATATATTTTATTTTAGTATTAAAGATACATTGGTTGATGGATTAATTGACTGATTAGCTAATTTCTACATTTATGTAGTCCATGATCAGAGACTTGATGGAGTTTAGGATATGTATCAAGTACTTGCAATTCTTTTTCTCTTTTAATCAAGTGCTTGCTCAGGTCAGAGGTGACTCCCATCTCAAAATTAAGACTAATTTTCAGTTATTTAGAAATAGGCCATATACTAGAAATTTCAGAATACCAAGCAACCAAGAAAGCAGTCAAAGAATTATTTTTTATCTCTTTATTCTTTATTTAGTATTAACATGTCGTATATTGGTTATCTATTGCTATAAACGAATTATCCCAACATTTAGTGGCTTAAAACAATGATTTACTGTCTTAAAGTTTTTGTGTCAGGAATCTGGGCATGGCTTCATCCAGTGCATCTGGTTCAAGGCTCTTCACCAGACTACAATTGACATGTTGCGTGTGGCTGTTTTCCTATATGAAGGCTCAACTAGGATGGTGAAGCCTCAACTAAGAGGGTGGATATGTTGGCAGGGTTCATTTCCTCATAAATTATTGGACTGAGGGCCTCATTTCCTCACAGGTTCTTGGCTAGGGGCTTCTCTCAGTTCCTTGCCATACGGGCCTTTCAACTGAGCAGGCTATAACATGGCCGCAGGAGTACTCATGGTGATGGAGAGAATGAGAGTGCCAAAGACAGAACCAGTCTTTTGTAACCTAATATTGGAAGTATTCTGTTACCTCTGCAACATACTGTTTGCTATGAGATGATAACTAAATTAAATTCACACTCAAGAAGGAGAGATTACATAACAGTAGGAATACCAGAAGATGGGATCATTGGAGGCCATCATAGGGGCTACCTGACACATTTTAGTTTTAACTCTCTGCTGATGAGATAACATTTTAAATCATACTTCTGAGCAAATTTGAATTACCTGAGGTCTTTTAGAGGAAGCTGACCTGTGGGTTTAGATTGCTACTAGGCATACGCTTCTGGGGAAATGTTCTGCTTCCTCTTACCTGTTTTAGGCAGAAAGAAACACATGGACCCTTTTAACCAATTTTCAGCAATAAACAAGACGTTTTTCCATTGTTATTTGATATTTAATATTGCAAAGACTATTGTAAGAGTGACCAAAATTTGTTGCTTTGCATCCTCAAACTTGGAGATTTTTTTCATTTAATTTTGTACTTTAAAAATGTTATCAGGATGTGCCTAGGCATGCATTTTTTTCATTAGTTTTCTGTTAACTATAAGCTGTTAACCTTTATGATCTGCTTAGACAGGACTTTATTCATTGCAAGGAAACCTTTTTCTCTTATATCTTTGATTATTGCTACTTTTCTTTTATTTCATACTTTTTTTTTTTTTCAGAAATACCTTTCAGCCTCAACTTGGTAACTCTTATTTTCATTTCCTGTTTAGTATTTTTGTTTTTTTGGTTCCAAGAAAATATCTATGCCCACCACCTGATTGATCTGAGTTTTTGTGTCATTGATTCTACTGTTCCTTCAATGCACATATGAAAAATTTTAAATCTAACAATATGGCTTTAGTGTCCTTACAATTCTTTTTTCGTTTTATCATCACACTTTTAATTTCATCCATTTACTTTTTCACTGTTGTTTCCTTAAAATTATTTGTTCCTATTCATAGTTGCTTTATCTTCCTGTCCTTTATTGAGGAAACCAAACATTTCCTTAAAATTCTTCTTAGTCCTAAAATAGATGTTATGAAGAATTTTATTCTTTCCTACCTCCTGAATGCTTTTATCCCCTCTCTTTTCTTGTAAATTATTTTCTCATATTTGGTTTTCTTTTTACTCATCTTTAAGCAAGGGTCCAGATTCAATATTTTTCAATAAACAAGACAACTAGATTGTACTTTATATACCCTGAGAATGCATTGCTTTCTTTTTTAAAAATTAGATTTATTGGGGTAATATCAGTTAATAACATTATATAAGACTCAGATGTACAATTTTATAATACATCATCTGTATGTTGTATTATGTGCTTATCACCCAAAGTTTAGTCTCCTTTTGTCACCATATATTTAACACCCTTTACTATCTTCATCCTTCCTCCATATTTTCCCTCTCTGATAACCACCATACCATCGTCTGTGTCTATGTTTGTTTGTTTGTTTTGTTTGTTCATTTGTTGCTTTCTGTTTTATATCCCACATGTAAGTGAAATCATATGGTTCTTGTCCTTTCCCACCTGACTTATTTAACTTAGCTTGATACTCTCAAGATCCAATCATGTTGTTAGAATTGGCAATATTTCATCATTTTTATGGCTGAGTAGTATTCCATTGTATATATGTACCACAGCTTCTTTATTCACTCATCTATCAAGAACACAGATTGTTTCCATGTCTTGGCTATTGTGAATGATGCTGCAATGAAGACGGGGTTACATATATCTTTAGAAATAAGTGTCCTCAAAAAATTTTGGGTAGATATACAGGAAAGAGATTGCTGGGTCATATGGTAGCTCTGTTTTTAAATTTTTGAGAAACCTCCACACTGTTTCCCACAGTGGCTGTATCAATTTACATTTCCACCAGCATTATATGAGGGTTTCTATTTCCCCACAACCTCTCTGACACTTGTCTTGTTGTAATAGCCATTCTTACAGGTGTGAGGTTTTGATTTGTGGTTTTAATTTGTATTTCCTTAATAGCTGGTGAAGTTGAACATCTTCTCATATATCTGTGGCCATTTGTGTGTTTTCTTGGAAAAATGTCTGTTCAAGTCCTTTGCCCATTTTTTAATTGGATTGTTTGTTTTCTTATTATTGTTGAGTTGCATTAGTTATTTACATATTTTGTATATTAGCCCCTATTGATGCTATCATTTACAAATATCTTCTCTCATTCTCTTGGGTGTCTTTGCATTTTGTTGACGGTTTCTTTTGCTGTGCAGAAGCTTTTTAGTTTGATATAGTCCCATTTATTTTTGTTTTTATTTCCCTTGCCTTTGGGGTCAAGTTCCCAAAAACCCATCTAGCCCACAGTTTAGTGCCTTTGTTTTCTTCTATGTATTTTATTTTTTCAGGTCCTATATTTAAGGCTTTAATCCATTTTGAAATATTTTTTATGTATGGTGTCAGATAGTCTAATTTCATTCTTTTGCATGTGGCTTTTTAGTTTTCTGAATACTATTTATTGAATATGCTCAGGGTGGTAGGTGACTCTTGAATAAACATTTCCAAGTGTACTTAAAAAACTGAATTCAATAAACCATCTCTTTTTTTCTCTCTTCCACTTCCACTCCATGCCCCTTTAAGATTGTTTATGGTTTAAACCAAGGGTACCTAAGCCCCTGGCTGTGCAGATTGGTACCAGTCTGGTCCGTGGCCTGTTAGGAACCAGTATGCATAGCAGGAAGTAAGCAGCGGGTGAGTAAGAAAGAGAGCAAGGCTTCTCCCCAGCACTAGCATTGTTGCAGAAAAATCAGACTGGCAAGAGACCAAGCACCACTTGGAGAGTTGGAGAACTCAGGTTTATTATGCTGGAGGTACCAGAAGAGCTAGCACTCTGAAGATCTGGGCCCTGAGATCTTGGGTAACCTTACTTTTATAGAGCTTATCTATGCAGTTAAGTTGGCATGAGCCGATTGGCTAATTTGTCCTCAGGCAGTTACAGAACACAGGAGTTGCTATGGGCTACGGGCATGAGATTTTCAGACAGGAAGTTAGAAAATATATCTGCTATCTAGACAGAGCATACAGAGGGGAGGTTGAATCTTCAGTTGATCTTGAGGTGACTCTGCCCTCTGGCCTAGGCGGCACGCATGTCTACAGAAGCAGAGCAAAGAGCTGATTACAAGGTTAGCCAGTTGAGTGGAAAATTCCTTTTCAGCATCACCACCTCAGCTTCACCTCGGATCATCAGGCATTAGATTTTCATATCCCTGGTGCCAAAAAGATTAGGGACTCCTGGTTTAAAGAAGAATAATCTGGGAGTTGCCCCATCAGCAACATGAAGTCCTAATGCTGGCCCAGGTAGGCTATTAATCTCTGAGGAAACCATTTACCCCTTTGGATGTCTCACCTTTAACCTCTGAAAAACAGGTTGATTGGTTCACTGGGTTGTTTTACATAAACTCTGTCTATTAAATAGAAGAAGAGTGCCGTTTTTTTTTTTTTTCTACTGAATTCTGAAATTAGTTTCTGTGGAAATGATTTAGTTGTTGCTAACAATATTATGGACTCCTGTGTGATACAGTAGTGAGTACGTATCAGCTCTTAAGAAATAAAGATCTTGCTTTCCTACTGGAGAAATATGGTGAAAACCACCACAACAATCACAAAAAATACCAAAAGAATATTTTGCACACACAGGAAAAAAATTCAAGAGAATTAGTTTAAGTAATATATCACTGACTTTTCCTTGAAAGATTAATATCTCATAAATACTGAAAAGCATTGAGCTGATTTTTAAAAAAATGATGTTAAACTAAGATACTAGTTACTTTAGCAGCAGGGAGATGAGTAGAGCACAGTAGGGAGTGAGAAGTAGTCTTTTGCTATTATCACTTCTGAGAATGAAAAGTATAAGAAGAGCTCAGGCAAAAAATATATATATATATTTCTAATTGCAGTGCAACCCACAAGCTTGCACAACCTATAATGAGAAAGCTCCTTGTTAGCTGCCAAAATCTGCCATCCAATCTGTCTGGTAGTTGATTTCGTTATTACATTTTGATGTGTCCTTGACAAGCTTTAGCACACAAAAACTCAACACCTCCTCCTGAACCCCTACAGTACAAGAAAGATCATGAGGGGCTGACGAAGGCCTGTGCTTGGCTCTTTTATTATTCACATAGCTGGAATGTTTATAAACAGAACAGTGTAAGGAGAGCAAATGCTTAACCATATCAAGCAGCTCCCTGCCTTGCATGTCATTTAAATATCGACTCTATCTTGTCCTGCACTTTGTGCTTCACACAAAGACCCAAACTTAGGGCCTGAAATTTCCCCTTAGAGGTTTAAAAATGAGGACAAACAACTCTGTTTTCTTTTGATAATTCCGATGTATTGTTCCACCATTTTGGGTCTGTAGAATCTGGTGTTTATGTAATCATTTTTAGATGTCACCCTGATCTCCTTGACCCTAGCAGTGGCACTAGGCCTCTCTCAGTCCCCTGACCCGTACTCACAGATATACTCTTGCACCCAGACTAATGTGGGGAAAGTAGAAAGGATTCAATATTAGTACTAATTTCACGAAATATATTATAATCCTCAGAAAAACTTAAGAGAAAGGCAATAAAAACAAACAATGACACAGTGCCTTTGTAAATATCCTCTCTCTCTCTCTTTTCCATTCACAGGTGTTAATGTGATATAAATGTTCCGGCTGAATTTCATTTGAAAGGTGATAACCTGCTCCTTCAGAGTAAAATGTTGCTTTCAGCATCATTTCTTAACTACACTAATCTTTCTCAGTGTAAAGCAAAATTCTCTCCTATATTCTGGTCTGGGCAAAGTATTAGTTTGCAAACTTGCCTATTAGTGACTCTGAATGTTAGAAAGAGATTGGTTGCAAAGGCGAAGACACACTGTGGTCCAGAATGTACTGTAACCCCGGGGCTGTGATTGTACTAATTTTGATGAATCAAGATGATTATAATATGACTATTGATTATTTTTGGTGGAGCTGATGATTGAGTGGGGGGAAGGTGAAATCGTAAAGATACAGTTTGCTATGATTGTAAAAATACATGTCAGAAGATATATTTCATGAAGTGCTTTTAACTGTGATGATAATCTTTTCTGAGATATCCAAAGGAGAATACGTTCAAATCCATGTAAACGTTTAATTTCTTATATTCTCTTATGCTATACTACTGTAGGGTACATACAGCTTCCTGTTTCATTATATTTGCCAAAAATATATTGCTTTTGGAAAAATAAATTGACAAAGAATAGGCTGAAGAGAGAAAGGGAGAGTCAAGAGAGCATTTGTGGAATGCTTTCTATACTAACACAGTCTCCTAATTGTTAGGTATTTTACATAAGCTATAAAATTTAATATAGTAACAGAACATAGATCTCTTTAAGATAAGAATTATTCCCATTTCCCAGATAACAAAAGGATAAAGAAAGATTAAGTAACATTCTCAAAGTCACATAGCTAGTAAGTTAAAATCTAGGCAGTCTAACGCCAAAACCATGCTTCTCATAGCATTTTTCTTTTTTTAAAGAGATAAGATGTCTGAACACATAGATTTGACCTTGAACACCTCAAAGGGACATTTAAAATTTGCATTACTTGATCAACAACTGATAGAAACTATTTATGGGTAAAGTACTGATGATTCTGGTTGAAATAAGAAACAAATATATTCACTAGCTAGAGGTAGCCTGTTTGCATTTGAGAATAGCTGGAATTTCTAGGTTACTCTTTTTTGTTTTAAAAAGGTAACTAAACCACTGTCCTAAGAAAACTCTTCCTTCTGTTCTACATATAACCATTTCCAGATGTGAAACTGCTTCCCTATAACAATTGGTTAGTGCTTTACTTTGAATGGTTTGACCTTTTTTAAAACCTACTCTTCTCTCAAACTCATTTAGACATTAGCTTCCAAACTGAGGTCAAATTTGGATGCTAAAGTGAGGAACGTCTGCAAACTGAAAATTCCAATTAAATTTACACACTGCTCTTGAAACATTAGAAGTTGAAGGCAAGGATGGAATGATGATCTCTCAAG